>NC_061111.1:180385563-180541142 GCF_002878395.1 Capsicum annuum
GTTCCTTAAATCATGGAAAAGTGTTGAAAATTGGTTGAGACTTGATTGATAGGTCTTGGTTAGTTGTAGTGTCTTTTAAGACTACAAATAATACACCTTTTTCCTTCAAATTTTTGGATTTAGCACTCACTTTATCTTCAACAATATATGAAGGTGGTGATGAACATCAAGAATAGCACCAACAACACCAAGAACTACAACAATAATCTCCAAGAACACTAATAATTTTTCACACGGCCAACCCCACAACAATAATGTTTCACACGGCCAAGACTACAACACTTCAACAAAATGTTCTTAGGGCACCAATTTATAACAACATTCACTTCCAAGCTTAAGAACAATAATTGCAATGTCCACAACAATCAATAATGTCACCAATACACGGCCAAAGGTGAAGCCACAACAACAATGCCAACACAATCGGTCAAGTTATGTTCACAATAACAAGATCAAGAGTGTTAGAGATGAAGAAAACCAACACTAGAAATAACAAAACAAGCTGCCAAGACATAATAATAACACAATTTTCGGCCAAGAACACGAACACGGACAAATTTGCTTCTTTTTTATTTTTTAGTTTTCTAACACTTTTTTATTTTTCTAACAAGTAAGCCCAAGATTGATCTTGTAGGAACAAGATCAATCCATACTTTTATACCAAATGATAAAAACATAAGGAAGCATGAAACAAACACCAAAATCAGTCAACAAGTTCAAAGACCCGAGGACCCTTTTGATGACCACATTCGGATTCACAAACAAGAACAATAATACATGAGATAAGAGTGTGTTTCAACACCTAAACAACCACCACAAACTAATATTATCAATACAAGATGAAGGACACGAATAACAATAACAATATTATAACAATACTCACGGGTTCTACAAACAAGACACACAACAGTTACAAGATTACAATAAATAAAAGCATAGATAGATAGACTACATGAAGGAATAATCTTAAGAACCCAAGAACATATTCCATTCTTGGACCCTAACACTACTCACAATAATTCACCTATCTCTTATGTTGGTATGAGAGGAACCTCAATTCCCAGGCATCCAATATTTCCAAGCTTAAATCCAACACGAGTGGTTCCACACTCAAGTCAAAAACCCTAGTTACATTGTTTTGGCCAAGAGGCCTTCCTCACAAGAGACAGTATTTCAATGTTACAACTTTCAATAATCTTCAAAAACTAAGTAGTAAATGACCTAACATATTTTATTTATAGTAGGTTACAAAAATAGTGTGAAATGTCCAAAAGACCCCTAAGTGAATTGCTTCACTTTAGGCGCCCTTGGTGTGTAGAATATGGGCTATTTTGGAGCCTTTTTAGGCCCTCCTTTGCATTTCATTTGTACATACCAAGTCTTGGGTTTAACATACGCCCTCATAAGTTCATCTACGTGATCGTACTTGTATCAAGAGGGTAGTAAAGAAGATTATTCTATATTGCAGGTCATCCCAAGGTTATTTACCCAGAAAAAAATGATAGAAGGATAGAGACTCCGACCAAGCAAGAAGTTAAGGAATCAATTTTTGGGATGAATAAAGACAGTGCTAGTGGACCAAATGGATTCTCTGGTGAGTTTTTTCAGCACTGTTGGGATATTATTGGGAGGATGACTTTATGGTAGTTATGAACTTTTTTTGTGGAAGTGAGTTACCCAGATATGTGACTCATACAAACTTGGTACTACTTCCTAAAAAAAGCAGGTTACCAGGTTTAATGATTTCAGACCTATAAGTCTCAATACATATGTGAAAAAGGTGATATCTAGGGTGATTCATGGTAGAATTGTAAAGGTTCTACCATATATCATATCAAAAAAGAAGTCAAGATTTATGAAGGGTGGAAGTATTTCAGAGAATATGTTACTGGCACAAAAAATTATAAGAGATATTAAAAAGAGGAACAAGTTTCAGAATGTGGTAGTCAAGCTGAAAATGGTAAAAGCCTATGATAAAGTCTCCTGGATATATTTGACTGAGGTGATGAGAAAATTTGGCTTTCATGAGAGAATTATTGATATGATATGAAGGTTAGCTTTAAGCAATCGATACTCTGTGTTGATTAATGGGAAGAATTATGATTTTTTTTAAAATCATCAAGGGGTTTGAAGCAAGATGATCCATTATCTCCAATTTTTTTCATCATAACAACTAAAGTTTTGGCTAGAGGGCTCAATAATATAGGGGATAACAAGGAATTCATAGGTTATGGTATGCCCAAATGGAGTGAGAGAATAAATCATCTATCATATGTTGATGATATAATTTTTTTCTGCTCAGGACATTGATTAACTTAGATAAGAGTTTCCTATACTTGCATGAAAAGGTGCCTATGAGTATTTTTCACAAAATAAGAAAATGGACTGGAATAGGATAAGGTAAATTTCCTTTCGCCTACTTGGGGTGTCCTATATTTTATGGGAAAAAGAAAAAGGTTCACTTTGAATGCATAGTGAAGAAGTTCATTAGTAAAATTATGCAATGGTGGAATAAGTTGTTAACCTTTAGTGGAAGGCATAATTTGATTAAATATGTTCTGTAGTCTTTACCAATATATCTTATGTCAGCTATGAACCCTCCAATAGGGGTTATAGATCAGATTCATAAGATTATGGCTAGATTTTTTGGGGAAGTACAGGTGCTCTTAAAGGAAAACACTGGATAACCTAGGAAACTTTATGCCTTCCAATGAAAGAAGGAGGATTGGGCTTTAAATCTTTACATCATATAAGAGAGGCATTATTTGCTAAACTTTGGTGGAATTTTAGAACCTCTACTAATTCATTGTGAAGTAATTTCATGTGGAATAAATATTACAAGAAATGGCATTAAATAATGGCTCAAGGTTGTTGTGCTTCACATGTATGGAGAAAATTGATAAAAATAAGAGAAGGTGTGGAGCATAATATTTGGTGACAGTAAAGGAGGAAGTTCTAGTTTTTGGTTTGATAATTGAACAAGACAAGGTACCTTGTATTATGTTGAGATGGACAAGCAACGAGATCAGGAGTTAGAGGTAAAGAATTTTATTATTGATTGAATACGGAGAAACTTCTTGGATTTATCTCAGAGGAAATGGTGAAGCATATAAATTAAACAGTCAATCCAAGAATATCTTTAGGAGAAATAGATAAGCCGTGATGAATGGGTAATTCAAATAGGAAAATTTCAGTAAAGTCAACTTGGAACATGATCAGAAATAAAAGAGAAGAGAAGAAAGAGTATGATAAGATATGCGGAAAAGGGATTCCATTCAAAATTAATTTTTTTTTATGGAAAGTGTGGAAAGGAAGAGTTGTCACAGATGATAACTTGAAGACAATGAGAATACCAATTGTCTCAAGGTGTTGATTTTGTGTAGAAGGAAGGGAGGAGATCATGAATCATATTTTTCTAACAGCTTCCATAGCTCAAAGGCTTTGGAAGTTTTTTTTGCTCATTTTGCAGGTATAAAGGTGGAAGGACTACAATTACATCAAGCAATTATGGAATGGTGGTACAAAGAGGGAAGTATCAAGCTAAAGAGGGTATATATTACAGTGTCTGCATGAATTATATGGGAGCTATGGAATAGAAGAAATGCCATGAGACATGGAAATGGAGTGAAGTTCATTTATATGGTGCAACATGTGTTAATGGCAATCAATCAAATGCTCCAAGTATTGTATCCAAGAATCAGAAGAACTGAAAGAGAATGGAGGGATGTAATAAAAGATATTGGCAGTCATAAGAATCAGATATATTATCATTTAGTGAGTTCGAAGCCCCCAAAAGAAGTAAGGGTCAAGTACAATACTGATAAAGCAAGCAGAGGAAATTCGGGTTTAACTGCTTATGAATTTTTCTTAAGAAACAATGGGGATTTGGAGTATGCAGAAGGAGGTAAATTGGTAACACTACTAATATTGAAGCAGAAGCAAGAGCAATTTAGCAGGCATTATTACACAATTAGAGCAAAGAGATAGAGGTTGTATACTTGAAAATGACTCCTTAGCTATGGTCAAGATTATTACAGAAGTATGGAAGGTGCCTTGGGAAATAGTTGAAATAATTGAAAATATCAAGGAAAACATGAAATTGTAAAGGGCAAAAATTCAATATATTTTCAAAAAAGGGAATCAATTAGCAGATTTTATAGCAAGCTAAGCAATCAGTCATCAAGGAATCACATGCAACAGTTTCAATGAAGTTTTATCACAAGGGAGAAGGATTATTAATACAGATAATTCCAGTCATGAGAATAAAAGCAAAGAGAATCATCAGCCAATGAGCATGCATTCACAGGGCAAAAAAGTAAAGAGCAACGAAAGGAGCAACATGAATATTTACATCATTATTTTCCCATGGCAGAGGGTCTATGAAACTGCTAAGCTAGGTAGGCTAAACTATGTTAGCACACAAAAATATTCATCAAAAGTAAAGGAGTCTGATGTTAGATTTAACATAAGAGAAAGGAGAACAAAGGTAAATGGCTTGGACCTTGTATAGATGAAAGCTCTTGTGCGAGAAACACATCACCAGCATCCTCAGGAACCAGATTCAACACCCAAAGGAAAAGGTGATGAAAATGGAGATTGAAGAGGGAACCAGTTGGAATCATCACAAAGGAAGTCCAAGAGTTTATTTGGAAACTTGAATCAAAGATTATAGGGGAAGACATTAATATAGATGGCCGGATATTTTTTGTATTGGGTTTAACCCGTAGATAAGTTAAGTCATCACTTTGTTGGATAATTTTGGGCCTATGGCCGATTGTTGGTTATTAATAAAAGTCCTTCACGGGCCACCAAAAATTCACTTAAAAAAAAAAAGAAAAAAGACATGGGGTGATCATTTTTAAAAAAAATGGACACAATTTGAAAAGGTGGACAAATATAACCTGTCGGCTAAATTTAATTCCCTTTTTTAGCCATTTGGCCCAATTGGGCACATGCAGTTTCTATACTCTATTGATACACTTTTATATCATATTGATACACTTTTATACTATATTGATACACTTTTTACAAAAGAGAAAGAAAATTCTATGCAAGTACAGGCAGTCCCTATACCCAATTGATACTCTTTTATACCACATTAATACACTTTTACACTACATTAATACACTTGCAGTGTCCATATACTCAATTGATACTCTCTTATACTAGATTGATACAGTTTTAGAATGCATGTAGAAACTATATAGAGTCGTATAAAATATGTATCTAAATAATAATTGTAGTTAAAAATTGTATAGAATGTGTATATCTATTTTCTTTTTTATGTTTGACTTGTTTTATTTATAGTTCCTCTTTTGGACTTGCAAAAATGTTGGGGATTGGTTTTTGAATTTTGGAAATTGCAGTTGAACTATTGAAAAAAGTTGGAGTTAGGTTTTCCATTTTGTGTTTGAGTTGTATTATCTGCTCCTCAAAATCCTATGTATTTGTTTTGATCAAATAAAGTTTCTTATAGTAATTTCACATAGCTTTTTGGATAGTCAATGTCATCATTTCATAAATATACACAATGCATGTTCCAATGTACAACAATTGTAGTTATGTTAATTTTAATAAAAGAATAGATTTAAAAAAAAAAAAAGTTGCAAAAAAAAAGTATAAAAACAGTGAAAAAACACAAAAGAGTAGCGATTTTTTTATAATAGAATGAAACATCAAATTAAAAACATGGAACATAAAAAAAAACAAAAAAAAACTGCAAGATTAAAAAGATAAAATGAACTAGCGCTTTTTTAAAAAAAAATGAGAAAAAACGTGAAGTAACTAGCATGCAAAATAATCAATGGCTATAAAATGAAATTAGTTTAGTGGCTGATTATAGGAAATTAAATTGTAATGGCTATTTAGTTATATTCTGGATGCCACCATTCTGATTTTAATCAGATTTCAGAGCTTTGTACTTTTATTAAATTCACTACTCCCCTCATTCACTGCTCTCAGATTTACACAACTATAATGTTGATAAAGGCTTTGATAAATGTCCTATTGCTTAAAATTGACAAAAGACTACTAAATTAATCTATTTGCTCAAGCTGAGTCCTTCTAAAATATATATTGCTCAAAGTTGATAACGACTTTGATAATGTGCTTCTATTTGGTCAACGCGCTTCTACTTCAATTAAAGTTTGTTAGAATGAGCTTAGAACTTATGATTTATGTCCTTCGGGATTGACTCACTGGTTTGGAAGATGGTAGCCCACAACAGCTGCCCATGATCGAATCCTCCCTCAATGCCTTTGAATCATGAGTCTGTCGTATAGGGCTTGCCTAGTGCGGTTTACATCCCCGTGTGGTTTGCAGGCTATTGCATCAGGGGGTTTACCCAGTGCGCACACAGTGCTCACCACAGAGTGCTCACCCGAAGGGTAGAGGTTGTGACAGAGGGTGTAGCGATTTGCGGGTTTTCTTGGAAATTTTTCCAAAAAAAAAAAAAAAAAACTTATGATTTATAAACATAAACCACACTTTTAGTTTATCTTTATTATTTTAACTTAAAAGTTAGTGCTTATAAACACTTTTTTATCATATCGAAACACTAGAAAAGTATTCATGTATTGTTATTTGATCATATGGACAAGGTAGTAAATACGTGAAGCCTAAATCATGTAACAAAATGTTTGAACTAGAAAATTTATTGAAAATGTAGTTTTTAAATTACTAAATATGATATATAAATTTTAAAATTTTAGTCAAAAATGCTTAGATTCGTTAATGAAAATACTTAGAACTAGACAATCATCAATATTAGTATCATTTTTGGACTTATAGTCTGTTCAAAACCTGATTATACGAAATCCTATTTGTAATATTTTATGTAGCCAAACTTTAGGAATTCTTCTTAGTGTTAATGATTCGGAAGGTTTCTCCAGTAAAATTATAATATTTTCAAGTTTATTAATTAAAAAGGATAGACAAAAATTTACATACTAATAATGTATTATAAAATAAAATATGTGTAGCTAATCTAGACTAAGTTTCTCCAGAAACATTATAATATTTTCAAGTTTATGTTTTTTTTAGGGGAAAGGACAAAAATGTTCACTTGCTAAAACTAATTCCAATAATCCACATTAATATTCCAATAAATGTACAAAAATATGGTCTATCACATATGATACTATCAAAGCCAAGAATATCTTATAGATTCCATTACTGGTTTCTTGCATTACGTTTGTTTTATTCGGAGTCATATCTAAAAATAAGGTATTGAAAGAGAAAATTATCAAAATTTACATAAATAAAACCTTAATTGACCTTTTTATAGGCGAAATTGAACAATACAATTACCACCTATGTGTTAAACACACCTCCAATACGTCTTTTTGTTTACAAAATATGTGATTATTAAGGGGTAGGGGGCGGGGAGACCATCAGTCTTGGGAGTTTTTTGAGATTTTTAGGATTAGAGGGAGGGGCAATGGTGGGGATAACTGAGGAGTGAAGGAGTATATTGACAAATATACAGTGCACTAAATTTGTGCACCATATATATATATATATATATATATATATATATATATATATATATATATAAATTTAATTTTAGAAAAAATATAACTTAAATAATATTTTTTATTACATAATTAATAGTGATACGTTGATTATGTCTTGTTTGATAAGTCATTATGATTATTAAATTTTTTTGTTATATTTGGATAATTTTTAAAAAACTTGATCCATGAGAAAGAAAATATGAAGGATAATTAGCAAATACAAATAGACATAGAATTCAATTTAAAATAGATAAAGGGTGCATTTGTTCAACATGTTTTTTTAAAAAATCATATTTGATAGATTGTCAGAAAAAAAAATATTTTCTCTAGGAAAAAAAGTTTTTTTTAGACTTATAAAATGGATTCGTGAAAGTAGAAAAATTATATTCTATATTTCACATTCATTGAGCCCTTCGCTCTTCAATACACCTTGTCTTCACCCCACCAATAGCTCCCATCCCTGCTACTCCATACTCCACCTCTCATAGTACTTATCTAAATTATATAAATAATATTTAAATAATATTATACTTACATATCAAATATAAGAAAATAATTAAGAAACACAATAATTTTTTTGAAAAATATTTTAAAAATAATGTTTTGCATTGAAAAATACATGTTTGTACCAAACACACTCAAAAAGAGAATAAGTCTTATTAAAAATAATAAATGCTCTGATTGAAAATGAGACTGTAATTTTAAAGTTGCACAAATTTTATTAAAATGTAAAAAAAGAAGTACGCACTCTATTCGTTTCATTGTATTTTACATTTGTTGATTTAGCACTCCTATTAAAAAGAAATGATTTAATAGGAGTCTATTTATTTATCTCGATAATTATGATTTAAAGGTATATGTTTGACAACTATTATGTTGTATAGTTAATTAATGATAAGAGTAATATTGGAAGAAAATAATAAACCACTCTTTATTTGCTAAAATAATAAGTAAAAAGAAAATTTTATAATTTTATAATTTAGTACAAGGATCAAGCAAAATGAAAAAAGGAGAGAATAGGGTAGTCTAGATCTTTCAATTCCTTTTTACTTGATTTTTTGACTTGACAAATAACTTAAGAATTTAATATAGTAAAAGTAAAGCGTATGAAATTATCCTTATTAATTATGTTTTAAAAATTTAAATTTAGCTATTAATATTTTATGTAATTACCTGATATAATAATAATAATAATAATAATAATAATAATAATAATAATAATAATGTGAAGAAAATTATAAATCTTTCGTGATTTAATAAAATAAATAAGAAATAAAAATAATTAATTTTTAATATAAGAAATAAGTAAAAGTAACAACAAGTAATTTAATAAGGAACAAGAAGAAATTTATATATAAAAAATTATTATGTATAGTTCAATTACAAAAATTCAAATAAAAATATCATAAAATAATAAATGAGGACAAAATGCAATAACATATATGAAAAAAAAAATATGTCTAATTATTTAGTTGCACCAAAAAATTTGCGAGGACCACCAAAAAGGGAGATCCTCCCTTCTGTTACTGCTCCAAAACCTGCATCTTTGACAGATTATCCTATTGATTCAGTTTATCTCTTAGCTAATCTAAAATGTTTGTGTGAAAGTCTAAATTTTTGCTTTTGGAGTTACCGGACAAAAAAGGTGCATCCTAGAACTTGAAATTTCAAAACATGTATCAAACTTAAATTGACTTTTACACTTGCCAAATTTTAGCATTTTTGATGTATAATTCTGTCAACAGTGCAGGCTTTCTACATTACCTTATTAGAAAAGAAGGAAAAAAAAAACAAAATGCATGTTTTCTCTTATCACGTATCCAGGAACATCTAGCTTAAAAAACAGACACCTTCCAGTAAGTGGTTCCACATATTTTTTATCTTATACTACCAAATCCTGAGGAAGCTTTGTTATTCTCTGCTTCGTCATCTATTTGCCACAATAGGATGGTTTGTCGCTGATTGTCTTGCTTTTACTATAATTTGCATAGGAATATTGTGGTAACAACTTTGTGTTGGGTTCAATATGTATGAAAAGTGTGAATGAAAAATGGAGGAAAAATAGTGGAGATAAAGAGAGACACTAAAATGAAGAATGCACTCTTTTAAGGGAAAGTTCACTAATTCTCTCAGTGGTGGGAGAAGGAAACTTTGAAGTGTTTATAATAAGAAACACTTACTCCACATAGATAGTGAGGCAAGAACAAGGTGGTGCCTCACGCCATCGTCGTCTTCGCTCGCTCGGCTCGGCTTTGGATTTGGCAAATGATCGATCGATGAGATCTATCTTTTTTAACAAAGTTTGTTTTGACAAAAATTTAATCCGAAAATACCAAAGGGAAAAACGCAATAATTTTTTTTGTGTTTTGATCCTCCATTTATATGCATGCATGCAGTGGCGGAAACACTATTTTGAAATGCAGTGCAGAAGCGAATTGATGCTTCGGAAGGGATGCAACCCTTTAACGAAATGACACATTATTTTATGAAATGGTATGCCGATTCGAAAAAGACGCATTCTTTGGACAAACAGACAAGATTTTTCAAAAAGGCTACACCTTTTAAATGAACCATTGCCACCTTTCAGAAGAGGCACCTGATGGCTATAAAAACCTGTTTTCATTCACAGGTTTTATACGAAAATTTTCTGAAAATACAAACTCTTCTTGTCTTCAAAAACCATTCTGTGTGACCAATCAAATCGTTGAGTTCATTGAATCCAACAATTTGAGGTACCACTATTATTTGGATTGAAGGGCATTTTATCCTGGGAGGAAGATTCTATAACCTCGAGAATAGTGAGGGGAATTATTCCTTAAGAACACTCCATGAAGTCAAGAGACTTGGCCTTAAAATTCTGTTTCATTTTTTTTCCTGAAATTTAACATACTTTTTGGATAGATTATTTATAATCGTGTGTTGAAGGTATTAAGGAACGTCATAAGTGTTCTTGTTTATACATGAACTTGTGTTGAAGTTGTTGTGGCATTTATACAGATTCTTGTACCCGAAAAACATTGTAAATAACAATCTTAAAGAATAATTACTTTCGAAATCTTTATAGCTTATTTTTAGAGATTAACGCTTAAGCTTTCTACTCTGTTTGAACTTAACTACTGATTTGAAGACATAAAATCTTTATCACAAGTTAAAAAAATCACTCTGTTGATGATTGAAAATCATAAAAACCTCATCGTTAAACTAGAAACAAGAAGTGTTTAAAGTTGCTGCAATTTTTAATAAGTATTTTGATATACTAAAGGTACTGCCTTGTGGTGACAGGAATATGACGAATGATAGTCAAATGCATGACGATGCAATGACTGTGGGGGCAACTAGTATTACCACATCAAGTTGAACGAATGCTTCGCTGATGATGGCACCAGCGGAGAAACCCAGAAAGTTCGCGGGTATTGACTTTAAGAGATGGCAGTAGAAAATGTTCTTCTACCTCACCACTCTTTGTCTTCAAAGGTTCACGGTTGAGAAAGCTCTAGAGGTTCCCGAGGGAACCTCCGAAAAAGAACGCTTCATTATTGTGGAGGCTTGAAAATACTCAGACTTCCTTTGCTGGAATTATATCTTGAGTGGTCTCTAAGATGACCTTTACAATATATATAGTGGAACCAAGACTAGAAAAGAGTTATGGGAAGCTCTAGAACGGAAGTACAAGATGGAGAATGCCGGAACTAAAAAGTTCTTTGTTGCAAGATTCCTTGAGTACAAAATGATAGACAACAAGTTTGTTGTTTCACAAATACAGGAACTGCAAGTGATCATCCATGATCTCCTAGCGGAAGGTATGATTTTGACAAATACCTGTGTTGAACAATTTAAAAGTGTTCTTAGTATTCACATGAACTTCATTGTAGGTTTGATTGTGAATGAAGTATTTCAAGTAGCAGCAATAATAGAGAAGCTACCACCAATGTGGAAAGACTTCAAAAAAATGTAAGGAGATGTCAGTCAAAGATCTGATTGTACAACTACACATTAAAGAAGATAATAAGGTTGCGGAAAGAAGGTCAAGAGGAAATTCTGCAATGAGTGAAGCAAACATTGTAGAAGATGACCAAAACAACTCTAAAACGAAAGAAAGCTGGAATGAAAGCAATCAACCCCAAAAGAAATTCAAGGGAAAGTGCTTCAACTGTGGAAAGATTGTCCACAAGTCTACGGATTGTCGTGCCTCAAAGAAAGGAAAGAAAAAGGACCAAGCAAATCTGGCTGAGTCTAAGAAAGAAATGGATGATCTATGTGCTATGTTTTTTGAATGCAACTTGGTGGGAAATCCACACGAATGGTGGATGGATTATGGTACCACCCTCCATGTTTGTGCTAACAAGGATTTGTTTTCGACGTTCGCTCCGGCTCAAGTAAAAGAGAAGATCTACATGGCAAACTCCGTTACGGCAAAAGTAGAAGGAATAGGAAAAGTGTGCTTGAAGATGACTTCTGAAAAAGTGTTGACACTTAACAATGTCTTGTATGTTCCGGAGTTACAGAATAACTTGATTTTAGTTTTACTTCTGGACAAGAACGGATTCAAATGTGTATTTGTTTCCGAAAAAATTGTACTTAGTAAAGGAGAGGTGTATGTAGGAAAAGGCCACCTCAATGAGGGCCTATTCAAAATGAATGTAATAAATGTTGAAATCAATAAAAGTTTAATTTCTTCTTACTAGCTTGAGTCTTATGATTTGTGGCATGAACTTTTAGGCCATGTTAACTACAAAACATTACAAAAACTGATTATATTAGAAATTTTGCCTAAAATTGAGTGTAATGTGTCAAACTTGTGTGGAATCAAAGTATGCTAAGCATCCATATAAGTCCGTTGAATGGAATTCTAATCCCTTAAACTTAATCCACACGGATATTTGTGATATGAAGTCAATACCATCACGTGGTGGAAAAAAGTATTTCATAACTTATATTGACGATTGCACTAGATATTGTTATGTTTATTTGCTAAAAAGTAAGGATGAAGCAATAGATGTATTTAGGCAATATAAAACTGAAGTTGAAAATCAGTTAGAGAAAAAGATAAAAACGATAAGAAGTGATAGGGGCGGAGAATATAAATCTCCCTTCGCCGAAATATATGTAGAGAATGGAATTGTCCATCAAACTACAACCCTGTATTCACCTCAATCTAATGGAATTGCAAAAAGAAAAAACAAACTTTGAAGGAAATGATGAATGTCTTACTTATAAGTTCAGGTTTACCGCAAAACTTGTGGGGGGAGGCTATCCTTACAGCCAACCGAATACTCAATAGAGTTTCCCATAGTAAGACACAATCAATTCCTTATGAAAAATGAAAAGAAAGAAAACCCAACTTGAAATATTTCAAAGTGTGGGGGTGTCTAGCAAAGGTCCAAGTTCCTATGCCTAAAAGGGTTAAGATAGGATCTAAGATGGTGGACTACGTGTTTATAGGATATGATAAAAGTAGTAAAGCATGTCAGTTTTTGGTTCATAAATCCAACATCTGAATATTAATGAAAATATGGTAATTGAATCAGATAACGATGATGTCACGACCCGACCTGAGGCCCTGGACGTGACACGCACATGATACTATAGATAGTACGAGCGAACGTTCTGGTATATCACCCAAGAATATTTCTAATACAAATGGATAAAGCAGAAGTAATGTAGAATTTAATTACAATTTTCTAAAGACATAAAACTTCACCCAAGTTTATTAATACCGCATAATGTTCAACAATACCAATAGTTATTATAAATAAAGACTGAAAATTACAAAGTTTGCTTAACAACTACACCAGCCTGTAGAGACTCTAATAAGTACTAATACTGAAAGGAAAGAAAATACAAAAAAATCATATCTCATCAAGCCTCCTGGTAGGAAAGAGGCTCACCAATAGCATAAGTTAGGAATCCTAATGAGGTGCCTGACCGCGGACTTGAGAGCCAGAACCTGCATCATGAAATGATGTAGTGCCAAAGACGGTCAATACGTGGAATGTATTGGTATGTAAAACCATTGCAGAAGGGTAGTACAACAAAAGATTAGAAGTAATAATAAAATTCAAATATAAGTGAAGGCATCTGGAAAGGAACAAGAATGTAAACTAAATTTATAATTGACAATGTAAAGTAGATTTAAATTCTTTTGATTATTTATGGGAGAAAGTAGTGAACCATCATAAACCATCCTGTGAGCGTATGGAGTCTGATCTCGGGCCGATCAGCTAAGAAGTCTGATACCTTGCTGGGTACAGAACGTGACATGACATAATTTGCTAGCAAATATCCATGGTTAGCCCCTTTTCTGGACACATGAAAAAAAGAGTCATCCGACTTGCAGAATAATCTCTATCCTATGTCGGCAAACATAGTTTCGGACATTTGTTATTTAAACCTATGCCTTCACGGTTAGCTAACTAACTCCCTTATGCTCATGGCATTGTCTTACTTATTTATGTTCAAAGTGTTACCATTATTAGGCTCATGTTCATAGTTTAGCCGGTTTAGGATCATATTCATAGTTTAGCCATTTTAGGCTCATGTTCACAGTTTAGCCTATTTTAGGCTCATTTACATAATTTATCCCTTTTTGGGTTCATGCTGGGAATTCAACCACTTTGGCTTCATAAGATTTTTATTTGATACCTTTTCATAGTATACTGGACAGTAAAAAAAATATTCTATTAATGGTTCATGAACATGACTTTATGACTTTTGAGAGATTATGGTTAGAAGTTAACTGGAAGGAAAGCAATTACACATAGTGTAACGGTTGGGATAAGCCAAATCTATTCGGAAGCAAACTTTTAAAAGAAAGTGATTAAGATCCTAACTAACATATGGAAAATTCTATGAAGCATTAATATAATTATTAAGGATATAATGAATGTCTCGCAACTCTATAGTACTTGGCAAAAATTCATTTATAGAAATGAAGTATACTGCAGAAATCTGGCCAACATTGATTTTTGACTCTACTGGCAGATTTGAGTTTGCAGATTTTCTCAAAATTTCCTTGGCAAACAAAGGAAGATTCTTAATCTAGACACCCCAGGTTCTTAATCTACACGTCAAGTCAAAAAACATCAGACCAAGTAGCGTGTGGGAGGAAGGACAAGCAGAGTTTATCTTATAGTTATCAATATGGTTCAGAACAGTTTCAGTGATAGATTTTCATATCCTAAAGAGGACCACAAGAACTTATTTTCTGGCTATTTGAGAATTGAGTTACAAAGCTGCAGATCTAAAAGCACAAAGAGGATTGTCATCACAAGAAACCAACCGCAACATGACAGTCGAAGAGTAAACTAGACAATAGAGTTTCCATTCTTTAGCTGCTCATAATTTTGGTTACCAATATTACCCAAGGTTATGAAGTTTGTGGTAATAAATTGTCTATTTCAGAAGTTCAAGAATTCTAAAGAAATGGCAATCCTTACTACTTGTTAAACTTGACAAATTTCAGCATGCCAACATAAACTCGAACTGGATCGGACATCAATGTAAGAGATAAAAGAGGCGTTCTTTATGTTAATTAATCCTAACGTCTTTTAAGAAATTTAGAAATAGAAAATACTTATTGAAGATTATTGAGACCACCATGTTATTGACTGGATAAGATTCAGGTTCCATATTTAGCCAAAACCAGTCCATACGTTATGAATACATAAGCACTTGTTAAGACGCCAAGAGGAAATAGAAATAGAACTTGACAGGTTGATTTGTTTTTACTCTAACTTCTGAATTCAAACATCTATACACCATCTGTTCAGAAAGGAGATTACAAAACAGATTTGGAGAACAAGAAAACATCATGAAACGTGAGCAAAAGATGGTTCTACATACCTCAAAACGTTTGAAGAACTTGAGATCTGGAGAAGGGATTAGACTTGTTTTCTTGAATGAATTTCATCAGATTCTTGAGATTTGAGTTTTAGAGGAGGAATACGGATGTTTGTTTATGGATATCGTATGAAAAACTGATGAGGAAAAGTGAGGTTTTATCCTGTGAAACTTGAAGAAGGCAGGGAGGTTTGTATTCTAACGTGTAATTGATGGATAATAAGTCTATGAGTCTTAACGTATAAAATTGATGGAGAAGTAGGTTTTAATAACTTGGGGTTATTGTAAAAAGAAAAGGACGAAATTACCCTTCTAATAATATGAAACGAAAAGAAAAAAAAGAAAATTTTCATCTGGTATAGGGCTGTTCTGACTTTTCTTAGTAAAACACACGTAACTTTTCACTCGAGTATCGGATTGATGAGATATTGGTGGCGTTGGAAAGAAGACTCGAAAAGATTTAATTTGATAGGTTATAGGTCATGTAACTCTAAATATTCTAGGATAAATCCTTGCTTAAATTTGGCCCTTGTATGAACCTATACAAAAACTTAATCATTAAAGGACCTATCAACTCAAACTTGTTTTAGAGCTTTCTTATGCCTTTAATTCATACCCAATACCCCGATGACACTTTAGACATAACCTTTACACTTAAATACAATAAAATTTCCAGATTCAGGTCTAAGTACATATGAAGAACGGTCCAATTTATTTTATTTTTAGCAGGGTGTTACAATATCTCCCCCTTGGATTTATTCGTCCTCGAATGAAAGTCTTGGCTAGAAGAAAGTGCATGAGTTGAAACTATTGACCATTGTCTGTTGCACTGTACTCATCAATATGGTTGATTTGTAATAATGACAAGGGTTTGACAACCAACTACAAGGGAATTCAGAAGCACAAGTTATAAATACAAAAATTATCACACTAAGGATATGAAGCACGAGTCTGTAGAATCAAAAGACGCATATACAGTAAGAACTATATAGGAACATGGGCTTAAATGTAGGTTCCACACAATCTAAAGTTAAATGACAAGACTCAAGGGTGTGTTGAACATAGTAGGAGGAGCATTTCCACCTTAGATGATATGACTGATAACCTTTAAGCTTAGCAACACTTCTCCCTATGTTTTCTCCTCTGAATACCACATACCATCATTGTCAACTTATAATCTCCATATTAACAGATTACTAGAGTTTGCATCCATCAACATGTTGTTTCCCCTGTTCTGTTCAAGACTAACCTCGTGGTAAGTATTAGGCACGGCTACTTCATATACTAATTACTTAAATCACGATTGGATAGTCATTCAAGAGATAGATAATGACATAACATGAGTTCGAAATAAATCATGAAGTGTGAGTTCAAAGGTATGGGCATACTGGAATCCATGGATTCATGGAGTAAGTCTGGAATCATTGAGCAAAGCTATTACTTTCATTCTAGGAACTGAGCATGGATGTGAATCAGTATGAAGAGCATAAACCTAGGTCAGGGGCATGCTACTAGTATGCAAGACAGGAGCAGAGTGTCATTTTGACTGAAGTACAAGGAACATGTTGATATAGGAATGGATAGATGCCTCATCTTATCTGTTTTGGGGACTTATCACTTCCTGAATCTCAAAATCCGGGTTGGTTCAACACCACATCATCTCCCCCTTAGGTCAAAGGTCGATATTTTAGGTACGGACCTATTCTCTAAACTGAGGTATAAGCACAAAACTCTGCACATTGGGGCATTACTATTCACAAGAATGCTTAAACTTTCCCTTTAGACTATATTTTTAGATATAAAACCGATGCTAGAACTTTTTTTTGAGCTACTTAACTTTCTCTTTCCTCTACGGTCATCATTATATAACTCATGATCCTATTGGTGTATATGATTACTTCAACACTTACCAATTGGCTCTCTCTTATTAGTCAACTAGAATCACATCTCTAAATTCATGTTCACCCAACTCAATGGGATTAAAACTACACTAAGGGACTTCAACACCGTCTATCTATAATTCCCTTCAATTCAGCTCTCAGGGGCACCATATAATACATACCTATCCTTGGTATCTCATGTAATAACATACTACTTTGGGTACACTATTTTCTTTATAAACCTTAAGGACTTTTTTTTTGGCTTAGCCACAATTTACCATCTCACCTAGGGGTCACAAATATATCATAATTAAAACTTCACGCTTTTGTCAAACTAATCATCATAAGCACTTTTTGCAAACTAACCATCATAATGCTCGCATACACTAGGTAAAGCCTACTAGATCAATTCTATAAAACTGGCATTATTGCCCCTGAACTACTATTTGTTCTAGCATGACCATCATTCACAACTCCAGCATAGTGTCTAGTACTAGTCATGGACAACAACACAACTTCTCACATACTACACAGATTCATAGCTGCAAAAAAATCAAAATGAATACTAGTGCACTGAAAGTACGTGAAAAAAACAATCGATCTTAATTTCTTCATCGGCCTAATTGCGGATTACAAGTGCATTCTCCTTTAACCGCTACTACTTATCCATTACCTGCCTAAATTACAATCATAACTCCGTAAAATAGAGAGTTCCTTTTTCAAAATCACAATGTGCAACCTAGGTCTGTCAACTCTTAACTACTCTATCCTCCCATTCACAGCCTATTCTTGATCTTTTTTAACATAATGTCATGTCATCATAAACTACTTTCCTAGTTCAAATATACTCTAAATCATCTCAATCAACCATTATTGCTCAATTTAATACCATAACATCCACACAAGTCTTGTTACACTTTCCTTAAATCATCAAAGGACACATCATTCCACCACATTATGCTATTACTGGAAACATGACCTTAGCAACATACTCCAATGAATCACTATTCCCACTTTTGCCTTTTAACTTACGACTTCATAGTTCTAGCCCTGCAGTTATTCTACTATTTATGACCCACCACACCCTAAATCACATTATATCTTGGATGACAACACTCCCCAAGAATTGGGATACATACTTTCTCATTTAAAAGTGTCATTGGTAACAAGGTATGAGAGGGTATGAGAGGACATATTACCGTAGGATCAAACGCACGATTCATATGTAAAAAAGTACATTCTTTCAAAATGAAGAACTTAAACACACTAGTGGACCCCCCTCTAGCCATGTGCAGTCTCGAAGATTTTTGACGAATATAGCTAAGAGCACCATAAAGATATGAATCACCTCGAGGACAAGGCATAGATAGAAAAATTTGAGCAACACTTGAATCTGAGTAAGATTCTTATGAACATCTCTTTACATGATCTACATTATGAAAAAAGGGGAAATGTATCCTAAATGTCTCGTAGCCTCCCTATTATATGTGTGGCGTGCCTCACACCCATAAAAAGGATTCTACTAGACACGGCTTCAAAAACACCCTAGGACACTTGAACTTTGTCCTCTGATACCAAGTTTGTCACGACTCGAGTTGAGGCCCTGGACGTGACACACACACAATACTATAGCTAGTACGAGCGAACGTTCTGGCATATCACCCGAGCATACTTCTAATAAAAACGAATAAAAAGGAAGTAATATAGAATTGAATTATGATTTTCTAAAGACATAAAACTTTACCCAAATTTATTAATACCGCATAATGTTCAACAATACCAATAGTTATTATAAACGAATACTGAAAATTACAAAGTTTGCTTAACAACTACACCAGCCTGTGGAGCCTCTAATAAGTACTAATACTGAAAGGAAAGAAAATACAAAAAATACATATCTCATCAAGCCTCCTGGTAGGAAAGAGGCTCACCAATAGCAGAAGTTAGGAATCCTAATGAGGTGCCTAACCGCGAACTTGAGAGCCATAACCTCCATCATGAAATGATGTAGCGCCAAAGACGGTCAACACATAGAATGTATTGGTATGTAAAACCATTGCATAAGGGTAGTACAACAAAAGATTAGAAGTAACAATAAAATTCAAATATAAGTGAAGACATCTGGAAAGGAACAAGAATGTAAACTAAATTTATAATTGACAATGTAAAGTAGATTTAAATTCCTTTGATTATTTATGGGAGAAAATAGTGAACCGTCATAAATCACCATGTGAGCCCATGGAGTCTGATCTCGGTCCGATCAGCTAAGCCGTCCGATACCTTGCCGGGTACAGGACGTGACATGACATGATTTGCTAGCAAGTATCCATGGTTAGCCCCTTTTAGGGATACATGCAAAAAAGAGTCATCCGACTTGCAGAATAATCTCTATCCTATGTCGGCAAATATAGTTTCGGGCATTTGTTATTTAAACCTATGCCTTCACGGTCAGCTAACTAACTCCCTTATGCTCATGGCGTTGTCTTACTTATTTATGTTCAAAGTGTTACCCTCGCTAGGCTCACGTTCATAGTTTTGCCGTTTTAGGCTCATATTCATAGTTTAGCCGTTTTAGGCTCATGTTCATAGTTTAGCCTGTTTTAGGCTCATTTACATAATTTAGCCCTTTTTGGGATCATGCTGGGAATTCAACCACTTTGGCTTCATAAGATTTTTATTTGATACCTTTTCATAGTATACTGGACAGTAAAAAATACATTTTGTCAATGGTTCATGAACATGACTTTCACAACTCTTGAGAGATTATGGTTAGGAGTTAACTAGAAGGAAAGCAATTACACATAGTGTAACAGTTGGGATAAGCCAAATCTTTTCAGAAGCAAACTTTTAAAAGAAAGTGATTAAGATCCTAACTAACATCTAGAAAATTCTGTGAAACATTATTATAATTATTAAGGATATAATGAATGTCTTGCAACTCTATAGTACTTGGCTAAAATACATTTATAGAAAGGAAGTATACTGCAGAAATCTGGCCGACATTGATTTTTGACGCTACTGCCAGATTTGAGTTTGCAGATTTTTTCAAAATTTCCTTGGCAAGCAAGGGAAAATTCTTAATCTAGACACCCCAGGTTCTTAATCTACATGTCAAGTCAAAGAACATCAGACCAAGTAGCGTATGGACGGAAGGCGAAGCAGAGTTTATCTTATAGTTATCAATACGGTTCAGAACAGTTTCATCGATAGATTTTCATATCCTAAAGAGGACCACAAGAACTTATTTTTTGGCTATTTGAGAATTGAGTTACAAAGCTGCAGATCTAAAAGAACAAAGAGGATTGTCATACAAGAAACTAACCGTAACATAACAGTCGAAGAGTAAACTAGACAATAGAGTTTCCATTCTTTAGCCGCTCACAATTTTGGTTACCAATATTAGCCAAGGTTATGAAGTTTGTGGTAATAAATTATTTATTTCAGAAGTGTAAGAATTCCAAAGAAATGGCAGTCCTTCCTACTTGTTAAACTTGACGAATTTCAGCATGCCAACATAAACTCGAACTGGATCGGACATCAACTTAAGAGATAAAAGGGGCGTTCTTTATGTTAATTAATCCTAACGACTTTTAAGAAATTTAGAAACAGAAAATACTTATTGAAGATTATTGAGACCACCATGTTATTGACTGGATAAGATTCAGGTTCCAGATTTAGCCAAAACCAGTCCATACGTTATGAATACATAAGCACTTGTTAAGACACCAAGAGAAAATAAAAGTAGAACTTGATAGGTTGATTTGTTTTTACTCTAACATCTGAATTCAAACATCTATACACCATCTGTTCGGAAAGGAGATTACAAAACAGATTTGGAGAATAAGAAAACACCATAAAACGTGAGCAAAAGATGGTTCTACATACCTCAAAACGTTTGAAAAACTTGAGATCTGGAGAAGGGATTAGACTTGTTTTCTTGAATGAATTTCATCAGATTCTTGAGATTTGAGTTTTAGAGGAGGAATACGGATGTTTGTTTATGGATATCGTATGAAAAACTGATGAGGAAAAGTGAGGTTTTATCCTGTGAAACTTGAAGAAGGCAGGGAGGTTTGTATTCTAACGTGTAATTGATGGATAATAAGTCTATGAGTCTTAACGTATAAAATTGATGGAGAAGTAGGTTTTAATAACTTGGGGTTATTGTAAAAAGAAAAGGACAAAATTACCCTTCCAATAATATGAAAAGAAAAGAAAAAAAAAAGAAAATTTTCGTCTGGTATAGGGCTGTTTTGACTGTTCTTAGTAAAACACAAGTAACTTTTTACTCGAGAATTGGATTGATGAGATATTGGTGACATTGGAAAGAAGACTCGAAAAACTTTAATTTGATAGGTTATAGGTCACGTAACTCTAAATATTCTAGGATAAATCCTTGCTTAAATTTGGCCCTTGTATGAACCTATACGAAAACTTAATCATTAAAGAACCTTTCAACTCAAACTTGTTTTAGAGCTTTCTTATGCCCTTAATTCATACCCAATACCCCTATGACACTTTAGACATGACCTTTACACTTAAATATAATAAAATTTCTAGATTCAGGTCTAAGTAATATGAAGAACATTCCAATTTGTTTTATTTTTAGCAGGGTGTTACAGCTGAATTCTTTGAAAACATTTATCCGTATAAAACTAGACATGAACAGTCTAGTGGAAGGTCTAAACGACCTCGAGATAAACCAAGTGAGAATGTACATAATGATGAGAATCCAAGACGTAGTACACGTCAAAGAACGTCAACCTCGTTTGGATCAGATTTTGTAATATTTCTCTTAGAAAATGAGCCTCAAACATTTAAGAAAGCTATGGCGTCTTCAGACTTATCCTTTTGGAAAGACGCAGTCGATAGTGAGATTGGTTCAATCTTAAGCAACCATACGTGAGATTTGGTTGATCTTCCTCCAGGAAACAAACCTTTAAGATCTAAATGGATCTTCAAAAGTAAAATGAAAGCTAATGGTACTATTGACAAATACAAGGTAAGACTTGTAGTAAAAGGCTTCAAACAAAAAGAAGGTCTTGATTACTTTGATACATACGCACCGGTAACAAGGATAACATCGATTCTAATGTTAATTGCCTTGGTGGCGGTATATGGTCTTGAAATCCATCAAATGGATGTGAAAACCGCAGTCCTAAACAGAGAATTGGAGGAAAAAAATTACATGGAACAGTCGAAGGGTTTTGTAGTTCCAGAAAAAGAAAATAAGGTGTGTAAACTTGTTAAGTCACTTTATAGACTAAAACAAGAACCTAAGCAATGGCACACAAAGTTTGACCAAACCATATTGGCAAACGAATTCAAAATTAATGAATGTGATAAATGTGGTTATATTAAAGACACTCCAAATCACCAAGTCATTGTGCGTTTATATGTGAATGATATGTTGGTCATCGTCAGAGACATTTCAGATATAGATGCAACGAAATGAATGCTCGAGAGCAAGTTCGATATGAAAGACCTTAGAGTTGCGGATGTGATCTTAGGGATAAGAAACCATAAAACTCCACAAGGGTTGGCATTGTCACAGTCTCATTACATCGAAAAGGTACTTGATAAATTCAAGTATATGAAATTTGGTATTACCAAGACTCCATTGGATGTGAGCTTTGTACTTCAAAAGAATGAAGGTAAAAGTGACTCACAATTAGAGTACGCAAGAGTATTGGGATGTTTAATGTATATAATGAACTGTACACGACCAGACATAGCATGCACTATAAGTAAGTTAAGTCGGTACACGAGTAATCCTAATAAAACTCATTGGATGGCAATGAAAAGAGTGTTGGGGTATCTTAAATACACTCAAGACTACGCTTTGCATTATAATAAATATCCCGCGGTACTTGAAGGGTATAGTGATGCAAATTGGATCACCGGATCGAACGAAGTAAAATCCACGAGTGGATATGTATTTACTATCGGTGGAGGAGCGGTCTCTTGGAAATCATCCAAACAAACTTGTATTGCTCGCTCTACAATGAAATCTAAATTTATTGCATTGGATTAAGCCGATGAAGAAACAGAATGGATCCAAAATTTCTTGGAAGATATTCCCTACTGGCCTAAACCAGTGGCACCAGTATGTATACACTGTGATAGTTAAGCGGCAATAGGTAGGGTAGGGAGCATGATGTACAACGGAAAATCTCGTTATATAAGACAGAGACATAATACCGTAAGAGAACTTCTCTCTAGTGAAATTATCATTGTTGACTATGTGAAGTCAAAGGATAATATGTCAGATCCACTTACAAAAGGCCTATCTAGAGAAGGAGTTGAGAGAACATCCAAGGGAATGGGTTTAAGGCCTAGGATAAGTCCGCATGGCGGTAACTCTACCTAACAGACTGGAGATCCCAAGAGCTAGGTTCAAGGAGATCAAATAAAATTGTGTCTGACAGGTTCAATATTGTCAAATACCTAACCCATTCTCATGATGCAGATAATATTTAGTAAACGAGGTTAAGACTTATGGTGTGAAGTCTTTTAATGATTATCTAAATTTGGCAGATTTGACCAAATAGTTTAATCTATAGGATTGAACGTTTAGAAATCACCTATGTGAGGGCGGAGTGAAAACCGCTTCAAGGAGAATGTTAGTAAAGGCCTATTCTCTAAGCTCTCATGAACCGGGACGTATTCATAGATGAAAAGAACAAAACTGTGAGAACCATAAACGGTAAAAGATTGATTGTGTGACATGTGTTGTCTAGGTGTATATTAAAGCTCGATGATTCAAAGATATCAAATCTATCGATTGACCGAGTGCATCTGATGCATGTTCACTACGAAAAGTTCAAAGGAAAATCCACTTATCCAGATGCAATCAGTCTTTGCTTGATGATCATATACTTGTCCGTAAAATTTTACGAAAAAATAGTTATTCCCCATTCATGTGGGGGATTTTGGGTTCAATATGTATGAAAAGTATGAATGAAAAATAGAGGAAAAATAGTAGAGAGAAAGAGAGACACTAAAATGAAGAATGTACTCTTTTAAGGGAAAGTTCACTAATTCTCCCACATTGGTGGGAGAAGGGAACTTTGAAGTGTTTATAAGAAGAAGCACTTACTCCACATGGATAGCGAGGCAAGAATAAGGTGGTGCCTCGCGCTGTCGTCGTCGTCACTCGATCGACTCGGCTTCAGATTTGGATTTGGATTTGGATTTGGCAAATGCTCAATCAATGAGATCTATCTTTTTGGACAAAGTTTATTTGATAGAAATTTAATCGAAAAATACCAAAGGGAAAAACGAAATAATTTTTTCTGTGTTTTGATCCTCCACTTATATGCGTACTTGCAGTGGCGGAAACGCTGTTTCGAAATACAGTGCAGAAGCGAATTGATACTTCGGAAGGGATGCAACCCTTCAACGAAATGACACATTGATTCATGAAATGGTATGCCAGTTCGAAAAAGACACATTCTTTGGATGAATAGACATGATTTTTCAGAAAGGTTACACTTTTTAAGTGAACCATTGCCACCTTTCAGAAGAGGCAACTAATGGCTATAAAAACCTACTTTCATTCACAGGTTTTGGTACGAAAATTTTCTGAAAATACAAACTCTTCTTGTCTTCAAAAACCATTCTGTGTGACCAATCAAATCGTTGAGTGAGTTCGTTGAATCCAACAATTTGAGGTACCGCTATTGTTCGGATTGAACGTCATTTTATCCTGGGAGGAAGATTCCATAACCTCGGGTACAGTGAGGGGAATTATTCCTTAAGGACACTTCGTGAAGTCGGGGGACTTAACCTTAAAATTCTGTTTCATCTTTTTTTCCTGAAATTTAACATACTTCTTGGGTAGATTATTTATAATCTTGGGTTGAAGGTATTAAGGAATTTCATAAGTGTTCTTGTTTATACATGAACTTGTGTTGAAGTTATTGTGACATTTATACAGATTCTTGTACCCGAAAAACGTTGTAAATAACACTTTCATGTAACACTTTCAGCAGTATTATGAAGGTTACACTTTTGGGAAAAGGCATCATTTCCACACCATACTATACAAAAAAGTCTAAGCCACACTTAAATTATATAAGTGACCTATTACACACCTTAACTATATAAAAGTGATATTATTACCTCCCCGCGACCCCCATTCTAAGACGTGTGTGTTACACTTATTTTAGGCGCGTTCAGCCTATTAAATAACAAAAGTAAACGGCTAAAAATATTAAGGGAAAAGGCATCGTTTCCACCCCAAACTATAGTCGAAAAGTTGAATCCACACGTAAACTATATAAGTGACCTATTACACACCTTAACTATAAAAAAATGATACTTTTACTGATGTGGTGCTGACGTGGCAGCGCGTGTAAAACATTACACCACATGCAAGTGGTGGTAGCCTGACAGGGTGTAAATAGTTTCACTTTTTTATAGTTTAGGTGTGTAATAGGTCACTAGTATAGTTTAGGTGTGACTTCGACTTTTCGGGTATAGTTTGGGGTGAAAACAATGCCTTTTCCCTACACTTTTTAGCCAAATCTGCTTATTAATGAATGAGTAGTGCTAGTTTTCATACTTATTCTTCTGAAGCTGCTATCATATTACAACATATAGTCTACAGAGGGGTACATGGGTTCATATGCATTTAAATGTTAAGTTTGATGCCATTTGACGCACTTGTTTTGTGCCTTGTGCAGGGATATATATATATCTGCTTCAATGGAATAAATTGTCAAAGTGAATAGATTGTCAAAGAATTTTAATTTAGTCTCTGGATTTCAATATATTTTAGTTCTAAATCTTTATTACGATGTTATAAATGGATACTCTTTCAGATCACCATGATACAAGGGGAGTTGTGGAGTAGACTTGCATTTTTATTTTGGATAGTCAGGAGGAAGGGATTTTTGATGGTTGATTGTTCACATCTCAATTGAATTTGGTGATTTGATTAACTATTTAATAGGATATTTTACATCAAAGTCTTCCAATCTTGTAAGCATATTTTCAGCTTTGCTATGTTTTAGCCTGATTCTGCTTAATTTTTTGTGTTTCTGGCTAGGAAAGAAGGGTACATATTCCTTATTTCATATATAGTAGACATTCATAAACCTTTTTCAGCCAAATGAGCTGATCGTAACAAGCTTTCATGCAAGTACAATTTCTAAACATAGAAGTTACCACGTGGCTGAATGTGCATGAACAGCATTTACATTACGTGAGTGATGGGAAAGTGTGTATGTAAAAGATGAAATTGAACTCAATTTGAGAAGATACACTTCATCAAGACGGCCATCACCTGCGATATAGCGGTCAATATGGGTTCGGCCCATTAGGCCGGCTCGACCCAGCCTGTAATTTGATAGAGTTGAGTTTCAATTTTTGCGGCTCATTTAAGAACAGAACTTTTTAGCCCGATCCGGATAAGCCCATGGCCAGGGGCGGAGCCAGCCTTCTGTTCGGGAATTCGACTGAACCCCCTTCGACGGTAAAATATATTATTTATACATGATTAAAATAAAGCCCGATCCGGATAAGCCCATGGCCAAGGGCGGAGCCAGCCTTCTGTTCGGGAATTCGGCTGAACCCCCTTCGACGGTAAAATATATTATTTATACATGATTAAAATTATTTTTTATGTGGTTATAGTAGGTGTTGAACCCCTTCGACTAAGTTTTCTTTGAATATGGAACCCCGTTCGTTGAAATCCTGGCTCCGCCTCTGCCCGTGGGGCTTTAGCAATGTGGGTTGGGCTAACTCGTAAGTCAAATACATGAAACTATTTAAATTGCTTATTAGTATTTTTATTTAATTTGAAGGATATTATGTCAAAAGTTATTTACTTTCGCTATTAGGAGTATTTTTGGGGGTTTTGGAGACTTAACACAATGTAATATTATCTGGTAATAATTATGTTTATTAATATTCCAAAATTAAATTATATAATATTATTTTTTAAAAAGTGGGCTGACCTGTGAGGCCCGCAGCCCGCGATTAATGCTATGGGCTTGGTGTTTTGTTATGATGGGTCAACCTGACCTGACCCGTCAAACTCAAAGTTCGTGTGGGCTAGCCCGAATGGATTGGGCCGACCCATATTGCCAGCTCTAACATGTATAGCATGTTTCCATTCTTGCAACGGCTTTGGTTTTGCAGGTGAATGACAACAAATAGCCTTAGAATTTCAAGAAAATTCCTTCCTCCATGGTGATTGACCCACCAAATTTGTACTACTTATCCCTGTATCTTGCATCGAAGATATTAAGCAATATCTAGTTTATTATTCCACAAGTGTTCTAAACATTGAAACTAAACTATACCCGTTGCATGTAAAAGGCTTCAAGAGAGCCAACTCTTCTCGACTTCTGACAACTCGAAAGCCAGAAGATAACTAGGATACCCCTTCCAACACTACCAAAATAGAACATAAATTGCTTCCATGCCAAGTGGATAGTTGTTCCGTGTTCGGTACTCCCATCAGAATAGAGAGTAATTGAGGTGAACCGACCATGATACAGTTGGAGAAAGATTCTGCACTCACTTATATTGCAAAAATGAACAGATATGCTTGCTTTACTTTCAGAATCCAGAGGCCAGAACTAGATAACATGCTTTTTATGTGCATCTAACAAAGTAGAACAGAGCCCTCCGGAGAAGCTTCTATGACTTCACCAAACAAAAGCAGCAGGGCCTGGTTTCATAATCTCGATGAAAGCACCAATCAATCAACTACACCTTAATCCCAGATTAACTGGGGTGCTACATGAACCCTCTGTATCCAGTGCACTGTTTGCACAGTTGCATCAATTTCATTTCAAGCTCAATTAAACCATAAAAGAACAAAAAGGCTGAAGCCACAAAATTTCCACTGGCAGACACAGAAACATGGACCACTAATACTACTCAAATCTAGGAATACTCCATAGCAAGATATCTGTATAACGTACACATTTCCAACAAGTGCATTGGGTAGGAATCATCCTTCCCCTGTTCTGCCCCTATCATAACGGATCTTCACGATAGATACTTCCAGACTGTGAAATCTCTACTACATTTCTCAATAATTTGTGAAATGCCTTGTCAAAAGAAATAATGGAACCCTGCATGAAGTTCCTATTAAGTTGGCTAAAGTCAACTTTGACTATCTTGCTTTGCCCTTGTTTGACAGGATGTGCAGTTTGCATAATAATTACCAGCATAGTTACTTCTCCAAGAAAAAAAATTAGCAGCATATGAGGCACTCGTAAACAGAGCATGGGATGGAATTCCGACATACATGCTGTCTTTATTTCCCATACCTACGAGGATCACTAAACAGAGCAATTTATTTTGTGGGAAGAAATGCTGATAGGAAAAAGCTACACCTGATTAGGTGATCAAGAGTGATGAAACCGCAAAATATAGGGAGGCCTTGAAGTTAAGAACTTAATGCTCCAGAAAAAATGACTTCTTGTTCATATGGTTGTGGAGGTTCAACAATGGCAAACAGTGCTATTAAAAAGCGATAGAAGGTGAGAATATATATCTAGATCTTTATGATCTAGTAACCGGCAAAGAAAGCAACACACAGCTGACTGCTTTGATATATAAACTGGAGCCTCCATGTCAAAAGAAACCTTCAGGCTCGTGAACTAGAGAGCGCAAGCATGCTCACAACTAGTTTTGACAGTATGGTGTTAGCAGGGGACAAGTCTGATTCTTTAATATGGATGCAAGGAAAAATGGAATTTTCAGAGTTAACTCTAGCTAAGACTGGCGATCTAAAGCAGTGAAGTTAAGAAGGCAACAATGGTCCTAGAAGCTGTTATGGTTGGCTGCCTTTTGCGGGATAGCAATTAATGAAGCTTGCCTTACACATGAAAATCTCCGAAGGAGGGGAATACAGTTTCCAGTGTGTTATTATCTTTTGACACTCCATTTGTCTGCACAATTTATTTCTTTGGTGTAAAAGGAAACCAGTAGAGGAATAAGAGGATTTAATGGAATTCATAATTCCTTATGTACTTGAAGGCTGAAATCCATAACACTTTTGGTAAAAACATGATAGATGCCTACTTGGTCCTATTGACATCAATAAGATTTTACTATTGTATTAATTAACTTTTCTCCAAAAAAGGAAAAAGAAAAAGATTTTACTTTTCTATTTCACCAGGACCCCGCTGTAACATCCCTAGGCTGATGTTCAAGTTTTTAAGCATACTTTGGTCCTTCACTCTTCTTATAAGCACATTTCGGTTTAAAGTTCCAATGTGAGAGAAACTTAATGCAGAATTTGGCAGTATTAAAGTTGAGTAATTGACCAAGAAGGTTAATTGAAATGAACAATGTGCACTGTGCAGCAATAAGAATCCATCCGCAAGCGGCATAGAATACAAAATGAGAACAAGCAAAGTTTATAACCTCAAAGAAGGAAGAGTGCACCAAGCCATTGCCTCCAAATTCACAATGACAACTAAATATGGGCAAGGAGAACATATAATATGAATTAAACTATGCCTTCCATTGAAATTTATATGTAACTTAAAAAGATTATGTCACAAAACACTATGACAAATGAAGGAATACAATAACCAGTGCTCTAAGACAAGCATAAATAACAAGTACATCGTGGCACATATCGTGATCAAATGGTACAAAAATCTAAGGTAAAAAGGGCATTTCAATCTTGACCTTAATGCATTATCCCTCTCATACGCATTCAAGAAGATGATACCTTGACAGCTTTAAATGGAGGGTGAAGTAATCCGAGCTCATCATTCACTTCAAGTGGATTGATTGTTTCGTTCCGAGTCCTCTTCACTCTCCTACTACCAAGTGATGTATGAGCGAAACCATACATCTGCAGGATCTGGTTGTCACCAAAGTTGAATGCCCTATCCATTTGCTTCAAGCACCTCTCTACTGAATAATCCCCAAACTTTGCACAAGGCTTGCAACCCACAAAGTGAGTAACAAGTGGCCACCTATGGTCACCAAGACCAGGGTGGTAATTCTCAATCATCTCTTCATATCTATCTACCAGAATTCCCCAGTAACCGTGCAAGTAATAAGCATTCTCAAGATACACCTTATCACCCCATATCTCCCTCTGAGTTGCCAATATATATACCATTGCAGACTGATCATCAGCTTCAAAAACTGGCCTATCTTTAAGCTCCCGAGTAAGTAGCGCCCCGGCTTCATCCCTAATCTTACCCTTTGGTCCCATAGGTGCCAAAACATCAAGCAAATCCAAAGCCCATTGAGTATTCCTCAATAAGAAGCTACCAGTATTCAGACCAATCCAATTCTTCTGATCATAAACCATCTCATTCCATCCATGCATCACAAGATTAGCATCTTTATACCTCTCCCATGGCAACTCAAAAGCCATATCAGTAAACATAGCATCACTATCCATCCACCATAAAAACTCAACCTCAGGATGTGAAAGCAATAGCTTCCTAAGCAACGGCAGTTTTGCCCAAAATCCAGCCATTTCAGCATCAAGCAAAGCCATATTGTAAAAAATCTCAACCCCATGTAGCCTGCAATAATCAATCTTGTTCTTTATTGACTTCAACAAGTAATGATCACCCACTGGATTTTCACATGGCTTCGGTGATGAACCAGTAACCAACAAAACCCTTGGCTTATTTGTCCCTACAAAATTAGGAAAATTAGGATTTTTTTTCAACCAGTGTTGTCTTTGCTCATCCCAATCTGTTATTTTAGGACCAAGAGCATATGGTTGATTTGGATCTCTCTTAAACTCAGGCTCACCATCATCCTCATCAACTAAAATCTTCTTCAAATCAAAAGTAGCATAATTGTTACTATCTGATACACCACCGTCACTTGCAGTGTTTGTAGATACCTGTAGTGCTTCTTCAAGGACGCGTCTGGGTTCCACGCGCTTACGGTAATAGCTAAATGTATCACGAATTTCCTTCAAATCTTGACCAGGAGTACCAAATCTACCAGCACCCAAATTACCTCTAAGGACAATAACGGTAAGAAACAAACACAAGAATGTAAGCTTCCCATTCTTCACAATTCTCCTTACTTGCCATGCTCTCCTAGCACTCAGAAATCGATCTAGCATTTTTTCCTAAAATTGGAATAAAATTCAAATCAAAACAAGGAAAGATTTACACAAAAATGGCAAGTATTGATATTGGTATCATTGGGTATAGAAAAGGGAAAAGAGGAGAAATATGGGCAATTGGGGGTTGAATAATGGAGATTTAGAGAAAGATCTAATGGTGGGTTTATGAGGAAGAAAGTTGTCGGTGGAGAGTGATGGATGGAGGAAATTGCCTGAAGGTAGATGTGTCAAAATGGATTTTGAACATGAAAAATTAAGCAAACAAATACATACAACTTTCTGCTTCCGACAACTTTAAACACTAAATTTTTTTATTTTTTACTTTTAAAATATTGATTATGAAAATAAAAAAGATTATTTTAATTATTTAATAAATATAATTTTTTTATTAATTATTTACAGTCTGTTTGATACTACGCGTAGTAGGAAAGTAGTGCTATGCTGTTTTCATTTTTCATTTTTTATTTATTTTATTCTCTGGTTGGTTAACAGCAACTTCTATTAAAAAACAAAAATAATACTGTCTTCAACATATATAGCCTGTACAGGAGTAATACATTTTGGGTGTGTTTGGTGCGATTCAAGGGGAATGGAGAGATAGATAAGGATGTATCTCACTGTATTGAGGTAGGTTGAATGAAATGGAGGCTCGTTTCGGAAATTTTATGCAATAAGAAGGTGTCCCCAAGTTTAAAGGTAAATTATATAGAATTGTAGTCCGGCCTGCTATGTTGTATGCAGCGGAGTGTTGGTCGGTTAAAAATTCTCATGTCCAAAAGATGAAGGTGGCTGAAATGAGAATGTTGCGTTGGATGTGTGGTTTCACAAGAAGGAACAAGGTTAGGAATGAAATTATTCGGGAGAAGGTGGGAGTAGTATCAGTTGAGGATAAAATGTGTGAAGTGAGGATGAGATGGTTTGGCCATGTAATGAGGAGGGGTACTGATGCCCCGGTTCGTAGGTGTGAGAGGTTGGCCTTGGAAGGTTTCAAGCGAGGTAGGGGTAGATCGAAGAAATACTGGAGAGAAGTGATTAAACGTGACAAGGAGCAGTTACAGCTGACTGAGGACATGACCCTGAATAGGAAGATTTGGAGGAAAAACATTAGGACAGAGGGTTAAGGTGTGGTTGAGTTGTAGTCAGTAGGTAGGGGATTTGTGGTGTCCCGTGTTTTGGCAATGTACTTTTGTGGATATCGTATCTATGTTATTGTATCATGTTTTATGTTTTTGATATTTTGTTTACCGCCATACTGCCTTGTATCTTGCGCCGGGGGTTTATCGAAAACAACTTCCCTACCTTGTTAGGGGTAGTGGTATGGACTGCGTACACTTTACCCTCCCCAGACCCCACTAAGTGGGAATATACTGAGTTTGTTGTTATTGTTGTTGTTGTGTGTTTGGTACGAAGAAAAATATTTTTCAGAAAATGTTTTTCAATTTTCTTATATTTGGTTGGTTTATATGTTTTGGAAAAATATTTTTCTAATCTATTTATTTTTCTTAAATTTAAGGAAAATGATTTTCTTCAAAAAACTAAGGAAAACATTTTTCAAAACTCTCTTTCAACCTTATTTTAAAGTTGAAATGTTCATACAATTCTCAAAATCATCTAACCCGCCCTCCGCCCCCCAACACCCTATCACCCCGACACCGTCCCTACCCCACCCCACCCCTACCCCCATCCCACCCCCAAAATTCAATTGTTTTAAAAAATGTTTCAAATTTTTTTCTTAGTCCATTCCCTATCTCCACCTTACCCCTACCCCTACCAGCCTCCCTCCAAAAACAATATCTACATTTTATTAAAAAATTCCAACTTTTTTCCTATCCCCGAACCCCTAACCCCCCTTACCAGCCCCCTCTCCCATCCCTTCCCCCTCCCCAACCTAAAAAAAAAAAAGAATTATTTTTAAAAAGTTTTCAATTTTTTCTTCCCCCTTCCCCCTCACTCTCCTACCCTGACCCCCCCTCCTCCCTCCACCCTACTAATTTTTTAATTTTTTTCTTAACAAGAAAAATTCAAAACTTTTTCTGACCCCACCCCTACTACTTATTCTAACACCCCCACTTACCTGCCAACCAACCCTCCTTCCAAAAAAAAAAAAATTTAATTTTCTTAATTTATTTTTTAGAAAAAGATTCTAAAATATATTTTTACGCTTTAGCTAAACACTACAATATATTTATTTTGAAAAATATTTTTTCATTCACCAACCAAATACTAGAAAATATTTTTCGAAAAATATTTTTCATCCACCAACCAAACATAAGAAAACAAATAAGAAATCAACTTGTTTTCCATGAAAAACATTTTTTAAAACATTTTTTAGAAAAATATTTTCTATGAAAAAATATTTTTCTTCATACCAAACACACCCTTTGTCTTTCTAAGATTTTGACATGTTGATTGAAGGACCCATTAAGTAATTTTTAGAGGAAAAAAAAAATTATTTTTAGGTTCTTCCTCATTACATTTTTTAGAGGAAAAAAAAAAAGTTTTTAGGTTCTTCCACATTACATTATTTTATTTTACATTAAAAATTTTGCAACCACAATTTTGTAAAAAAACATAGTCCACTTATTTTTCAAAAAGAGATGAAAAACACGCTCAATATCATTTGATAAAATAGTTGACCAGCTTTATATCGTCTTTGTACTCGAGAGTCGATCTCTATTTAGCCCGAGGTAATCTTTGCATACTTTATTAGTGGTTGATCAAATTTTATAGATTCATTCTGAAAAGATAAGAATTTTTGATATGGGTGAGACAATATCAACCTCATCCATTATGGTTATCTCATATTCTCCTTTTTCTTTTCATATTATTTTGCTTATTATATCTGTGGAAGATATTCAGAGTTGGTTTGCGATCTACTTACATAGGTTTTTAGTTAGCATTTAGCCATAAATACTGAAAGTAGATTTTAAAACTTCATCTTAAATATCTGTTTGATTATGAAATTTGATTAAATTTTAAAAATATAATTTTTGAATATATATTTTCAAATTCTTCAAAAATAGCTCACGCCAATTTAATTCTTATGACTAGTACTCACAAACCTTCAAAAAAATTGAAGTAAAATACATTTATAGAGTACTAAACTTCTAATTCCAAAATCACAAAATCTCATACTGTTACTCATTGCATAACTAATGTCAATACTCATTACCCAAAATGAAAAAAGCTAACACTAAATACGCGTTTACCATAAATTTTAATGACGAAATACGGTACTTCTTACAATTTCTAAATATGGAATTAGTATTCTTTTACGTTACTATATGTAGTTACTTATAAGTTTGATAAAACAAAGAGGTTTAATTAAAAACTTAATACACAACTAGTCTTTTATATTTATCAGGATACTTTCTTAAATATTTGAACTAAGTATTATTTCAAGTTAACACTTCAATTTCTAATAATAATTTAAAGGTATATTTTTCTCTTAAACAATTTTTTTTTTTTTTGTGTGTTTTTGTTCAACAATTGTAGTTAATAACATAAAATACATTATTTTTTTAATTACAAATTGCACCTTAATAAATCGTAAGATTTCAACATTTTCAACTTAAACATTTTGATTTTTTTTGTGTGTGTTTTCGTTCAATAATTGTAGTTAAGTTAATCACATAAAATACATTATTTTTTTAATAACATGTTTCACCTTAATAAATCGTAAAATCTCAACATTTTTTACTTGAGGTTATTCATATAATCTAATAGCCGAAATGAAACACAATAACAAAAGTTTTTCTGATCGAAAGCGTGTAATTGAAACACATTTTTAAAAGTTGAGGCATTCAAATTAAAACATGACTTAGTTCAAATATCTAAATAAAATATCCTATCAAATTTAAAAAGATGACTATGTAAAAAATTTAAAACAATTTGATGCACTATAATTTCTATTATGTGTAAAATTTGAAAAATAATGAAACCATAAAAATATATTATATGTAATTTGACCCAATATTTTTCTAGAAAATTATTTATAATATCTGAATATTTGACCACTTAATTACATGATTATAACTCTATGAATTAGAGAATACCACAGCCTTATCAAATGTTACAAGGCCATGAATTAGGGAGACTCACAAGTCACATGGATTGGGGTAATCAGATCTACGCCGGCTGTTATTGAACACATAACACATGCATCACAGCCTTGCCCATGTCAATGTGACATTAGTTGCGTACTATAGTCCCTCCAATTGGAATATTCCAATAAAGAATTCGTGCCACTATTAGAATCTTTAAATTAATTTAAAAAATAAAGAAATTAAAATGCACGGAGAAAAGGTTTTTTAGTCTCTAACAAAATGAATTTTATAATTTTTATTTTTACATATAAAAATCTCGAAAGGTCATTTTCGTTTGTTCAAATTGTAAAAGGTAAAATCATTTTGTAGCTGATTTTGGAGGCAAATCATGCTAATAATTAAATCAATGTATAAATAATACCATATTTTGTAATTGATTAGTACGTAAATTAATCATATATAAAATTAATGCAATGTTTATTTGAAATTTAAAAACCAACATTACTAATTCAACTATAACTAATGAGTAAATCAAATTTTTTGAAAAGTCAATCAAACTTTTTGTATGATTTTTAAATATCTTTAGTCAATTATTGTGATTTCTAATATTTTATCTAATTTTCAGATAATATATGTTGCTCGTCGTTTTAATCTATGTGACATTGATGAAATTTGGAGAATAAACTATAACAACAACAACAACATACCCAGTATATTTCCACATAGTGGTGTCTGGGGAGGGTAGAGTGTACGCAATCCATACCACTACCTCTAAAGAGATAGAGAGGCTGTTTCCGATAGACACCCATTATAGTGAATTCCTCTGCCTCTGCCCGAGGTATTCTTTTGCTTGTTGGAGAATAAACTAAATCTTTAATATATTTTTTAGAATTTTGTATGATTTTTAAATATTTTAAGTTGTTAATTATTGTCATTTATAATACTTTTATATAATTTTCAAATAATTTATGTTACTCTCTCTGCCTCAATTTATGTGATATTGATGGAACTTGAAGAGTCAACCAAAGGCTTTTTTTTTTTTTTCCATATTTTGAGTTGTTAATTATTGTGATTTAGAGTACTTTCTACGTAATTTTTAAATAATATATATTACTCCATTTGTCCTAACATAGTATTTAGAGAATCAATCAAATTTTTTATATATCGTTAAATATTTTAAAATGTTAATTATTGTGATTTATGATATTTTTTATGTCATTTTAAAATAATACATGTTACTTTTACTGTCCCAATTTATGTGCTACTAATAAAATTTAGAAAGTCAACCAAATTTTCTATATGTCTTTTAAATATTTTAAGTCACTAATTATTATAACTTAAATAAATTAAAAGAAATGAAACAAAAAAATTAAAATGTAGAAAATAAAAAATTATACTCCCTCCATTTCATAATAAATGAATTGTTGAATTTTGGCACACAGATTAAGAAAAAAAATTAAAGACATAAATTTAACACAATTTTTCATTTTTACCCTAAAAAAAAGAAAAAGTTGACCTTCTAATACCTTTTCAAAAGTGAATTGATTATCAAATCATAAGGGTAAATTTAAAAAAAAAATTCAATGATTCACTTATTTTGAAACATCAATAAATACCTCAACAATTCACTTATTTCGAAATGGAGAGAGTATTAAAGAAGCGGAAACAATCATAATTTTTAAGATTAATAATAAGGGGGATCCACAACATAACAATTCTTTTTGTTAGGTTCGAAATCGAGAGGACGTCATGCGGAAGCTTGTAGTTTGCAAACTATTTGAGACGATAAATAAGATGACAAGAAAAACATACTCAAACATAAAATTATTAATATGATTTGGCCAATTGGCCTACATATTAAAAATCTAAATTAAAAAAAAAACATAAAACTAATGAGAGATAAAATCTCCCCATAAACTAGATTCTTTAAAAGACTACATTGAGGATACTATTGTGTTATTACTTGAGAAGAGAATTGTTCTATTTATAGAGTTACAAAACCCTTCTTCTAAGAAAGAATAAACCTAATAGAAATCTAATAGGAAAGAGATCTTTTCCTACTAGGAAACCTTTTCTATTAAGAAATCCTTTACGAAATAAAACACAATTATGGTAGAATCCAGTAAGGTAAGAAATTCAGGATAAATCCTAACAAATCTTTCCTTGGCCTGAATTTTTTGGCAAAATTGTTCATCATCTTTTTCTTTGTGTAATCTTCATAACTGGTACTTGTCATGGTTAAAAATAAAGTTTAAAATATTATTGGTTTAAAATGGTTTAAAAAATAACTTATTTTTATTTTTAAAGATACAGTAGCAGGAATGTTGAAAATATACTTTAAGCTCCTTCTCCACATGTAGCTAGACAAAAATCTCCATTATCACCAAATTGTTGCTGCTTGATTTTGAAATCGCTTTGAACCTGTTTAATCTCGTCTCACCATACCATTGGACTTTTGAACCATAAGCTTTGATACCACTTGTTATGTTCGAAATCGAGAGGGCGTTATGCGGAAATTTGTAGTTTGCAAACTATTTGAGACGATTAATAAGATGACAAGAAAAACATACTAAAACATAAAATTATTGATATGATTCATCCAATTGGCCTACATATTAAAAACTTGAATTAAAAAAAACATAAACCTAATGAAAGATAAAATCTCCTCATAAACTAGACTCTTTAAAAGACTACATTGTGGATACTATTGTGTTATTACTTGAGAAGAGAATTGTTCTATTTATAGAGTTACAAAATCCTTCTTCTAAGAAAGAATAAACATAATAGAAATCTAATAGGAAAGAGATCTTTTCCTACTAGGAAATCGTTTCTACTAAAAAATCCTTTACGAAGTAAAACACAATTATAGTAGAATCCAAGTAAGGTGAGAAATTCAGGACAAATCCTACCACTTTTAACCCACAAATAGCTAACTTAAAATTAATAGAATTATCAAACTAATAAGCTACGCATACGTAATGACCTTGTGTGTGTTTGAGAAACTTTCATTGCTCTTCTATATAATAAAAAATCATGTGAAATAAATAGTATTTAATACGCACATAACATAATATGTAAATTGTCTCTAAACTAATCTATATTTGTTATGAATGTATTTATATTATAGTGAATGTCTATTAAGAATATAGATAAGATTTATCAAGACCTATTTGATATCTATTAGGATATGATGTATCTATCTTTTAGAGAGAAATTGGGAGTATTTCTCCTATAAATAGAGGGGTTTGTTCATTGTATCCTCCATCTTATGTCTCTCAAAAAAATAAAGAGTCTTCCTTCTTCTCTCTATTTATTCTTGTTCTTGCTTTATATTTTCTTGTTCTTGCTTTTATATTTCATAACGAGTTATCACCACGAGTCACCAATAAACTGAGTATGGACAGGAAACCGTAGTGCTCCTTATATGTGATGCGACGGATAAAGTACATATGGCAAGAGCAAGGTTAATGGCACAAAACACCATGTTGCACAGAAATTTACATTCAAGGATGATGAGATAAGTAATAAATTTTTTTATATATGTTGTTTGAAATAATAATAAGAATTACCTTTTAACATTTAACATCTTGTGGGTTAATATTATAAATTAGAAGTGAAGCTACAGACATATATGTTTTGTTTGTCATAACGTATTCGTAAAATAAATAATCTCACATTAACAATACATAATCTTCAATAATCTAAATTAAGGTATGAATTTCATGTTCTTTATATTATATAAATATCACAAAGATCAAATTTATTTATTTCTAAAATAATCACAAAGTAGTGATATTGAATAGGCTCACTTTGAATACGGTTATACTTTATCTATATATTATGTTATTGATTAAGGGTAAGACGATAAATTTAAGTTCTGTTGCATCAAAAAGATAAGACATTGGGTTAAAGCCTAATGCACCATGATGATAAGATATTGGGTTCAAGTCCTATTGATTTATGCCTAAGACGTCTTTAAATGGATAAGACGGTGAGTTTGAATCTCAATGCACTATATTGATGATATTCTGATGGTTAAGGCAAAATAACATATATTTGGTAAAATTTCATGCCCCAAGTATGCTCCATTCCATAAAGTGAATGTGGTAGTAATATATGATAAGTCTGAAAGATGATAATTTGCTTCATTCTTGAAGTGAATGTGATAGCTATATATGATATACTTTGAAAAATATGTATGCCTCGATGTTCTCCTGAAGTAGAAATATCACAAAAGAGGTTATAAGCTATCAAAATTTGATAGGCTTAAGGCACGTTATATTTCATTCCCGGGGAATGAGAAGCTTATTAATGTAAACATGCACTTGATTGTAATGGAATCACAACACACCTCCGAAAGAGGCAGAATAATTGAGAATGAGCTATTTTGAAATCTATTTCTAAAGTAGTAAATCTAAAATTTATACATGTAATAGTAAATCTGAGATTTACCAAAGAAAAAAATACATACCATGGTAAACTTGTGTTTACTACTATAAATGAGTTCATAAGATGATATGAACGATTGTGACATCTCGAAGATGTGCATATTGAGTATTAGACATATATAGAAGAATTGGAAGATTCTTCAAGAATTTTTTACGTCACTTGTTCTCATGACAAGATGGTTGGACCAACTAATATTGGGATTGGATCCCTTAAAATCAGAAAAGTATAAAAGGTGAATAAGGGTCCATTCACCTGTTATATGAGCTATTAAGATGCATCTAAATAAGATGCTCACGTGTACATTTATTGTCAACCTGCAGCTTGATATTTATAAAGTTTTTTGCTCAATAAAACTGAGTTAAGAGCATAATTTTCAGATTATGTAATCAAGGCAATTCATCTTGATAATGATGATTTGGTATTGAATGTCTTTAATAAATAGCTAAACCATTGCTAATGAGAACAAAGCTTCATGTATTGGTCTAAAATATGATATGTTATATACAATGATAAATAACTAAACCATTGCTAATGAGAACAAAGCTTCATGAGTTAGTTTGAAATATGATATGTTGCATACAATAGCACTTGTATGCATTAAACCAATAAATTATGATTATTTTTTTCCTCTCAATTAGTTTAAGATCAGGAACCAACTACAACAACAACAAACCCAGTGTATTCCCACCTGGTGGGGTCGGGGGGGGGGGGGGTAGGATGTACGCAGTCCATACCTCTACCTCTGAAGAAGTAGAAAGGCTGTTTTCGATAGACCCCCGGCTTAGGAACCAACTATTCCATCTAATAGTTGATGTGCGGTATACGATTGATGAATATACCATGATGCATAAAGATGAATTCCTCAAAGAAAATGGAGGATGTAAGTTAGTTTTCCGAATATAAGGGGGAGATTATAAGCATCTATGAAATATGTTAGGAATTATCATCAAATCCTCATTCAAAAGATAAGTTAAGTCAAATGCCAAAAATATCTCATATTTAAGCTGCAAGTTCTCCTATTTTGTGTCCCTAAAGGAAAAAGTCTATGCATGCATGAAACGTGGTAGACCAACCGGTTCCAAATGAAATAATCCTTGAAAAGGATAAGGAGCAAATAATCATAATAAGAAGGCAACGTTCTCTTTTGAAGAGCATACAACATAACACTTCATGAAACCTTATGAGAGGTTCAGGTACCTGAAAATAATAAAATGATAAGATCTCAAAATGTTATGTCGCATTGTGCACCGATACAAAATGATATATCATTAACGATAACTTTGATACAACATGATGCAATATTGTAAAAGATTATGAGAATCTGATTCTACATTTATTTAAGCATGCTGACGTAGAAATATTTATCAAGTGACATGAAAGGATACATCTTGCTAAGTATAACACTTATTTGATTTGCAGTCCAGACACTTGCAGATGTCACATAATTGATATTGTCACTTGATAAAAATCCATATGAATATCCCTAAAGGATTTAAAATACCTGAAGCATATAAAGTTTTTGGAAAACTTGATTATTATCCTTATAAGGGATAAATTGATAATATGAATATTGTTGAAACTCTTGGAGAGTTTTTCAAAGTAATAGATTATTTGCTGACATGAGAAAGATACAGAATTGAATTGGTTACGAAGTACCATATCTTAGTGCAATTGGTGCACTCATGTGTCTTGCAAATACTACAAGACCTGATGCAACCCTTTTCGGTTTATTTGTTAGCAAGGTATAATTCTGCTCCTACTAGGAGACATCGAAGTGAGATCAAACACATATTATGTTATCTAAAAGGGACTACCGATATGGGCTTATTTTTGTTGTTCTGATCTTATTAGTTATGTTGATGCTGGATACTTATCTGATCTGTATAAAGCTATCAAATAGGCTATGTGTTCATATGTGGGTGTACTGCCATATCTTGGAGATATACAAAGCAGTCTATCTAACCACTTCATCAAACCATGCTGAGATAGTATTTATTCATGAAGCAAGCCGAGAATGTATGTGGTTGCAATCCATGATACATCTCATTTGAGAAAAATGTGGTTTGAAATGTGACAAAGTACTCATAATTTTATATGAAGGTAATTCACCATGCATAACACAACTTAAAGAAGGATTCATAAAAAGGGATAGAATGACGCACATTTCGCTAAAGCTTTTCTAAACACATGAGCTACAAAAATGATGGAGATATTAATGTGCAATAGACATGTTCAAGTGGAAATGTCGCTGATTTATTCACCAAGTCTCTTCCAACTGCAACTTTCAAGAAGATGGTGTACAAAATCTGGATGCAAAGGTTCATTGATGTTCTCGTCAGGGTGAGCAATTATGCGTTGCACTCTTTTTCCCTTTCAAGGTTTTGTTCCACTGAGTTTTTCTTGTAAGTTTTTTAATGAGGCGGCCTGTATGTGTATTATTAGAGATGTGTACTCTTTTTCCTTCACTAGATTTTTTTTCACTGGGTCTTTTCTAGTAAAGTTTTAATGAGGCACATTATCTATCAATTAGCCATTCAAGGGGAGTGTTATGAATGTATTACATTATAGTGAATGTCTATCAATAATATAAATAAGATTTATCAAGACGTATTTGATATCTATTAGGATATGAAGTATCTATCTTTTAGAAGAAATTAGGAGTATTTTCCCCTACAAATAAAGGAATTTTGTTTATTGTATCCTTAAACTTATGTTCTCTCAAAGAAATAAAGAGTCTCCTCTCTTTTCTCTATTTATTCTTGTTCTTGCTTTATATTTTGTTGTTCTTGCTTTTATATTTCATAACAATATTATTAATATTTGCATAGCTATTATTAGGACTTACATGTATTTCCACCATCTAAAACTAATTGACACTTGAAGGTCTCTTTTATCTGTTTTTCTTCCCACTTTTATTGGTTAGTCAAAGTGGGCTCCGCTATTTGATATATTTTTTAAAATAGGGGGAATGTATATTGTATTCTATCTGTTTACTTTATTTATTTAATTTAAATTTAGCATAAGCAATAAAAATTTTAAAAAATAAATCTTATTAATTTACAAAATATATTAAATATTATTTTATTTTATTATTTTAAATATGTCATGTGTAAAATTATACTAACAATCATAAAAAGAATATTTTCAAAGTTTCCTAAAAACAAATTTAAGATAATAAACTTAAATGAATAAAGTAATTATTAAAGCAATTTTTGAAAGTTTAGATTGAACTGATATTCGATCGATGATTATTTTTAGTGATACTTTTAATATTAAATTATACATAAGGGGGAGGACTCGAGAGTCCTAATGAAACTGAAATAAAGAGTACTAAACTCTATCTATGATAACTATATTTCCAAATTCAAAATTAGTCCATCCTTATCTAGGATTACTAGATATCATAACATTCCCCCTCAAGCGAAACTGTGATGGTGTAACAATGACTTGTCTCAAAGGAACAAAATTCGTCGAGCTAACAGACTTTTAGTTAAAGTGTTGGCTACTTAATTTCTTGAGCTTATATAACAGACGTCCAAATCCTTAGAAGAAACCTTCTCTCGGACAAAAGAAAAATCCAATCAATGTGTTTTGTACGAGCATGAAAGATGGGATTAGCAGTAAGATAAGTAGCAGATAAGTTGTTAAATCGGATCTTAAAAGGTTTAAGCAAAGAAATATGTAATTCTTGAACAAGATATTGTAACCATATGATCCAATTGTAGCAGCAGCTAGGCCTCGATATTCTAATTCAATACTAGATCGTGCAACATATCGTTGCTTCTTAGAACATCAAGATACCAGATTAGGCCCTAGGAAAATGTAATAACCAAGAGTGCATCATCGATCATCTAAAAAACGGTAACACCCCGAGAGTACACCCTAGGTGTCACACGGTGCTTACAGTTCTGAAGGACCACAAGCTAACCCATGAGCTGGTACCTGCTGTGAGCACTGAATAACACAATCATAAATATGGAAGAATAACTAATATGCCATAAGATTTTAATAACTGAAACAAATATTGAATTATGAATACGAAGAAATAACTATCTGAGTCTGAATAAATACTGAAATCTGAGATAAACTGAATAACTAACTGTCATGTCAACTGAAGTCTGAATACTGAATAACTGACTGTATTATGTGAAAGCCTCTAAACTGAATAGCTGTGAGTTGATGGGACAGGCCCCAACTAACTCCAACTAACTACTAGATTGAAAGCATGAAATAAAGTAATCCATCCTCAAAATATAAGGACTCATCACTACTATTGCTAAGAGTCTGGGAAATCTAAGCGCGATCCAAGAACTAGGCGTCAGAACCTATGATATAATGCATCATAGAGCAAAAGAAAGATATGCGATCAGTACTTAGAATGTACTGGTATGCTAAATGAGGTAGGCTGACATACATGGTTTCATAAAACAGGAATAATAATTATCTGAATATACATGTAAAAAATGGGATACTGAATAGAGAGCATGAAATCTGTAGATACTGGAAATATGTGAAATTTTTAAATACTGAAGGTACGTAAAATCTGTAGATACTGGGGATCCATGACCAAGCATATAACATAAACTTAATAGAAGTCTGTAAACAGAAATACTGAAATAACTGATATCTGCATGCCTTGGTCAAAAAACACTGAGACTGGACTACTGATCTGATTATTAGACTGAGACTGTGGGAGCTATCATCTAACCGACATTCCCCAATCTGAGCTAATTGGGGTCCAACCTGTAACCCCAATTAGAAGGGTGTCAATACCGTGCCACGGGTACTAATGCTGACTGTGTGGATCTACTATACTGATATACTGTCTCGAAGGACTAAGCGTGTTAAGTCTGAACTGACGGGTGACCCCTGCGAGATAGTCAAGCCTACACTGACGGATGACTTCTCATATCCTATGCTAGCTACATAGTTCTGGAGTTTAGGGATTGCTACTAGTAAGTCTGCCTATCTGGCGGGGAAGTCTCCATCCCTACACTCGCTCGATGCTAAGTCCTACTCCCAACTTAATGACACTGAGTTACTGACTATTCTGAGTTTAACCGACTGATCTAATAATGCTCATGATAAGTATTCTAAAGTTATTATGAAGATACTGAGACGAGACTAAATAAGCAGATATGGTTTTCGGGTATTCAATACCCCCAGGACTCAAAAGCAATAATAGTAACATGATACTTAAGCTTAGAGGACATAGCATGAAGGCTTTTATCAAACATGTATTCTTGTAGGCATTTTATCAAACACTTGTAGTTCATAGTTTGGTCAAAATCATAGGAATGTTAGGGAACTTGTAGTAATAGCATGAATTCGACATGAATAGTACTAAATCATGATGAATTCAATGAATGATAATATTAAAAGATGAAGAATTAAATAACAACAATAATTTCATCTATACATGGTGTAAAATCATAGTTCATGGAGATTCATGGGTGAAATCATAATTTAAAATCAAAATAACTTGAAGAGATCACAATTTTGTAATTTAAATTGGATACTTGGACTCCGTGGGTGAAAGGAACCCAAGGATGGACATTTAACATACCTGGATTAATGAATTTGAGAGGATTGATGGTGAGTTCTTGAGATTTGGCCTTGAGTTTGAGAGCTAGGGTTTTTGTGCTCTTAAAGAGAATGGATCACCTTTTGAGTAATTTGAGAATAATGGGCATATGATGCCCTATTAGGCTTTAATTTCATGTTAAGGACGAGTTTAGGGCTTCGAATAATGATCAAACAACCCCTTAGAAATTAAAAATGCGGAACTGGAAATCTGAAAATCCCGATTTAAGGCCCTGGCGCGACGCGCCAGGATCATGGAGCCTCATTGGAAATTGACTACTAGGACCTGGAAGCTTGGCACAACGCAGAGATATCGTGGTAAGCCTTTGGAATGCCATTTTGGCCACCTCTGCGATGCGCTATTATCGCAGAGGCTCACTGAAAATTGCCAAATGTGAACGGTGTCCTTGGTGTGATGTGCCAATATCACGATCCCTTACTGGAAATTAACAATTGCCTTTTATACTAGCACCGCGATGCGTTATTGACCAAAATGATGGTGTTTAACAACTAAAACTTAAAAATTCCATAACTTCTTCCCCGATTATCATATTTGGGCGAATTTTACATCGTTGGAAAGCTAATTGAATTTTCTACGCAATTGTAGGCTCTAAACTAAAAAATAATGGGTATTTCAAAAATTTTATATATGAATGCTCATGTATTAGGACTTAAATCATGCTAAGGAAATATGAGGTATTACAATATCTCCCTCTTGGGATCATTCATCCTCAAATGACACTGGTTAAGCTATGGACTGAGCTTACACACTGAACTTGCATATCTGATGCAAGGAATAGATGACTGAACTTATTTGTAAATGCATGACTGACATGAACATGATGTGTAACTGAAACGAAGTATGATAGAGAGAAATCTTAAGAAGATTAGTACCTTAAACCAAATATGAATTCGTAGAGAAAAGATGAGGGTACTTGGTCCGCATATCTGCTTCTGCTTTCCAAGTGGCTCCCTTAACGGACCAATTCCACCAAAGAACTTTGACTAGGGGAACTTCTTTATTTCTTAGTCTACGAACTTGTTGATCAAGAATTTCAACTAGAACTTCTTTATAGGAAAGACTGTTCTGAACATCTACGCTTTCTAGGGGAACAACTATAGCTGGATCACCAATACACTTCTTCAACAATGAGACATGGAATACTGGGTGTACTAAAGCTAGATCTGAAGGCAACTCAAGCTCGTAAGCTACCTTTCCAAAATAACTGAGAATTCTGAAAGGATGACATAGCAGGGATTGAGTTTCCTTTACTTGCCGAACTTCTTTAGCCCCTTCACGAGAGACATTTTAAAGTACACAAAATTGCCGATCTCAGACTCGAGATCCTTTTTTATCATATTTGTATATGACTTCTATCGTCTCTGGGCTGCTATAAGCCTTTCTCTGATCAACTAAACCTTCTCTAAGGCATCAAACACCAAGTAAGGCCCTACTACTGCGACCTCACCCACTTCAAACTAACCAATAGGAGATCTATATCTCCTACCATAAAGAGCCTTAAATGGAGCCATCTGGATACTGGAATGATAGCTGTTATTATATGCAAATTCAATCAAGGAAAGTGGTCATCCCAACTACCTTTAAAATCAACTACATATGCTCTCAGCATATATTCAAGAGTTTGAATGGTCTTTTCTGCTTGACCATCTATCTGAGGGTAGAAGGCTGTACTGAGATAGACTTGGGTACCAAGACCCTTTTAGAATGATTTCTGGAAGTGAGAAGTAAACTGGGTACCTCTATCTGAGATGATAGATAAGGGAATACCATACAACTTAACCAACTCTTTGAGATAGAGTTTGGCATAGTCCTCAGCTGAATAAGAGGTATGGACTGGCAAGAAATGAGCTAATTTGGTCATCTAGTCTATGATGACCCAAATAGAATTATGATGATAACGAGTATAGGAAAACCCGTCATAAAGTCCATGTTCACTTCTTCCCATTTCCATGTAGGAATGTTGAACTCCTGCATGGACCCACTAGGCTTCTGGAGCTCAATCTTAACCTACTGGCACGTAGAGCACTTAGCTACGAACTCTGCAATATCCTTCTTAATCCCACTCCACCAATAAATCTCCCATAAATCACGGTACATCTTAGTAGCCCCTGGATGAATAGAGTAGCACGCAACATGCTCTTCTACATGAATTTTTTGCCTTAAGTCATCTATACTAGGCACACATAACTGACCCTGACAAAGCAGAACATCATATCCCCCTTGAGAGGAAACCTCCACTTTCTGATCTCTGACTAATTTTTTCAACTTTACCAGACTGGGATCTCTATCCTGCTTTTCCTTCACTTTGAGAACTAGAGAAGATTTTGAACTACTTTGCACCCATATACTACCTTCTATTGAATCGACTTGGCGGATACCTAGTCGGATAGGTTGATGAACTTCCTGAGCTAATTTCTTCTTACCATTCTCAACATGAGCAACACTACCCATAGACAATCTACTAAGAGCATCTGCCACTACATTGGCCTTTCCCGGATGATACAAAACACTCATGTCATAAGTTTTCAATAGCTCTAACTACCTCCTCTAGAGTAAATTAAGTATTTTTAGGAGAACACACACTGCAAGATTTTGTGATTTATGAACACATCAACATTCACCCCATATAAGTAATGCCTCCAAATCTTTAAGGAAAATACTAGAGTTGCTAGCTCAAGATCATAAGTTGGATAATTCTTCTCATGGGGCTTAAGATGCCTAGAGGCATAGGCTATGAACTTTCCTCTCTGCATCAGAACACAACCCAAACCTACTCTGGATGTATCACAGTACATAACAAACCCATCTGAACCATCTGGCAAGGTAACAACTGGGGCTGAGGTGAGTCGAGTCTTCAAATCCTAAAAACTCTTCTTACAAGAATCTGACCACTGAAACTTAACTTTCTTCTGAGTCAATCTGGACATAGGGGATGCAATAGATGAAAAACTTTAAACAAACCAACAGTAATAGCCATCCAAACCCAAGAAACCCCTAATATCTAATGGATAAATGGGTCTAGTCCAGTTTCTCACCGTCTCAGTCTTTTGAGGATCAACTGTAATGCCATCACCAAAAATAATATGGCCAAGGAAAGATACTAATCTTAGCCAAAATTCACACTTACTGAATTTAGCAAACAATTGGTGAGCTCTAAGAGTCTGTAACACTTTTTTGAGATGGTTTGTATGATCATTTTTGCTATGGGAGTAAACAAGAATGTCATCAATGAAGACTATGACGAACATGTGCAAGTACTGCTTAAACACTCGGTTCATCAAGTCCATGAAAACTGTTGGGGCATTCTTGAGACCAAAGAACATGACTAGAAATTCAAAGTGACCATACCAAGTTTCCTGACCCTGAGTTGATGCTAGCCTGATCTGAGGTCTGTATTGGAAAAGTAGTCGGCACCTTGTAGTTTGTCAAACAACTCATTGATTCTAGGAAGTAGATATTTATTCTTGACTGTGACTTTGTTCAACTGACAGTAGTCTATATACATTCTGAGAGAACCATCTTTCTTACGTACAAATAGAATTGGTGTACCTTATGGGGAAATATTGGTCTTGATGAATCCTTTATCTAGGAGATCATTCAACTGTTCTTTCAATTCTTTGGGTTCAGCTAGAGCCATTCTGTTTGGCGGAATAGAAATAGGCTAAGTATCTGGAAGAAGGTCTATTACGAAGTCGATTTCCCTTTCGGGAGGAACTCTAGGAAGATCTTCGAGGAACACATCTGAGAATTTATTTACTACTGGAACTGACTCAAGAGTTAAAGTTTCTGAGCTAGAGTCGTTGAATCGAACTTGATGGTAAATACACCCTTTTGATATCATCTTTCTCGCTCTAAGGTATGAAATCAACTGACCCTTAAGCGCTGTGATACTACCCCTCCATTCAAGGATTGGTTCATTTGAGAACTGAAAATAAACTATTCTCTTTCTACAATTAACTGAGGCGTAGCATGAGTGGAGCCAATCCATGCCGAGAATGATGTCAAAATCCATCATCTCTAACTCCAGGAGATCAACTGAAGTAACTTTATGAGATATTGTGACCGAACAGTTTTTGTATTACAATAGAAACACCGACTGGGGTAGACACTGAAAAGGGCTTTGCTAGTGTTTTGGGACTGACTCCAAAATTGGTAGCTATATATGGAGTTACAAAAGAAGGAGAAGCTCCATAGTCTAGTAAAGCATAAACATGTAAGTAAAAAACCTGTAACGTACTAGTAACTATGTCAGGAGAATTTTCCTGATCTTAGCAAGACTGAAGAGCATATAATCTATTCGAACGTTGACTACTGGTTACACTGGAAGTAGCACACTACTGAGTTGGGCAACTGGATGGAACTGACGACTGATGGGACTGGCCCTGTTGGCGCAAATCCCTACCTTTCTAAGCAACTACCTGATACTCTTAAATCTATTGGCCTAGTTTGCCATACCCGAAGCATATATCACTTCCTGCTCTACATTCTTCCTGATGGTTTCTACCATATTTCTGACATAGAGGATTCGTACAGGCACTGTTAACACTGCCTTAGGAATTAGAGTCGAGTGCTCTATCCCTATTATCATTTCTAAATTTGGGTACTGGGGCACTGGCTGAAGAGGGTGCTGGGGCTGAAGACCTTGGATGAAACTAAGGACGGTTACCACCTTCTGACCTTGGATAGCTTAAATTAAAACTACCCATCCTAGCTCTCTTATTTTCTCTCTCCCTCTTCTTAATCTGCTGCTCCTTAATTTTGAGCATGGACAATCATCCTAGACAGGTCCATCTCTTTAATCAGCATTGCGGTCTTACACTTTTTAACCACACAATTAGATATGCTAGACACAAACTTACTAATCTTAGACCTGCTGTCAGCAACCACATGAGGAGCATATCTAGATAACAGAGTAAACTTGAGGGAATACTCCTTCACGCTCATGTTACCCTACCTCAAGTTAATAAATTATAACACTTTAGCCTCCCTCAACTCCAATGAGAAGATTCTGTCTAAGAAAGTCGTAGCAAACTCTTCCTATTTTATAGGCCCTGCATCAGCACCCCTATCTACCTTCCATTGCTTAAACCAAGTATGGCCACATCCTACAATTGATATGCAACCAACTTAGCACTCTCACTAGATGTCACCCCCATAACATTCGTTACCTTTTGAACCATAGCTAAGAATTTCTATGGATCCTCTTCAGACTTGGATCCTGTGAAGGAAGGAGGATTCATTCGAGTGAAGTCCTAAATTCTGGTTGCAGCAGTATTGGACACTAGGTTGGCCTGAACAACAGCTGGTCATTTATTCGGAGCTGTTACGGAGTTCACTAGATTGGTGAACGCAGCGCTGAATTCTACTTGAGAGACATGCTCGTCCAGAGGATCTGCCTGGATAGGCGGAGGTGCTGGTTGGTTTCCTACTCCTCTTCTATTATTATTTTTGGGAGGCATGTTCTGTAAACAGAAGGAAGAAATGGACTAGACTGAGAGTTTATCTTGAGCTTATGCTCACTCTCACTACATGAATATTGAAAGAAGGGAAACTTTTCCTAAACGCCTTGTAGCCTCCTACCCAGATGTGTGGCGTGCTTCGCACCCATGCACAAGATTCTACTTGACTCAGATTTGAGACTTCCTAGGACACTTTAAACCCTTAGGATTGGATACCAAGTTTGTAACATCCTGAGAGTATACCCTGGGCATCACACGGTGCTTACTGTCCTGAGGGACCACAAGCTAACCACAAGCTGGTACCTGCAATGAGCACTCAATAACACAATCATAAATACGAAAGAATAACTAATATTCTATAAGGTTTTTATAACTGAAACAAATACTAAATTATGAATCTGAAGAAATAACTATCTAAGTTTGAATAAATGCTGAAATCTGAGATAAACTGAATAAGTAATTGTTATATCAACTGAAGTCTAAACACTGAATAACTGACAGTATTGTCTGGAAGCCTCTAAAATGAATAGATATGAGTTGATGGGACATGCCCAACTAACTCCAACTAACTACTAGATTAAAGCATGAAAGAAAGTAATCCGTCCTCAAAATATGAGGACTCACCAGTGCTACAGCTAAAAGTGTGAGAAGTCTAAGCATGATCCAGAAACTGGGCGTCAGAACCTATGATATATACATCATAGCACAAAAGAAAGGTATGTGATCAGTACTTTGAATGTACTGGTATGCTAAATGAGGTAGACTGATATGCATGGTTTCATGAAACAGGAATAATGATTATCTGAATATATATGTAAAACATGGGATACTGAATAGAGAGCATGAAATCTGTAGATACTGAAAATATATGAAATCTATAAATACTGAAGGTGAAATCCGTAAATACTGGGGATGTATGAGCAAACATATAACATGAACTGAATAGAAGTCTGTAAACTAAAATACTAAAATAACTGATATTTGAATGCCTTGGTCAAATAACACTAAGACTGGACTACTGATGTGATTATTGGACTGAGACTGTGGGAGTTATCATCTAACCGACATTCCCCAATCTAAGAAAATTAGGGTCCAACCTGTAACCCCAATCTAACATTGGCTGTGTGGATCCACTATACTGATGTACTATCCCGAAGGACTAAGGGTGTCAAGCCTGAACTGACGGGTGACCCTTGCGAGATAGTGAAGCCTACACTGACGGGTGACTTCTCATATCCTACGCTGGCTATGTAGTTTTGGAGTTTAGGGACTACTAATAGTAACTCTGCCTATCTAACGGGGAAGTCTCCATCCCTACACTCGCTCGATGCTAAGTCCTACTCCCAACTGAATGACACTGAGTTACTGACTATTCTGTTTTTAACTGATTGATTAAGTAATGCTCATAATAAGTATTCTGAAGTTATTCTGAAGATACTGAGATGAGACTAAATAAGATGCTATGGTTTTCGGATATTCAATACCCCCAGGAGTCAAAAGCAATAATAGTAACATGATAGATAAGCTTAGAAGACATAGCATGAAGGCTTGTATCAAACATGTATTCTTGTAGGCATTTTATCAAACACTTGTAGCTCATAGTTGGGTCAAAATCATAGGAATGTTGGGGAACTTGTAGTTATAGCATGAATTCAACATGAATAGTACTAAATCATGATTAATTCAATGAATGATAACATTAAAACATGGAGAATTTAATAACAACAATAATTTCATCTACACATGATGTAAAATCATAGTTCATGGAGATTCATGGGTGAAATCAGAACTTAGAATTAAAATAACTAGAAAAGATCACAATTTTTGTAATTTAAATAGGACACTTGGACTCCGTGGGTGAAAGGAACCGATGGATGAACATTTAATATACCTAGGCTAATGAATTTGAGAGGATTGATGGTGAGTTCTTGAGATTTGGCCTTGAATTTGAGAGCTAGGGTTTTGTGTTCTTGAAGAGAATGGATCCCCTTTTGATTAATTTGAGAATAATGGGCATATGATGCCCTATTAGGCTTTAATTTAGTGTTTAGGACGAGTATAAGGCTTATAAAAATGACCAAACAGCCCCTTGGAAATTAAAAATGCGAAACTGGAAAACTGAAAATCCCGATTTGAGGCCCTGGCGCTGGAAATTAACGATTGGGACATGGAAGCTTGGCATGACGTGGAGCTATCGCGGTAAACCTTTTGAATGCCATTTTGGCCACCTCTGCGATACCCCATTATCGCAGAGGCTCACTGAAAATTGCCAAATGTGAACTGGGTCATTGATGCAATGTGCCAATATTGCGGTTCCTTACTGGAATTTTACAATTGTCATTTAGACTGTCTCCGCGACACGCTAGTGACCAAAATGACGTTGTTTAACGACTAAAACTTAAAATTGCCATAACTTCTTACCCGGTTATCGGATTTGGGCGAATTTTACATCGTTGGAAAGCTAATTGAATTTTCTTCGCAATGGCAGGCTTTAAACTAAAAAATAATAGGTATTTCAAAGATTTTATATATGAATTCTCATGTGTTGGGACTTAAATCATGCTAGGAAAATATGGGGTATTACAAAAACCTGCCCAGTCCGCATCAGAGAAACCACTGACAACTAATATCAAAGTTTGTTAAAGTAGTAAACTAAGATGCATAGTCCCTTTCAAATGATGCAACAAGTGTTTTATTGCTTGAAAAGGAGCAACAGTAGAAGAATGCGTAGATTGACATAACTTGGTAACATAATAGGATTGTCACGATCTGACTCGATCCTAGTCATAACAAGCATCTCAAGTCCATCGAGGATAGGAGACCACCCCATAGCCTATCCAATCCAAACATAATCTAAATAATAATAAGCAAAAAAAAAAACCAGAGGATAAAGATAAAACAGTTAATGTAACTCAACAACTAGATCTAAGATTTAACACCATCCAACCCACACATATGTCCACAAAGCCTCTAAACTAATTCGAATATCAAACTAAGTCGGGACATGCCCCCGACCATGGCCAAAAAATAAACCATAATATGAAAAGAAACCGATAGGATTTCAATACTCATAAGGAAAACAATAAAATATCCGGCCTTTCGTAAAATAGAAGCTCTCCACTTCAATACAGAGCAACCGACAAACCAGAATCCACCTAATGCTTCTCAGGGCTAAAAGAAGTGTCTTCAGACCCTATATTATGAAATAATGTAGAATCCTAGGACGTTTAGCGGGGTGAGCGCTAATATGTAGCTTAGGATAGGGATAAAATAATAACATTTTAAAATCAAATCCAGACTCAATGTACATGTTCACATACATGTATACATATATATATATATATATATATATATATATAAGATGTTGGGATAGGGAACAAGGTTTAGCATGAGATTTAAAACCATTAACCTAGACAACGTAGCTCTAACCATCCTAAAAACATCCACAGGATATATGGATTTGGCTTCCCCCACCATGGAATCCATGGCCCTACGCCAATCCAAGGTGTATATATATATCAAGTGTGAACTATGCACACAGTCACAAAGACCCTCGCACCAAAAAATATGGTTTTCAGTATCACTCCCCCGAGGACCTCCACCTTTTGAAATAAGCTATACAACCCCCATTAAGCCCAATTAAAATATTTGCATAGAACCCATCCATTTAACCAATAACCATTTATTAAGGCATTCACCGTTGTTTTCGTTATGCCAATAGGCTTGCAAGCTTATAGAACCATGCCATTCTAATTTTTCACCAACTTAGGGGAATCCACGACCCCGAAGCTCCAATTTAAAACAAAATCATGGCCACTAAGGCCTTTCAAAATCATTTATATTTCATTAACCTTTTATGCAATGCAATAGTTTCAAAATGGTTAATTTAGACATATAGCCATATTTCAAAGCCAATTTCATAAAGGTGGGTTGAGGTTATTACCAATTCCAATATAAAAAATCCATATAATTTAGGGGAATCCATGACTCCATTCTATTATCCACATTGAGATCCAAAATCCATCAATAAAGTATAAACAAATTCATGTAAACCAGGGGAATACCTTTCAAATAATAATCATCCACAACCGTCAACTCAAATTCCAAACAAAAACATTAAAACCATATGAATATCAAACCATTGCATGCCAAGATAAAATACAAGTTTAGGGAAACATACATTCCTGAAAAACCAAGAAATTTTGAAAGAAAAATCACAAATTGATCCTTAGATGACGAATCCCTTGAAACCCTAGCTTTGCTCTTGATTGGGGATTTTGTGTGAGAAGAATAGTTTATGATTATGTTAATTGAGTGGAAATAGGGCTAAGAAAAGATTTTAAGTTGTGGGAATAGTGTAAGAAAATGAAAGAGACCAATTTATCCTTAATGAAAAACGTGCAGGAAAATAAGTCCCAATCATTATGGATTTCATAACGACTCATGGTCAGTGGCCATGAGTCATCACCACGACTCATGGTTTGGACAGTGACTTAGATTCACCTCACTAGTTTGTTCACGAGTCCCACCCTATGACTCATGACCAGATCTTACGACTCATGGGGTCTTAGTCGTACTCAGGACTGAAATAGTGGACCTCTCACTAGTTAGCCCATTATTTGAACTATACGACTCGTAAGGAGTCTTCATAACTCATAGGGTCATAGTCGCAACCTAAATAGTAAGTACAATCACTGAGAAAAATTCAAAGTTCAAAACTTGGGGTATTACATTACCCCTGCCCCCTCAGGATTATTCATCCCCGAATGAGGAGTTAGGGCATCCCTTGGCACGACTACAAGACAAAATACAGGCACAAAACCATAAACAAATAGACGAAAAATGATAAAATTAAAAAGGGAACACATACCTCAAATACTTCCATCCAATGCGGGGAACAACAATGAATATTTGGGCTTCATGTCCTCTTTGACCTCGCACGTAGATTCTTCCACCTTTTGATTCCTCTAAAGAACTTTTAAAATCGATGGACTTGTCTATCCAAAATCTCAAATAGGACTTTCTCATAAGACAATGAATCTGAAATACCAACATCCTTAATAGGCAAAATCAAAGAAAGATCACCCATGGACTTTTTCAATACCAACACATGGAAAACCGGATGAATAGAACCTAAGCTTATAGGCAACTCTAATTCATAAGCAACATTCCCCACTCTTCTCAAAATAAAATGCGGACCAGTATAACAGGGGATAAGTTTCCTTTTCTTTGGATAAACTTTCAAGAACACCCAATTACCTAAATCAAACCCCAACTCCTTCACCTCACATCTGCATAAGATTTTTAGTAACTTTAGGTAGTCTTTAGCCTATCCCTAATCACTTTCACCTTCTTCATGGCTTGGTGAACTAAGTAGAGGCCATACAACCTAGTCTCACCAACCTCAAACCACCCAATAGGAGATCTACACCTCCTATGTCACGACCCAATCTAGGGCCTGGCCATGACGGGCATCCCAAGTCTGTCGAGGATTGGGGACCACCAAACATACATAAATATATGACAATGGATGAGTTCCAAACATATAGCATAATAGAATAAATAATGACTCAAAAGTATAAAAATGTCAATAACCAAAAACCCATCCACAGTAAACGACAAAACCTCTATACCATAAAAATAACCTATGTTAGGACATGCCTCCGACTCTGCCAATGACAATGATAATGACAATGACAATGACAATGTTAGTGTAAAGTCTTTAATTCTAATTCAAGAAAGAGAATTGATGGAATGATCAAATCATTTGGAGAATCGAAGCTCACCACTTTACCACAACTGACTGACGAACCAAAATGACCTACCTAACATTGCATAAGAAAAGTAGATTCCCTTCAGACCCTGTATCGCATGGGGATACAGTGTTTAGAGACTGTTAGTGGGTTGAGCACTAGCATATAACTCATAGATAAAGGGTAAAATAATTCAAAGATCAACAGTTCAAAATCCATCAATATCCAATACACATGATCATCTACGCACACGCACACGCACACACACACGTGTATATATATCAAATGTTGGTATAGGGAACAAAGATTATCATGCACTTTAAAACTTTATCCTGGATTGTGTATCTTAACCATCATAAAAAGTACCCACAAGGTATATGGGCCCCAGCTCTCACCCCTAGTCAGGACCCAGTGCGTGTAGCCGTATGAACCAGAGAATAATCTTATATATATGTACTGGGGGCTAAAACCTCCTAATCATATAAAAATATGACTTAAGCACCCAATCACGTAATGTAATATGGGGGACTCGAACTACCCAATCATATAATAAGGGGGATTCAAACCCCAGGCCATTTAACTCGCATGCCGGTAAATACAGTTTTCAGTATTAGTACCTTGGGACTGCCACTTTCATGATCCAACTAGACAACCCTCTTTTAAGCCCTATTAAAATATTTTTCACACATTTCCATTCATTGAACCATAATACACATTTAGACATACATTGTTGGTATTGTCATCCCAACTATACTTGTAAGGCAACATCAATATGCCAAACCCATTATCATCACTTAGGGGAATTTACATCCCTCTTGGTTTAATTACACATTAGCTTGGGGAATTAAACAACCCCACAAGGTTCCATTCAAAACCATTATGCTTTATTTTTCTTCCACATTATGCAATAGTTTACGATAGTTTAAGTTGTATACTTATCATATTCCAAACCAATAGCAGAATATAGAGTTGAGGTCATTACCACTTTAATTATCAATATTCACAAAATTGGGAGATATTACAATCCCCTATATTTATTCACCATACCTATTAACCCCACAAGTTTAAAACCATCAATAAAACATGAACAATTATATGTAAACCATGGGAAATATTGTGCAAAAACAAACTTTCAAAAATCTCAACCCATGTTCCAAAACCAATATCAAAACCATATGAATAACAATTTAAAACACATGCTTATAAAAAATAATAGTTGAGGAATAGTAACATGTTTGGAAGGATCATAATTTTGGAGGGAATTTGCCCTTGAAAGCTCTAGACAATCAACCTTCTACTACTTTTTCTTGAGAAAAGTTATTTTGGTATGTTATGGATGGAAATGGGGTCCCAATAAGGTTTTAAAGTTATGGGTAATGTTTAAGAAAAAAGGGAAATGTCCAAAACACTCTTAATTTAAAAGATGAAAAATTATCGCCAGTGACTATGAGTTACGATATGACTCACAAGGACTCAGTACGACTCGTAGGATCTGAGTCGTAGTCAAGATAAAAATTGGGTACATAGTGGTCACCCTACGATTGGCACCTTACGACTCATATAGAGTCATTATGACTCATTGAGTCTAGTCGTACTTAAGGCAGAATACTTAAAGCATCATACTGGTTTGGCTATGGAATGGGACTATACGACTCATAGTGAGTCTTTGCGACTCGTGACCTCAAGTTGCCACAAAGGCAGTAACTCAGGTAAAAATCACTAGAACCCCTACGATTTGAGCCCCACGAACAGTCATGATACCCTATGACTCATAAGGAGAGTCATAATCTGAGCAGTGAGTTTAATACTCTAAATTTTTTAGAGCAAAAAATTCAAGACATTACATTATCCCCTCTTAGAATCATTCATACTTGAATGACCAGTCAAGGCATTCGTTAGCATGATTTAACACAGAAATACACCCATAATTACCTTTGAAAAAGACAAAAAACAAAGATTTCAAGGAAATCACAATTTCCTTTTACAGTTAGAAAACAAAGATGTTAAGATCAACGCATACGTTAAGATGATTATCCAAAATGGGGAACAAGAATTGGTATTTGGATTTTATTTCCTCTTCAACTTCCCAAGTAGCTTCTTCAATTTTATGATTCCTAAAATGAACCCTTACCGAAGCCACATCTTTTGTCCATAACCAACAGTTTTGCTGATCCAAAATCTCAATCGGTACTTTCCCATAACATAAGGAGTCTAAAACACCAACATTTTTTGAAGGAACTACCAAGGAGGGATTGTCCATGACTTCCTTAGCATCGAAACATGAAAGACCGGATGAATAAAACCCAAGCTCGAAGGCAAATCCCACTCATAAGCCACACTGCTCACTCGCCTCAAAATTTCATAAGGACCAACATGACAGTGATTGAGATTTCCTTTCTTTCCAAACTACATCACTTCCTTCATGGGATACACCTTCAAGAAACCAAATAATCCACATCAAACTCCAATTCCCTTCACCTTATATCCTTGTTTTTGCAGAAATATGACTTGTAGAGTCGCCATTAATTTATTTAGGAAAATTATGAAAAACCTTTAAATGGTTCAAATAGAAAAATCATTTAAGTTTCAAAATTATTGATAAGTGGTTCTCATTAATATTTTATGAAATTTTTTAAGGCACCTAAAATGTCCACTAACTTGTGGTAATCCGAACTGTTTGAAAAGGATTTTTCTTTTGACTAACTTTTTAAAGAAAAGTTGCTTTTTTAAAAGAAAGAACGTGAAAACAAACTTTTTTAAAAATAAATTTTATGACTTAATAGGGATTTTAACTAAGTCTAAACAAATAAAGTGGCAAATAAGCACGTAAAAGGGAAAGGGGAGAAATAGAAGACTTAGGCTCGTAAGCCCAAATCCATCGTCCCTGTCCTAATATAATTGGTATTCTGGACCATAACCTGTCCTGAACTATATTTTTGAGCCTTTTGGCCCAAAATTTTCTCCACCTGTATTAGTTTACAACTTTGACTTCGAGGCACAAATAAATAAATAATGAAATAAATAAATAAATAGATAAATAAAAAAGAAAACAAGATGAAATAAATAAATAAAATGAGAATTTCAATTCTCTTAGCCGCTTCAAAGATGGATTTTAACCCAACCTTCTTTTTATGACTCTGTAGACACGTAATTTCGTCCCTCCCCGAAAGCATTTTTCCATTTTTATCTCATCTTACCACGAACCCTCACCCATCTAATATTTCCCATAAAAGAACAAAAAATAACAAACTTCCTAACATCCTAACAACCTACCCAATCAAAATAAACCACACCACTATCACACCCCCTACCTACCTAGCGTAACGACTTACCCCACCCCTATCTCTACCCCATTAAAAAATTCAAAAAAAGAAAAAAATACACACTCCACTGAGGTAATAGGCACATTCATCACAAAAGAAAAGGGGGACCCACAGAATATATTCATCCTGATAGACCATGACTTACCCTGGCAAAATGATATACATATAAAGAACCATTTTTCATTCCATGCAGGGGGGACAGTAACAACAATACCGACACTCACCATCTTTTGGCATGAACACACATCCACTCACAAAAAAGAGATGAAGTGAAAGGGAGAGAGCAATAATTCATTGATTGGAGTTCTTATATACATAGCAACACACGAAATTTCCATTTTTTATGGATCAATAATAACAACCTAGTTTAAATAAAAGAGATAAAGAGAGCAAAATTGAGATCGAAAATGGAGAGAGATAACAAAGATAGTGAAAATATAGAGAAAACAACGAGTGAGAGAGAAGGGTGAGAGGTTTCTTTCTTTTTCTGGCGATTTCTCACCGGAAAACACTACAACCATTAATTTTCTCCTAATGGTTGTTACTGTTGAGTTCTCTGGAGCTCTGATGTGGAAAAAATAGGACGTCCAGCCTCATTATATCCAAATCCACGTCAAAAATAGTTACTCCCAACCTTATTCCAGTTCAAATCCCACTGGAAACATTAATTCCGGCCATCGGCTCATCTGAATCGGTCGTTTAGGGCTGACTTCGGTTGAATTTTGCCAAAAACTGTCATATAGGGTGTTTGGTTATCCCTTTCAAAGTTTCGATTTCAATTTTGGGTTTATTTGTTCTTTGCGAAGTCTTGATCGAGTTGGAGTTAGTCCGCTGTGGTTCAAATCAAGGTTTCGGATGTAGAGGACCCAAATTCTATCAGCTTAATCAAAATAATACATCAATTTTAAAAGCGACATTGAGGTCCAATTCTATATTCTCTCACTCTAATTTTTATGTGAATGTAAATGATTTATTGTTGGATGTGTTTGAATCTTTATGGTGTATTGGTAGATGTTGGATTTGAATGCAAAAACTTGATTGGTGGGCTGCTTATCGAATAAATTTAATCAAATTTAGATTGGGATGGGATTGAGAATTGAAAACTTGATAAAATTCGTGAATATTAGCTTATGTTGATTCATTGATAATCGCTTGATTCGGGATAAGCATCGATTTTATTTAAATTTGCTAGTCTGATGTTTTAAGTCAATAATTGTTAGGTAAAGGATAGGGGCAGGCAAATTTAAGAACGTTGAATTGGTGAATACTTGAAATGTGTGTTGAACGGTTCTGTTTTATCACTTTTGGATCAATTGTATTATTTGACCGAGGAATGCCCCGAAGTATCTTTGTATATTTATTTACCGGGGAAAGCCCTGAGGTGACTTGTATATAGAGGACATTTGTGATGAAGGCCTGAGGCGTCGGGTAAAGCATGGGAGTGTAATTAGTATTAGTGTAGGTTAGATAGGATTTATTTTTGCATTTTTCTATTTTGGACTGTATAAATTGGACTGGATATTGTACTTTTGATTTGTTTTTTTGTTTTGTTAGTTTGTTTGATTGTTTTATGTGTTTTGTGTGGTTTGTACATTCGTAGTGTAAAAATTAGCCGATACGCTCCACCAAGCGACCGTGGTCGAACCACGGGATCGAGGGGTGCCTAACACTTTTCCCTCGATCAAAAAAATTCCTTAGCCGGAATCTCTATTCGCGGATCAGTTTAAGAGTCAAAACCATTTTGAAAAAGATTTTCCAATGGTGACTTGGCACACCAGATTATGCCAAGTGGCGACTCTGAGTTTTGAATATGAAAGGTCCTTTTCGAAATAAATTATCTTCATTTTTCACTTTAAGAATAAAACCCCTTACGAAACTTAAAACAAATTCTTTTGGAGTTAAAAAAAGGGGTGTGACGGCTTTGACGACTCTGCTGGGGATATTTCAGAATTCAAGCTAAATTTGGAGTTGTATCAGCTTTGTTTGACATTATGGGTGTATAGACATTGTTTGTGTTATTGTTCGTATTTATTTTATCAGTGTTGAGTGCCTACGTGCTCTTTGTTTACAGTTTTTACTTTATGTGTTACCACTTTATATCTAGCATCATGTGCATAACCCGAGTCTTTCTTTCTGTAATAAGTCCGTAGTACACGTGTGTACACGACTTATAGTTAGTCACCCTAATTTTAGGAGAGGGAGCCGTTGGGTTGTATGGAGTAGGTGGACAACTAAAGCAATCCACTATTAACCATACGCTCCCCCGAATAGGTCATGCTTATCTGCATCATATTGAGACCTAGTGGGACCAACGTGGCCCTTGGTCACTAGCGTGTCGCGGAGCCAGTCTAAATGACAATTGTAAAATTCCAGTAAGGGACCGCAATATTGGCACGTTGCATCAATGACCCAGTTCACATTTGGCAATTTCCAGTGAGCCTCTGCGATAATGGCGTATCGCAGAGGAGGCCAAAATGGCATTCAAAAGGCTTACTGCGATAGCTCCGCATCATGCCAAGCTTCCAGGTCCCAATCGTTAATTTCCAGCGCCAGGGCCTCAAATCGAGATTTTCAGTTTTCCAGTTTCGCATTTTTAATTTCCAAGGGGCTGTTTGGTCATTTTTATAAGCCCTAAACTCCTCCTAAACACTAAATTAAAGCCTAATAGTGAATCATATGCCCAATATTCTCAAATTACTCAAAAGGGGATCCATTCTCTTTAAGAACACAAAAACCCTAGCTCTCAAATTCAAGGACAAATCTCAAGAACTCACCATCAATCCTCTCAAATTCATTAGCCTAGGTATATTAAATGTTCATCCATCGGTTCCTTTCACCCACGGAGTCCAAGTGTCCGATTTAAATTATAAAAATTGTGATCTTTTCTAGTTATTTTAATTCTAAGTTCTGATTTCACCCATGAATCTCCATGAACTATGATTTTACATCATGTATAGATGAAATTATTGTTGTTATTAAATTCTCCATGCTTTAATGTTATCATTCATTGAATTAATCATGATTTAGTACTATTCATGTTGAATTCATGCTATAACTACAAGTTCCCCAACATTCCTATGATTTTGACCAAACTATGAGCTACAAGTGTTTGTTAAAATGCCTACAAGAATACATGTTTGATAAAAGCCTTAATGCTATGTCTTCTAAGCTTAAGTATCATGTTACTATTATTGCTTTTGACTCCTGGGGGTATTGAATATCCGAAAACCATAGCTGCTTATTTAATCTCATCTCAGTATCTTCAGAATAACTTCAGAATACTTATTATGAGCATTACTTAATCAATCAGTTAAACACAGAATAGTTAGTAACTCAATGTCATTCAGTTGGGAGTAGGACTTAGCATTGAGCGAGTGTAGGGATGGAGACTTCCCCGTTAGATAGGCAGAGTTACTAGTAGTAGTCCCTAAACTCCAGAACTACATAGCCAGCGTAGGATATGAGAAGTCACCCGTCAGTGTAGGCTTCACTATCTCGCAAGGGTCACCCGTTAGTTCAGGCTTGACACCCTTAGTCCTTCGGGATAGTACATCAGTATAGTGGATCCACACAGTTAAAAGAAACTGGGGCATGAGTTGATCCTCATTGTTTGAGTCGATTCCAAAAGTTGTAAATCCCACCCTACTTCAAGTGTTATTTGGGCCTCATGTCATCCTTTATTTCTAATCATTTCCAAAAGACAAGTTACAACCAAAGAAAGATCTTCAGATCAATCTTTGAGGATATTAAGGCTAACCATGCAAGGAATATGATGATGCATTTGGGAACTACTTGTCTTCCTCAGCATAAGGAATCAAGAGAGAAATAAATATGAGAGAGTCTTATTAGTGAAAACCCTTACGGGCACCATAAGATGATGGTAAGTTGTGGGAGATAAAAATGAGAGAGTCTTATTAGTGAAAACCCTCATGGGCACTATAAGACAACTGCGAGTTGAGAGAAATGAAAATAAGAGAGTCTAATTGTTCAAAAACTCTCACGAACACCGTAAGGCAATGATGAGCTGAAAAAAATGAGAGAGGCTTGTTGGCGAAAACCCTTCAAGGTGTCACTAGCCGAATGAGGTCTTAAAGGAAATTGACCTAAGGAAACAACTCAATTTCAAGCTCAGTTAACTCAACAACAATTGGTAGACATTCTGAATGGAAAGATCAGGCAGGTTAATCTAAAATGCATGGCATAATCATTAGAGTTGACTGTCATTTCTAGATAAATTTTTCGTTTCTTTATTTCAAATGGGGACATTCATTATCTTTTCTTTCTTTTTTTTTCTTTTTTCTTTTTATTTTATAAAGTCAGTTATCCAAATAAAATCATTGTCATTTTTTCTCTAGTATTTGAGTCAAGTCCATATCGAAACAAGTGAGAAAAGAATTCAAAACTGGCGACCAGCTTCTTTAATTGCACAAAGCAAGACAAAGCTAGCATATGAAAGAGACATGATTGTCAGCCAAAAAAAAAGGGCATGCAGAAGTTTTGTCAACAGACAAGTCTGGGACCTCATGGAAATACCTAAGTTCAAAGGGTTTATCTGAGGAGCATGGCAAAGCAGAGATACTGTGTTTGTTTTAGTCACTCTTAATAATCTGAGTTCGAGTTAATGATTCAGCAAGTCAATGATATATGCTAATGGTTGGAAGCAAGGTTAAATGTGATGAAGGAAAGAGTGATCGCCGCGAAATCTAAAGCCACAAACCAGCCACCCTGTTTTAAACTCACGAGTTTTCTTTGATGAAACAAAAAATATATTACCTTCAAAGAAAGGACTTCAGAGCATAAACATCAAGGGATGTAATGCCTCACTTTCACAAATGCAGGAATCAATGTTGATGCACAAGTTTGATAATAAAATCATGGTAAAAATTCATCATCCTATATCCCTCAGAGACACACTTTTCCAGGGATTTCAATTTTCATTTGCTAGGGGATACACTTCTTAAATTGAACCTTGATTCCTAAAAGATGTACCTTTTAGTCGAGTCATTCCCGTTGACCCCTAGAAGACATACTTTTAGTCGATTCATTCCCCTTGACCCCTAGAAGATGTACCTTTTAGTAGAGTCATCCCCCATGATTCCTAGAAGACGTACCTATTAGTCGAGTCTTTCCCTTGACCCCTAGAAGATATACCTTTAGTCGAGTTATTCCCTTGACCCCTAGAATACGTACCTTTTAGCCGAGTCATCCCCCTTAATTCCTATAAGGCGTACCTTTTAGTCGAGTCATCTCCCTTTGATTCCTATAAGACGTACCTTTTAGTAGAGTCATTCCCTTTGATTCCTATAAGACGTACCTTTTAGTTGAGTCATTCCCTTGACCCCTAGAAGATGTACCTTTTAGTCGAGTCATTTTCTTTGATTCCTATAAGACGTACCTTTTATTCAAGTCATTCCCTTGACCCCTAGAAGATACACCTTTTAGTCGAGTCATTCTCTTTGATTCCTATAAGACGTATCTTTTAGTTGAGTCATTCCGTTTGATTCCTATAAGATGCACCTTTTAGTCGAGTCATTCTCTTTGATTCCTATAAGACGTATCTTTTAGTTGAGTCATTCCGTTTGATTCCTATAAGATGTACCTTTTAGTCAAGTCATTTCCTTTGACCCCTAGAAGACGTATCTTTTAGTCGAGTCATTCTCTTTGATTCCTATAAGACGTACTTTTTAGTAGAGTCATCTCCCTTGATTCCTAGAAGACGTACCTTTTAGTCGAGTCATTCCCCTTGACCCCTAGAAGATGTACCTTTTAGTCGAGTCATCCCTTTTGATTCCTATAAGACGTACCTTTTAGTCAAGTCATTCTCCTTGACCCCTAAAAGACATACCTTTTAGTCGAGTCATCTCTCTTGATTCCTATAAGGCGTACCTTTTAGTCGAGTTATTCCCCAAGACCCCTAGAAGACGTACCTTTTAGTCAGTAATCTCCCTTGATTCCTATAAGATGTACCTTTTAGTTGAGTCATTCCCTTGGACCCCTAGAAGACGTACCTTTTAGTTAAGTCATCCCCTTTGATTCCTATAAGACGTACCTTTTAGTCGATTCATTCTCATTGACCCCTAGAAGACGTACCTTTTAGTTGAGTCATCTACATTGATTCCTATAAGACATATCGTTTAGTCGAGTCATTCCCCTGGACCCCTAGAAGACGTACATTTTAGTCGAGTCATCTCCTTTGATTCCTATAAGACATACCTTTTAGTTGAGTTATTCCCCTGGACCCCTAGAAGACGTACCTTTTAGTCGAGTTATCCCTTTTAACCCCTAGAAGACGTACCTTTTAGTCGAGTCATTCTCCTTGACACCTATAAGACGTACCTTTTAGTTGAGTCATCTCCCTTAATTCCTATAAGACATACCTCTTAGTTGAGTCGTTCCAATTAACTCATAGAAGATGCATTTCTTTGTTTGGGATAATTTTATTTTTCATTTTGATGCGACTTCAGAAGCCCGCTTGAAAAATAGGGTGAATACATGGAAATTCAAGTAACAAGGGGAAGAAATTGAAAGCCAATAGATTGAAAATAGCAAGTTAGGAGATCGCCTAGAGAACAGTGTAAGGAGATTGATAGCCAAGCAGCAAGTTGAAGAAATTGAAAGTCAGGAGCCCGCCTAAAGAATAGGGTGATGAAGTAGTAAGTCAAGAGTCCAAAAGAAGTTGCATAGATAGCATTTTGTAATTTCATTAATGTTTTAACTTGTAAATTTTATTTTTAATGTAATGACTGAGCCGCGGACCGGAACCTCAATGGGACCTCACTCGACTCTCAAACTCGGTTGTCCTTCTGCCTTTTGTTACTTCCCTTGAATAATGGTCGGGAAAAAATTCTGTAACGTTGTCTACTTCTTTGTCTGAAAACACTTCGTGTTTACATTCAAATGGGGCATGATGTAGACACCTAATTTCATCCCTCCCCAAAAGAATTTTTCCATTTTTATCTCATCTTACCACGAACCCTCACCCGTGTAATATTTCCCATAAAAGAACAAAAATAACAAACTTCCTAACATCCTAACAACCTACCCAATCAAAATAAACCACACTACTAACAAACCCCCTACCTACCTAACCTAACCACCTACTCTACCCCTTACCTCCACCAAATTAACAAATTCAAAAAAAGACAAGAATACACACTCCACTGAGGTAATAGGCACATTCATCACAAAAGAGAAGGGCCCCCCACAGAATATATTCAACCTGATTGACCATCACTCACCCAGGCAAAATGATATACATATAAAGGACCATTTTTCATTCTATGGAAGAGGGACAGTAACAACAATACCTACACTCACCATCTTCTTTTATGAACACACATATACTCACGAAAAAGAGATGGAGCGAGTGGGAGAGAGCAATAATTCACTAATTGGAGTTCTCATATACACAGCAACACACAAAATTTCCATTTTTTTATGGATCAACAATAACAACCCTATTTGAAGGAAAGAGAGAGAGATCAAAATCGAGATTGGAAATGGATAGAGACGATGAAGATAGTGAAAACACAGAGAAAATAACAAGTGAGAGGTTTCTTTTTTTTTCTGGTGATTTCTTGCCGGAAAATACTACAACCGTTGATTTTCTCCTAATGGTTGTTACTGTTGAGTTCACCAGAGCTCTGGTGTAGCAAAAATAGGACGTACAGCCTTATTCTATCCAAATCCACGTCAAAAATAGTTACTCCCGACCTCATTCCAGTTTAAATCCCAGTAAAAACATTAATTCCGGCCATCAGCTCATCTGAATTGGTCGTTTAGGGCTGACTTCAGATGAATCTCACTGGAAACTGTCATATAGGGTGTTTGGTTATCCCTTTCGAATCTTTGATTTCAATTTGGGGTTTATTTGTTCTTCGCGAAGTCTTGATCGAGTTGGAGTTGGTCCGTTATGAGGTTCAAATCAAGGTTTCGGATGCGGAGGATCCAAATTCTATCGGCTTAATCAGAATAATACATCGATTTTGAAAGCGACATTGAGGTCCAATTCTATATTCTCTCACACTAATTTTTATGTGAATATGAATGATTTGTTGTTGGATGTGTTTGAATCTTTGTTGTGTGTTGGTTTATGTTGGATTTGAATGCAAAAACTTGATTGGTGGACTGCGTATCGAATTAGTTTAATCAATTTTAGTTTGGGATGAGATTGAGAATTGAAAACTTGATAAAATTCGTGAATATTAGTTTATGTTGATTCATTGATAATCGCTTGATTCGGGATAAGCATCGATTTTATTTAAATTTGATAGTCTGATGTTTTATGTCGATAATTGTTAGGCAAATGATAGCGGCAGGCAAATTTAAGAACGTTGAATTGGTGAATGCTTGAAATGTGTGTTGAACGGTTTTGTTTCAACACTTTTGGATTAATTGTATTATTTTGCCGGGAAATACCCCGAAGTATCTGTGTATATTTATTTATCGGGGAATGCCCCGAGGTGTCTTGTATATGGAGGACATTCGTGATGAAGGCCCGAGGCATCGAGTAAAGCACGGGAGTGTAGTTAGTATTAGTGTAGGTTAGATAGGATTTATTTTTGCATTTTTCTATTTTGGACTGTATAAATTGGACTGGACACTGTACTTTTGATTCGTTTTTTTGTTTTGTTTGTTTGTTTGATTGTTTGATTGTTTTATGTGTTTTGTGTGGTTTTTACATTCGTAGTGTCAAAATTAGACGATACGCTCCACCAAGCGACCATGGTCGAACCACGGGATCGAGGGGTTCCTAACACCTTCCCCTGGGTTAACAAAATTCCTTAGCCGGAATCTCTGTTCGCGAATCATTTTTAGAGTCCAAACCATTTTGAAAAGGATTTTCCAATGGTGACTTCGCACACCAAATTATTCCAAGTGACGACTCTGAGTTTTGAATGTAAAAGGTCCTTTTTGAAACAAATTATCTTCATTTTGTCACTTTAAGAATAAAAACCCTTACGAAACTTAAAACGAATTTTTTTGGAATTAAAAAAAGGGGTGTGATAGACTCCTCATATTTGTACTATGTAACCGACGTTCAAATTCTTATAAAAGGGAGGGCCTTAATGGCCCACTGCACAGTGCAAGAGAAAAGATCCCAATTGGACTCCCAAGCGGGTTTATGCAAGGAAAAAGATATATGAGTTAATATATGTTCTAAAAGAAAGAATTGAAAATAATCTAAGAAAAAAAACACAAAAACAAGCTCATGCAGAAAAATTGAAGAAAAGTAGTATAGCAGCTATACGGTTGGAAAGGATAATCCATAGGGTTTCTAATGTTATTTTATATCTATGATTAATCGAGTACTATATTCTAACGTATAAGGACAACCCTCAACTAGATAATTCAAAGCCAACATCATGAACACACTCCTAATACTCCTAGTTAACCTTGAAAGAAACATTTGTTCAAACAAGATTTAAAAGAAATTGAAAAGTACTCAAATATTCATCGCAACGAACGAAATACCAAATACAAAGGAAGTAAAACAAAACTAGAATATTAAAAGAGACATCATCTAGACTTGAATTTTTAATCAATTCAACCTAAAGGTGACTATGTATATTTTCAGAAATATCAAACTCCTGTGATAATCACATAAACTTTTGACAAGAATTATTAAACTATGTATACTCGTGAACAAAAGACATGCACAAAAAGAAAAACAAATATTTTTAGATAACTCTCAAATGAATAAGAAAATATTTGCAATTATATAGATATATACTTAAATCTAAGCAACCTTTTGCAATATTCATGGAATTGTTCCTATGATAGCAAACAGATTACCGTTTTAAAAGGGACCACAAAAATAGATAGGGTAATGTATTATTTTTTGAGTTATCCACTATTATTGGATCACATTAAGTTAACAAGTCCTTTGGCACTCAATTATATTCTACCTCAACACCAAAATGTGATACCCTAGCGTATATTGACTAAGTGTTATACTTCCTACAAATGCGATGACAACGAAAATCAAGATATAACCCCCAAATAGATATGCTCAATATTCCACAGTTCAATAAGACACTATTACGTGTATCTTTCTAATAAGGACACATACTGGGAACAAACTTAAGAGAAAAAATAGGAGCTATATTCCAAGCTTTGACCCAAAAGCAACAAACTAAAAAAAAAAATTGGCAGGGCATGCGATCCTCATCCTCATCCTCTTCCTGATAGTCTCAAGAGTGAATTTTTTATTTATCGAGATGGTCCTCCATGAATCATGAAAGACGATGTTTGGACATGAATGCATCACAAAACAAAATTGAAATTCATACCTAAGGGGGTTCAAGTTTTGACCTGTCCAGTAAATTGAAAGAGGGAATAAATGTGCAATCAACAAGTCATCACATCCATAATACCCACAACAATCATACAAGGAAAGGAAATAAGGCAAGGGGAGTCAGGATACTTTCCAAAATGTAATTATGCAAGAAATCTTGTCAATAATGTTAACATTATTCGTAGTTAACACACAAATCAAGGTATAGCTTATAAACTCAAGAGGAATAGGCTAAAACTTACCTTCATCTTCTTTTTTATCCACTCAAAAGGAATTTTCAAGGGACAGGAGGAAGTCCTTTCAGGGTTCACAAGACTGGCGACATCATCACGAGCACACACCCACTATCTCCCTTAGCTCTAAAGGCCAAGCGATTTAGATGGCATCCTGATGAGGTCAATTAAACTACCACCGATAACCTTACTATTGGAACAAAAATCAAAGACGACACAAAGAAAGCAAACCAAGACACTGCCACAATTAAGATAAAATATCGAGACTAAGAGGAAAGATTCAACTAAAGTATGATGAATCAACTGCAATTTTCAAGTAATCACATGCCAGGAATTCAATAAAATTTGATGCCACAGTGGTTTCAAGAGCAACAACAGACATAAATTATGAGATTTAGACCTTGAACTCGAGGTTGGAACGATGAGTAATATATCAAACAAACTACCCTTAATTCTTATCAACCAAAGCTAAAATCTAATACTCTCACCACATAAATCATTAAATCATAATAATGAACTAGACACCCAAAAATAAAAATTCGACGACATGTATACCTACTGATTCATACTGTAAAATTATGGCTATTCAACACTAATAATCATAAAACTCCAGACATATCTATTACTAAACATTTCCAGCCAATCAACACCATTAACACATAATGGTGAACTCATTCAAGACATTCGAATAAAAAATTAACGCAATCGCTGCTTCCACAAAATAGAACAACAACACATTATAAGAAAAAAAATCCTACGGCCCTCATAGCCATCTACAGCAAACCAATCCCAACATAGAAAATCATGACAAATATTGCTATATCTACAAAATGGCAAGATGAAGCAGAAATAAATAAAACTAAATGAATGGGGCGTTACCTGTTTTGGAGCAGCAAAATAGAACCTCAAGCTTCATCAAAATGCTACCACCAGAAGCGATCTTTCAAGAATGTTTGAGAATTTCGAGCAGTCGACAACTTCTAAAAGATTTTACTAAAAGAAAAATGGACTAATTTGTTTTGCTCAAAATGGTTTTCACCTTCTTGAGACTTGGTCTCTTTTTCTCTAAGGTGAGCTATTTATAGAAGATAAAAAATAGGGTCAATATTGAGCAAAACCAATATGGGAATAAAGAAAACAAGGGTAATTTTGGAATTTACAAGGTGAAATATTTTCAAATTTTCTTATGGGGACAAGTTTTTTGCCTCATCTTTGTACCTGATTTTGTATTTTTTTGGAAAGATTCCAACAAACTCAACCAATAAAAATTTAGGAAGAAAAAAAATTCTTCCAATAACCAATGAAATTTACCCATGTATATACGAATTTGTACTAAACCACCTAAGCAATATGAATTTTGAACGTTGGAAAGCCAACTCGGCACCTTTCCAAAAGCTTTAAGACTTTCTTTGTGAATCTGCGTGGGTTAAGGTTGGGTCGATTTTGGGTTTTGCTGCTGGTTTCACTGGGTCGAGGTTGGGTCACTCGACTGGAGCTGGGTTCATTGGTGGTGAAGCTGTCATTAATGGTATTGTTGTACGTTGTTGTTGATAATGTTGTTCATGCTATTGAAGAAGAAAAGGGAGCCACAATGGTCTGGACCAGATCAGACTTAATTGGGCCTCACTATGTTGTGGCTGCAAATTGCGTCTGAATTATTTGTAGTTGTTGGGTTAATTGGGTAATTTGGGGATTTGACCAATTCTATTTATGTTTTGGCCAAATTGAAAATCAATTGGCCAATTGCATCACAATTGTGGCTAATTTGACTTCAATTATGGACAAATCTAACAGATTGGCTAAATTAAATCAACATTTGAAATGAATAAATACCTCATTTAACCCCGAGCTTCTTGATTCGATAAAATAAAATAAATGTTTTTCCAAATAAATTATTATTATTATTATAGACTAAATTATATTTAAACCAAGATTTTGATTATTTGAATTTATTTTCAAGATAAACTTTGATTAAAATCTATTATTCCATAAAATAAATGTTTAAGTAACAATATTATGTAATTTTATATAATTAAATATGATAATATATGATCTTTACTTAAAATGGTAAAATTACCCATATAAATACTTTGAAAAGCTTTTCAATTCGGATAAAATAAATGTTATAGTTTTATTTAAAATCGAAGAAACACAGGATTAAACTTAGTTGTGGAGGGAAAAAATTTGGTGTCAACAATTGCCCCTTACCTTTGGGTAGGGTGGATGTAAGTAACCCTAGGAAAAGGGAGTTTGACGTTCTTAATTTTTGTCTGACCACAAATTTATTTCTAAAAGAGGTTGATTTTCACATGAGTTTTGAAGTTATGGCCGAACCTCAGTATCAGGTTTTCTACTTATGTCAGGTTACATGAGTATTCAGGCCACTTATTGTTCATAAAGCTTGATTTAAAGCACGATTTTTAAAAAATTCACAAGTTATCTTGGTTTTGGAGGTTTTGATAAAACCAAAAAGATGGAGATTAAAGGTATTTGGGGGGAGGTTGGAATGCAGTCAAGTTTTTAACAAAGAGCCCAGCCTACATATCTCTAAGACTCAGGGAGATAGACTGTTGGTAGTTCGACTCAATCGGTAGAAAATATAGTCTTTTATTTTAGACAATCTTTGGTTCGGAATGAGTGACAAGTTAATTAAGTTACGAAAAAGAGGCTTTAACCTCTTAACCATGAATGTGGGATCCTTCACATCCATAGGCAAGAAGTTACCTAGGCATAATTTCTAAAACTCTAGGAGTACTATCACTCGAATTTGAAGGAAGGAGAAGGTTACCCTCGATATGAGTTTATAAAATGTCTCGAGAGTAAAGTTTGAACAAAGATATACCGAAGTACTCACATGCCTTCTAACAGGGGTGTGGTTTTATTGGTGGGGGCGATCATTCTTTAGCTGGCATCCAAAGAGTTTGACGTCCCTCTTTAGACTATGTCCTATTTTGCTGCTAAGAAAGAATTTCACATTATACTGCGTCCTATCTAGAGTCGTCTGCACCTGTGGTTCTGATTTGAGATTTTTTTCCTTTTGAATGTTCTCAAAAATGTCTCAAACAAAAATTGTTAGTACTAAACATAATTCACAAAAAAGGTATATAGTCTTTACCATATCTACACGTGAGTTGTCTCCTGCAAAGTAAAGTCATTCTTTCAAGTACTTGTTTGGAAGGAAATAACTTGTAACAACAGACACAACCCTCTTAGTTTTTGCATAATTAGCTCATTTGTTGGTTGAATATGTCTTCAAAGTGGGGTGGCCCTATTGGACATCGATGACACTTTATGCAGAAAGGTCCCTACAATAGTGTAATCTTATGATGATGCAACAACCCTTTGGTCACCTATAATACTTTTTGTATGATAACCTCTCTGATTATTACCAATGATTCCTTGTAGGTGACCTAGGGTAAGTCTTGTGCATCTTTTGTATTGATACAACTTATAGATTTATCTTGAATTGACAATCTTTTGATAATCTTTTACATTATTTGATGTTGGATACAAGGCGACTTACAGACATCCTTTGAATTGCTAGCTTTTAGGTAATCATGCACATTATCCGACCTTAGATAAGAGATGGCTTACAAATATCCCTCCAATCACTAGCTCTTAGGTATTCCATCACATCATCCAACCTTGGATACAATATGACTTATAGATATCTCAAATTTCTAGTCTTTGGGTAATCTTGTACATAATTATTCTTTGGATATGACGCGGCTTATAGAGAACCCTTGGACTTATCAATTTGATATTCTTGCATATTCTCTGGTAAGAATTTAGTTGCAACCTACGAATAACCTTTGGACTATCAATTTTTGGGTAACCTTGCACACTATCCGGTTAGGATGTTATTACAACTTACGGATGACCTATGGGCTATCAACTCATAGGTAGTCTTGCACACTTTCCTATTTCAAATAATATGACTTATAGATAACCCTCAAATTGTCAATTCCCAGGAAATCTCATATATCATCCATCTTCAGATAATGACTTGAAGGTGTCCCTTCAAATCACATGCTCCTGATGTATTCAAATATTGATTCATAAAATAATGAGATATCCTCGATACCAATATTTGTGTCTCGCATTTCAATAGATATTAAATGCCGATGATATCCTCAACACCTACATTTGTGTCTCACGTGTCAACAAATATTAAATACTGATAATATCCTTGAACTAATGTTTGTGTCTCGCATATTAACAAATATTAAATTTTGATGATATCCTCAACACCAACATTTGTTTCTCACATGTCAACAGATATTAAATGTTGATGGTATCCTCGATACCAGCATTTGTGTCCTGGATATCAACAGATATTAAATGTTGATGATATCCTCGATGCTAGCATTTGTTTCTCGCATATCAATAGATATTAAATGCTGATAATATCTTTGATGCTAGCATTTATGTCACGCGTGGTAACAAATATTAAATGTTGATGATATCCTCAATACCAGTATTTGTGTCTCACGTGTTAACAGATATTAAATACTGATGATATCCTTGACACCGATATTTGTGTCTCGCGTTTCAATAGATATTAAATGTTGTGGCCTTATAGGGTTGTCTCCTTTGATTGTACGTGCACTCAAAGTAAATATTTAGTAGACACAAAGTTGCTTTTGCTAGCAACTATCTTTTAGTGAAATTCTAAATACCATATTCATAAAAAAGATAAGGTGCATTTGTTTATCCTTCATGGTTTCAAGAAATGAGATAGACAATTCAAAAGGCCATTGATAAATGGGTATTAAACCCATCTTTGAAGCTACCCAAAAATACCATTCTTGAGTATTATGTTCTTTGGTGTGGCTCGCAACTCGCTTGGGGATCTTTGAAAGAGGTTCCTATTTTTGTGTATTTATCCCTGCATCCACATAAAAATGATTAGTCTTGAGTGAAACTACTTCGTGTTGACCTCCTTTGATCCCTGGTTTACTCCTCGCCCTTTTTAGAGTACTTCGTCATGTTGGGACTTCCAACCTGACTCCCCATCCTAATAGATGCCTAGGCAATTACTAAGTAAAAAGATTCGTATAGATTTTTGAAAGTAGTTTTAATTTTTAGAAACTAGTTTCAAAAATTTCTATAAAAGATTTGGGAAATCTCTGGGATCCATGTCATGTACAAGATCGAAGAACGTTTTTCTCTTGGTTCTGACTATATCTGATATTTGACGGAGGATTGGCAGGGATTCAATATCGTTAAGGCTTTCTATTAGAAGTTCTGTCATAACCGGAGACATAATCTGCCTAGACTTTATCGCAGCTGGTGACATCTCGAACTTGCCTTTGGCCTCTGGTGCTGGGGATTAGTAACGCCTTAAGTTTGTACCCCGGACGCTACACGATGCTCACAATTCTGAAAGACTACAAGCTAACCCATGACTGGTACCATCTACAATAACTATGTAATAAATACTGTAATGATTGCGGAAATAGGCAAAAACATATGCCATAAGGTTCAAATCTACAAAATAAATCTAAATATAAGTAGTAAAAAACTGAACAACTAACTAAAAATACTCTAGTCTGAAAAGCCTCTAAACTGTCTAAACTGGGGAGTTGATGGGAAAAGACCCCAACTAACTCCAACTACTAAAATAAACTAAAATACTGAAAATAATAAGCATGTCCACGATCTATGAGAATTCACCACTACTATGAATGTTGAGAATCTGAACTGCTAAGGGTGCCGTGGAGCCCGTGAGTCTGAACCTATGATATAAGACATCATAGCGCAAAAAAAACTTGTGTTAGTACTTTGAATGTATTGGAATACTCAGAGAGGTAGGATGAGGTGCATGCATTCATATACATGAACAATAATAACTAAATAATATGAGCATGACTGAATAAGAGTACATGCATGGATACGTATACTGTAACTGGCTTGTCATAATACCATGTACTGTATCTGAATATTGATTTACAAATATCTGAGTTTACTGATGTTGTATTTCTTATAATTGAATAACTATATCTGACAGTCCTGAATTTGGTGGAACTATATTGAGTTTCATACTGAGCTGAGTGACTATATCTGATAGTCTAGAATCTGTAGAACTGAACTGAGTTCTATTCTGAGACTGAGACTGAAACTGAGACTGTGGGAGGTAATTATCTAACTGATATGCCCATCTCTGAACTGATTGGGGCCAACCTATAACCCTATTTGGAAGGGTATCAATATCGTACCACGGTTAAAGATAAACTGTGGATTAACCCTATCTGACAGAAAGCTCTTCTGTCAATCCTCGCTGATAGGAAAAACTCAAATGAGATATATCAACCCTAATAATATCTTATAGGAAAATATCTCAACCTACGCTGGCTATGCAGTTCTGGAACACAAGGATTGCTTCTAAGGATCACACCCACTACTAGCAGGTAAGTCCATATCCTTGGGTTCACTCAGTGCTAAATCCTACTCCCAATTGAATAGACACTGGACTGAGTTCTAAACTGTACTAGGCTGGACTGAGCTGTTACTAATATTACTGTTTGACTGAACTGAACTAAGTTCAGTGGATTCCGTGAACTGACGAAAACTACTGCATTCTGTTAACTGAATGAGTACTATTGAGTACTACGGAGCTCTGAACTGAGTACTATGACTGAATAACGATCACTACTGATATTTCTTGAGTTTCTATAAATAACTGAGAACACTACTGATCGTGATGTGACTGATACTATTCTATAACTGACCATGGCTCTAGGTAATCAGCTAAATTGTCGTGTATAAAAACCTCTAGGACTCGATAGCATAAACTAAGAGACATAGCACAACCTTCCAACATACAAGCTAAGTACTAGATCATGTTCATTCATTGGGGGATTTTAACAAACACTTGCATGGCATGAACTTTAATATATGCTAACATGATATAATTTTACTATTCAACCCACATGCTTAATTCATTAATCACTTGAAAGGCATGAAACATACACATAATACTAATCAACATGTGAGCACACAATTCCAACTACCAAATTCACAATTCGAAGGCTTTAGCATGATTTCACTAGTTAACACATATAAATTAATTTACCCCACAATAAACTTATCATAAAACATGGATTTGAAATTCACTTAATCAATATAAACATGAATATTATCAAACCCAACATGGAATTCATGAAATCCATAAACATGAAGTTTAAAAAAGGTTTCTTGGACTCCAAGGGTGTAAAAAGACCCTTGGATGAACACTTCAGATACATTGATGCTTAATTTTGATCAGATTAATGGTAGAATTCTTGAGATTTGAATCTTGAACTGCAAACCCTAAGGCTTGTTCTTGAGAGATTTTGAGAGAAAGTGAGTATACTTTTGTGAATTAGGGATAAATTTTATGTTTTTGGGGGTTGAAGGTTGGGCGAAAAAGACCCAAAACCCCCTAAGGATTGGCCTTTTAATGACTGAAAACTATACCATCGATGCACAGACTAATGCACCGTGTTGTTGGCGTCAACGCGATAGCTAGTGTGTCACGTCGACTCCGCATTGACTCACTGAAAATTGACACTGGGAGCTGGAGAGAACATTTATCAATGTGATAGTCGATGCGGAGCACCAAGATCGCGTTGATCCACTATTTTAGGATTCCAAACGAGCTTCAAACAAAGTCTGAAAATCCAAAACTTGTCCAAAAACACCTACGGATATTCCTAATCATGAATCAACCAAAATATCCATTTACAATGAATGTAGAGGCCATGAAATAAGATCACCAACTTTCAAAGGCTAGAATGACACTAAGTCTGAATACTTAGCTAGAATATTCTATGTTTGGGACCCTTTAACAAGCTTAGAGGACTGAATTAAGCTAAGAATTTTGCGGGGTCTTACAAGATTTGAGATATATTACAATATATTAGTGGAAATTTTGAGGACCTCCTTAAAATTTCTTCCCTAGATTACTACTATTTAAGATCATCTTGGCTTGGGAGAATCATAAGTCTTTGTTAGCCCTCATTTTCTTTGTTAGATGATGATCTTCCCCTTGTTAATTTTCGAGATTCCTTATTGAAAATTTTGCCCTAGTTTCTATTTCCTGGGGTGGTATGACCGAGTTATTTGGGTGTCTACGTATCTCGTTAACGTAGGAATCAGGTCAAATATAGTTCCAGGTATGCTAGGGATAGAAAAATCTAATAAGTTGACCGAAGCCGACATAGGCCACTTATTATCCCTTTCTTGGGAATTTAGGTTATCACGTAGTTCATAAAAAAAACAGATAAAATCTCCTAAGGGGTTGACCGAAGCCGATATAGGCCACCTACGTATCTCTTTCTTGGGAATTCAGGTCAAACGTAGTTCGTACATAAAAAAAGAAGGGATTCTAGGCAATTACACATCATAAAATAAATACTATCAAAAGGTCATTGAAAATAAACCAAGAAAACAAGAAACTAAAACATCCTTCAAACATAGTATCTGTTTACCGTATCGAAATTGATAGGTACGGTCCACTCTTGACCATCTATCTCTGATAGAATCATAGCTCCTCCGGATAGTACCTTGCGAACTATGTATGGTTCTTGCAAATTCGAAGCAAACTTTCCTTTGTACTCTTCTTGGTAAGAAAATACGCGTTTGAGAACCAATTGCCTGACTTCAAATGTTCGAGTACTTACTTTCTTGTTGAAGGTACGGTTCATCCTGTGTTGATACAACTGGATATGATACATGACAACCATTCTCTTCTCATAGATTAGCATAAGTTATTTATAGCAAACGCAAACCCATTCTTCACTACTTAATCCAATTTTCTGAATAATCCTTAAGGAAGGTATTTCAACCTCGGTGGGTATCATAGCTTCATTCCCATAAACAAATAGATAAGGGGTTGCCTAGTTGAGGTTCAAACTGTTGTGTGATGCCCTAGAAGAGCATAAGGAAACATCTCATGCCACGATCTATCATTTTTGACCATCTTTCTCAAGATCTTCTTAATGTTCTTACTGGCGGATTCCATGGTTCCGTTCATCTATGGATGATATGCGGTCGAGTTGTGATGAATAATCTTGAATTAATCATAAATATCATTCATCAAGTGACTATTCAAGTTAGCCCAATAATTAGTAATGACTGATTTTGGTACTCCAAATTGGTAAATCAAGTTATTCCTAACAAAATCTATGACTACCTTCTTGGTGACAGCTCTATATGAAGCATCTTTGACCTACTTAGTAAAATAATCAATAGCAACCAAAATAAATCTATGCCCATTTGACATTGTTGGCTATATTGGTCCAATAATATCCATACCCTAAGATATGAAAAGCCAAGGTGAAATCATCGCATAAAGTTCATGTGGAGGCATTCAGATCAAATCTCTGTGTATCTGGCATTTTGGGTACTTTTGTATATACTTGCTACAATCATTGTCCATAGTCATCCAGAAGTAACCAGTTCTTGGGATCTTTCTAACAAAGGCAAACCCATTCATATGGGGCCCGCAGACTCCAGTGTGTACCTCCTTTATTAATTTCGTAGCTTTTGCGACACAACACATCTTAAGAATCCTAAGTCTAGACTTCTCCTAAAAATAATTTCCCCACTTTGAAAATAATTCTTTACCAAATGCCGGATTGTCTTCTTCTGATTGTTGCTAGCCTCTTTAGGATACGTTCCAGATTCTAAATACCTTTTAATATCATAGTACCATGGATTTCCATCAAGATCCTCTTCGATGTGCGCACAACGTGGGGGTTGTTCCTTCAAGCCTATTTCCAAAGGATTAATGTAACTCTAATTTGGGCGCTGAAATTATGGAGGATATAGTAGCCAAAGCATCAACAAACTCATTTTGTATCCTCGGGATATGTCTGAAATTAACTTTCTTGAATCTTCCACATAAATCCTTCACGAGCTCTATATAAAGAGTTGTCTTGGAGTTTTTTAATGCCCATTCCCCCTCTACCAGTTGAATCACCAAATCTGAGTCTCCGATGACTAGCAATTCACTAATACCCATATCAAGTACCAACTTGAGGCCTAGGATGCAAGCCTCATATTCAACCATGTTATTGGTACATAGGAAATGCAATTTAGCAATTGTTGGATAGTATTGGCCTATTTTTGACACCAAAACTAGTCCAATTCCTGAACCTTTAAAGTTGATCGCTCTATCAAAGAACAATCTCCATCCGAGGTAGATCTCTACAATGTATTCTCTAACAAATAAAATCTCCTCATCTGGGAAGTAAGTTTGAAATTGCTCATACTCATTATCGACCGAATTCTTGGCTAAATGATCCGTTAAGGCTTGCCTCTTTATTGCCTTTTAAGTCACATACTCTATGTTGAACTCACTCAGCAATATTTTCCACTTAGCTAACTTTTCTGTAGGTATGGATTTCTGAAATATATACTTTCGCGGTCCCATTCTGGAAATGAGATATGTTGTGTATGAAGATAGATAATGCCTCAACTTTTGTGCGGCCTAAGTCAAAGCACGATACATCCTTTCTATAAGAGTGCAACGAGCCTCATATAACGTAGACGTTTTACTGAAGTAGTAGATTAATTTTGTCTTTCTTACCGTTCTCTTCATGTCGCCCGAGGACATACTTGAAAACATTTTCTGAGACTGATAGGTAAAGAAACAATGAACTTCCCTCCCTTGGTGGAACCAAAATAGGAGGAGCGGATAAATATTCCTTGATCCTATCAAAATCTTTTTGAAATTCTTCTGTCCTCTCATTCACTGCAACTTTCTTCAACATCTTGAGAATTGGCTCACATATGACTATCGATTGAGCAATGAACCTGCTAATGTAATTCAGTCGACCTAGGAAACTCATAACCTCTTTCTTGGTTTTCGACGGTGATAATCCTGAGTAGTCCTGATCTTGGATGGGTCTAGTTTTATGCCCCTTCTGCTGACTATGAACCCAGTAATTTCCCGACTAGCACACCGAAAGCACACTTAGCAGGATTTAACTTCACGTTATACTTTCTTAGTTCGTTGAAGAATTTTTCCAGATGGTTCAGATGATTTGAAATCTCACGGATTTGATAATTACATCATTCACGTATACCTCAATCTATTTATGAATCATGTCATGAAAAATCATCGCCATAGACCTCAAGTATGTTACACCCGCATTCAGAATTACCCTGCAATTATAAACACCCCAGGGCATAATGAAAGCTATTTTTTTGCATCTTTCTCATCCATCAATATCTAATGATACCCAGCAAAACAATCCACAAAATACTGAATTTCATGCTTCGTACAATTATCTATAAGGATATGGATGTTGGGTAGTGGAAAATTATCTTTAGGAATAGCTCTATTCAAATCTCTTTAGTCAACACAAATTCGGATCTTGTCATCCTTTTTCAGTACCTGAATAATATTGGATAACCATGATGAATATTTTGTGACCTCCACCACCTTAGATTGAATTTGCTTCATTACTTCTTCCTTGATCTTAAAACTTAAGTCCTACTTGAATTTCCACATTTTTTGCTTAACTGGATCAAACTCGGGTTTGATTGGTAACTTATGCAACATGATGTTGGTGCTCAATCCCGGTATATCATTTTAGGATCAAGTAAATATGTTAATATACTCCCACAACAAGCGGATGAGTTCTCTTTGTTATGCTTCTGCTAAGTGAACACTGACACTTGTCTCTTTGATTTCATCATGATCGCCCAGGTTGACTCTTTTAATTTCCTCCAAGTTAGGCTTCTCTCGGTTCTCAAATTCCTCTATGTCTTCCACTAACTGCTCTTCATCACCTTTTCTTCTATCATCATCATTTCTTTCACTTTGTTCGTCTAACCCTTGACATGATATGACATTGGCAGGTTTCAAATTACTGCTACTGTAATAAACAAACAAACTAAGTTAGATGATAACAAGATAAAATACACTAATATAATCATATTTTAAAATAACTTCTTAAATAAAGAGAGGCCTTTTCATTGAAATTTTGGAAATAATTACAAATTATGGCTCATGACCCGTGTAAATATGAGCCCGTGCCTTTTTTAAAGCAGTAAAACATGAAAAGAAAATTTGAGTCAAAAAAGGGTGGATCACGGGGCCTCCTCTGAATCATCATAGATTTTTTAAAACTACTAGTAATTTTCCTTTCATCCTCCAGAATAGGCGACGAGTTATGAGTGGAGTGGAGGTTCAATTTTGCAAAGCCTCTCCTGGTGTAACTATTCTCACCCTACTGGATTTTTGTAAATATTCTAGTATACCATTGCATCCCTTGAATAGATTTCCTATCCCATCCCGAAGACCATTATCTTTTGAAATCTCCCATACAGGAAATGGCTGGTACAAGAGTGGCAATGATTTAGACAGACTCATATTTGACTTATCTTCATCTCATCCTCCTTTGTTAGCTGGTATCCTAACCCATACTTGGATTTTTTTTCGGGACCATAATGGGCTCAATAATTCCTTCCAAATTCTTTCCCAAGCCCTGGTCGTGCTCAAAACCACTTCTTAATATCACAATCACAATAATTTTACAGACAGAAGGCATTGGAGCTTTGGGGGCCAAATCTTTCTCCGCAGCACTTACAATTTCTATCGTATAAAAACACCTACCCTTCGAAATATCTTCAATCACAGGCACATAACCATTGGGATGATTTAAATGGCTTCTTTCTACTTGAATATCTATTTCATGATCCTCCCAAACAAACTTCAATAATTGATAAAGGGTCAATAAAACTGCCTTTGCACCATGGATCCTTGGTCTCCCTAGTAGCAGATTGTAACTAGGCTGGATATCCATAACATGAAATTTAGCCTTGAATTCTACAGGTCCTATCTAAATTTATAAGTCAACTTCACCTATGGTATCTCTCTGCCCTCCATCAAATGTCCGCACATTTACATGGCTTTGGTAAATTTTTCCTAAATCATAGCCCATTTGAACCAATATGGAAAAAGGACAAATATTCAAACCAGATCTATTATCTATCAATACCCAATTAATCATATAGTCCTGACAACTAACAGTGACGTGCAAGGCTTTGTTATGCATCACTCTCTCAAATAACAACTCATTCTCACTGAACAATATGCGATGACTTCCCACAACATTCACTATCATTGTGGCCAGATTATCAACGTCTTGCCTGTGGGAACATATGCTTTATCTATGACCTTCAATAAAGCTTGTCGATGGTATTATGAACTCATTAACAGTTCCCAAATAGAAATCTGGGCTAGAGTCTTTGCTAAGTGCTTGACAATTGAATACTATTTTAGTTACATACGCCTCTAAAATTTGGCCTCCTCTTCGGTGATTGGCATTTTTTGTGAATCTTTCTTATTGATCAAATCTTTAGGAATGTAGCTTCTTCCAGACCGTGTCAACCTTTGGTAAGGGGAAGTCCCTACAATAAATTACTTTCTAGGCAGAGGATTGTATACTTGAGTCGGGGTTATCATCACTATAAATGGTGGCCTTTCATTGACACTTAAGGTATCTATGGCTCTCTCTATCATTTCTACTTCTTTTGTCCTCTTGGACTTTTTTGAATCTACTTTGGTGATAGTCTTACTAGACACCCACTCGCCCTCTACTTTGATCATATTAACTACAGCTCCCCTATAATTAGGCAATGGATTACTGTTGATATTTGGTGTTGGGGACTGGTGTGATGACTTTTTGATAATCAAGTCTTGGATTCTATTCTTTAGGTTAATGCAATCTTTCGTACTGTGCCCGACTGCTCCCGAATGATAGGCACAATTTTGATCAGAATGATAAAATTGGGAGTGGTTATTGGCGGGTTTAGACTGGATAGGATATAAATGACCAACATCTTTTAATCCCACAAAGCGTCAGGTGTGACTTTCAGCCAATAGCGTGAAGTTTTGGGGAGATCTCTTTTTGAAGTTCGAATGTGGGGGGTTTTAATAGTTTTGATTAGTGGGAATAGGTACTTAATAATAATTTGGAGGTGCTTAGACATTCATTCGGTTGTTTTGAAGGGCAGCTTAAACATGAGACTGATAATTTAGCTATGAAACTTGGTGTTAGAGTAAAATATTTGGCTGGAGATCTTGGTATTAGGATTGGTAATTTGAGACTGGAACTTGGTATTGAGATTGGATATTTATAAGTGACACTTGGTATTGGGATTAGATATTTAGAAGTGACACTTGGTATTGAGATTGGATATTTGAAAGTGGAGCTTGGTATTGGGATTTGATATTTGGAAATGGAGCTTGATATTAGGGTTAGGTGTAGAATACATGCTAAAAATTTGGTGACGATGGAGAAGAGAGAATGTTCCTAGGCTTAATTTCTTTTTCAACTTTCCACAGAATCGGTAGAGACTTTAACCACATATTCTTTTTCTTTTTTGGGAACATAAAAGCCTAGAGGATGTTGGGGTTTTGACAATCTTTCTTGTTTGAATGCGTTCTTCTAGCGATTCTCCAATTTTTACAAAATCTGCAAAAGTTGCCCCAATCACAGATACCATCCTTGTACAATACTCTCTCCTAGGCATGAGAGAACACAGACACCATTACTTCCTCAGACATTGGAGGTTGTACTTTAGCATCTTCTTTTCTTTAATGAAAGGTATAGTCTTAAAAATATTCATCATTCTTTTGTTAGATTCGATCTAATGAGTATCGATCAGGGACTATTTCAACGTTAAATGTGAACCTATCAAGAAAATTTTAGGCAAGGCCCTCCAACCAGACTATCTTTTCATCTCCTGGTACACGAATCAATCTAAAGCTTCACCGCTTAATCTTTAGCTGAATAGGCGCATCAGTAATGCCTTATTTCTTTCTACCCCGACCATCTGATCACAATACCTTATTAAATGAGCCATAGGGTTTTCGGTACCATTGAATGTTTCAAATTTAGGGACCTTGTATTCTTTTGGTAGATCTACTCCAGGGTCAACACATAGATCATCGTACCCCAGACCATCGCTATCCCCTGCCCTATTAGATTCCTTGATCCTTATAATCTCTTCATTCATAGCCAGTAATTTCATTTTATACTCAGTCCTTCACTCTTTTTTCATATCTTCATAATGGTCTATCTCAGGATTGGGCAAAGAATTGTAGATGTAAGGGGATATGATAACATGAGAAAGATTTGGATGGGTGACTTGATTTTAAGGATAAGGATTGGTTGGGTGGTAGGTAGGGAGGAAGTTTTGGAAATTAAGAACATTTTGTGGAATTTGAGAGTAGTTTAGTGGAATATGAGAGGGATTTTGCAAAGTTGGAAATAAATTTTATTGATTCAAAGATGGATTTTATGGATTTGGGAGTGGGTTTTATGGGTTTGAAAATGGGTTTTAGGGAGTTAGGAATGAATTTTATGGATTTGGAGATAATTTTATGGGGTTATGAATGGATTTTATGGATGGTAAGCATCTGGGTTATTTTCTCGATTGGTGTTTTGGAAAAGTTGATGAGCGAAAATAGACAATATATTATTTGGATGATCCCTGAGAATAGGCATACTGAGGGGAGGGATCTGGAGTAGAGGCCCATGTCTTTCTAGGGTAGGAGCATTGATAGTGATTGCCAGATTAGCCAAATCTGTAGTACGGTTTATCTCCTCTGGAAGCATTTCCAACTTTCTCGCGAGTTCAGTAATCATCTAATTTTGTTCCGCTATTACATTGTTCCTGATGGCCAATGCATTTTCTTCATCATTTCAAGTCATATTTGAATGATGGTTAGGGTATGGGATCTTATGATTATTTGACCGGGTGAAGTAAGGATGTTCTAGCATCTTATTTTGACACGAAGTAGTTTTCTGTTATCTTTAAAGTAAAATAACTCAAAGGGAGATATGTTAGTTCCCATGTGTGATAACTATTGCAAGATATTTGATAAGAAGTAACCACACAGAGTTATTTGTGTCTTAGCCAAATTAATCCACAAGAGTATAGTGGATAAATTATCTTTGATTCAAACAAACGTACATAAACACATAAGGCTATTATATCACATAAAAAAATAATAACGATTATCTTAATTGGGTGACCTTTTTGAGACAAGGGTTTGGCCTAACGAGTTTTGAAGAGAATAAAGGCCTTTTAAATCCAATCAATTATCCCCCAACTTTCTCCATTTCGGAGAACCAGTTTAGATTTATGCTTGGTCGCTCGACGATAGAGGGAATCCATCTTGGAGGTGAGACGGGTCCTTTAGGCGTACATCAGAGCTATTAAGAACTTGTACGAGGAAAGGAAGACTCGGGTGAGGACGGCAAGAGGAGACTCAAAACATTTTTTAATTGAGATAGGGTTGCATCAGGGATCGACTCTCAGTCTATTTTTGTTTGCACTGGTGATGGATGTGTTGACGCAGAGTATTCTAGATGAGGTGGCTTGGTGTTTTTTATTTACAGATGATGTAGTGCTGATTGAGATGCGGGGGGCGTGGATGATAAATTAGAGGTTTGGAGGAAAACTCTTAAAGCTAAGGGATTCAGGTTCAGTAGGTCCAAGATGGAGTATATGGAATCCAAGTTTAGTGACTCAAAGAAGAAAGACGGAGTGGTGGTGAGGTTGGATTCCCAGGATGTTTGTAAGAGAGAGTTTTAAGTAGCTTGGGTCTATGATTCAGGGGAATGGCGAGATTGATTAGGATGTCCCTAAACGTATTGGAGCTGGTTGGATGAAGGGGAGGCTCACCTCGGGAGTGTTATGTGATAAAAAGTTTCCCTTAAATCTTAAAGGTAAGTTATACAGAGTGGCAATCCATCCGCCCATGATATATGGTGTAGAGTGTTGGCCAGTCAAGAACTCCCACATTCAAAAATTGAAGGTAGTGGAAATGAGAATATTACATTGGATGGGACTTACTAGAGGGGATAGAGTTAGGAATGAGATTATCTAGGAGAAGGTGAGAGTGGTATCGATGGAAGATAAGATGTGGGAGGAAAGGTTGAGATGGTTTGGGCATGTGATGAGGAGGGGCACGGATGCCCCAGTTCGTAGGTATGAGAGGCTAACATTGGATGGTTTTAGGAGGAGTAGAGGTAGGCCAAAGAAATACTGGAGAGAGGTGATTAGACATGATATGGAGCTATTATAACTTACTAAGGACATAACCCTAGATAGAAAGATGTGGAGTTCACGGATAAGGGTAGAAGGCTAGTGTGAGGGTGGGTTATATCTTGTAGTTAGGGAGCTCTTGCGTGGCCGAGTTAGTAACCCTAGGACTGTGTCCATTGGTAGGAGCTACTACTGTATACTATTCCTAGGTGGGTGTCCTTTTCTTATTTCTTATTTTCATATTACTCTTATTTTAGTGTCTCTCGTATTTCTATTTGTATTAGTCCTTATTTCTTATTTCGTTTATGCCACCAATCCTGATTTCATGTATTACTTTAATCTTGCTAACTATTCTTTATCTTGAGCTAGGGGTCTATCGGAAATAGCCTCTCTACTTTTTCAGAAGTAGCGATATGGACTGCGTATATTTTACCTTCCCCAGACCCCACTTGGTGGGAATACACTGGGTTTGTTGTTGTTGTTGTTTTCATAGATATGTAAAAAGGCATAAGTTTCTACAAAAATAGAATAAGAGGGATACAATCTTTAGGAAGAAGAAAGACAACATGAGAGAAAAACAAGGTCCCACGCACGGGATAGAAAACTACCTATTGGATGCTCTTTCGATTGACCTTGCCTTCGTAGCCTTATTCTTCTCTTGCCATATCTTATATCTGTTGATGCTTAGGTGACTCCCGGATAATTGTGCTTTGTTCTCGTAGGTTATTCTTTCTATGATATCAATCTGAGAAATGATGCAATCATCCAAATCGATCAGACATCGCCTAGTATCATCATCCTCTTATCTCGCTTGCTTCAATTCTTCTCTCAAAATGCGTACGGTTGAGGCATCCTCTATATCCATCCGTTGGTGCGTGATCTCACTTTTTTAGAATTTGTCTTGAAGCCTGTGGAGTCAAATCTGATACTATGATTCCATATCAATAATTCGAGTGGGTATATTCGGTCTCGGGATCAATGCTCTAGCAAGACTCTTCTTTAACCATTCCTTGTATGTTTTACTAACTTTGGGTTCATACCTGATATGGAAGGAGATTTCCTCTATTTTCTTTTTCTTCCAACCATCTACCATGTATTTTTTTTATGGGAGTTTTGAATTCATCATACTCGGTAACGAATCTAAGCATAGGTGTCATTTGTGGTATTACCTACTTGATTTTGAATTGTCTGAGAACCCGGATGGGATTATAAGGATGAGTTACCTTGAGTCCTGGAAGAACTAGAAAAGTCTCTTTATTCCCCCGAGTAATGTACTTTCCTGGGGTGAGATAGCTGATTGACCATTGGATATCGTCGTCACTCAATTCGCCAAAAATCTTGGACCAAAATTCTGGAGACTCTTTCCTCTAAAACCTGTGCAGGAGCAAACGCATGTCTAGTGATAATATGAGACTCACCCAAGTTCGAGGGTTCAGTTGCCCCACTTTAGGATTTTTCAATAAGTGTGTCATCATCCATTATAGCAAAATAAGGTTGCAACCTTGATAGAAATGGTCACCACTTTGGCACATTCCCAACGCCCGATATATCTCAGTGACTATCATAGGGGATAAGGTATGGAACACCTTAGTTTGACCATAATCCATTTCTTTGAAAAGAGTGTCCGTTACTATAATGAACCTCCGATTGATGGTGCCACTTTCTCCTTCTGGAAACACCATTGTTCCAAGTAAACCCACCGCAAAAGCAAATGCTCTCTTTTCCTTCCATTTTTTTCTGACTCGAATTTATGACCGAACTTCTCGAAAGCATCATACTTTCTAAATCGGCGATACAACTCACGAAAAGATATATTTGCCCATCACATTCTCCCAACCAAGTGTCATCATTGATTTCAAAGACCTTCTTCATATCTTGATGATTCATCATGCTAAGGACTAGAACATTGTTGTCTGGTGTACTTCTTCTCTTTCTGTACATATCAAGGCTTTCATAACAAGTCAACACTTCATTGATAGTGGGTGCTAACTCTACTTCCCCGAAGTGAAACACTATGTTGGTGTCATCCCAAAATGTCGCTAGAACATGAATCATTTTGGGCCAAGCATCCATCTCTAAGAGTGAAGGCAGGTGCCCGATATGCATGCTAATAATCTTTTTATCTTCTTCGCATAATTATGTCTACCATACTTTTAGGAAGTTGTCAGGTCCGGTAACCATCTTGAACTTTTGGCAAGGGTATGGTTGGGGCATTCCTACACAAAAGCAAACAAATATAAGCTTTCCCCCTACCCTAAAGGTTGATGGATTGGATTAAACAACATATATTTTTTTCAACACATAAACATGGTTTAGTTATAATGAACTCAGGGAAAATAGACAAAAGACAAGTTTTTTAATGAGCCCAACACCCCCTCAGGTATTGGGTCGTCTTAGGCTCATGCCTAAAAGAGAGTTTTGGATTAGTTCTATCCTAAGTGTCTAGAGTGGGTTTGGACACAAGTTTCCAAGTGGACAACTTGGGTTTGGAAACACGAACAGACTCCGATCGCCTAAAATGCCAATAAATGATCATATTCCCAACACTTAATTTAGAGTTGATCAACAAGGGCCGGGACATCCACGAAATTCCAAAACAGTTTAAAAATCATGTGTATTATGCCATGAAATGCAATAGTTTAAATTTTGTAAGATTGAAACATATAAGCACGTAAATAGTTAAGTCAAAAGATAAATTCAAACATTTGGTTAGAACCTAGAAAAATCCCCAGCAGAGTCGCCATTTCTATTTTGCGAAAATATGACTTTTAGAGTCGCCACTTAATTTATTTAGGAAAATTTTAAAATAAAACTTTAAAATATTCAAACATAAAAATCATTTAAGTTTAGAATTTCTAGGTAAGTGGTTCTGATTAACATTTTAGGAAGGTTTTTAAGGCACCTAAAATGTCCGCTAACTTGCGGTTATCCAAACTATTTGGCAAGAATTTTTATTTTGACTAACTTTTAAAAGGAAAGTAGAAAGAAAGTGAAAACAAGCTTTTTTAAAAATCAATTTGACGACTTAATAGGGATTTTTACTAAGTCTAAATAAATAAATTGGCAAATAAGCACATAAAGAGGAAAGGGGAGAAATAGAAGATTTAGGCTCGTAAGCTCAAATCCATCATCCATGTCCTAATCTAATTGGGCTTTTGGCCCATAACCTGTCCTAAACTATATTTTTGAGCCTTTTGGCCCAAAATTTGCTCCACCTGTACTAGTTTATAACTTAAACTTCAATGCCCAAATAAATAAATAATGAAATAAATAAATAAATAAATAAATAGATAAATAAAAAAAGACAACAATAAGAAATAAATAAATAAAATGAGATTTTCAAGTCTCTTAGCCTCTTCAAAGATGGATTTTAACCCATCCTTCTTCTTTTGAATCCTCGTATTTGTTCTAAGTAACCTAAGTTCAAAGTCTTCTAAAAGGGTGGGCCTCAATGACCCATTGCGTAATGCAAGAGAAAATAGCCCAATTGGACTCCCAAGCGGGTTCATGCAAGGAAAAAAATGTATGAGTTAATATATGTTCTAAAAGAAAGAATTGAAAATATTCTAAGAAAAAAACACAAAAATAAGCTCATGCATAAAAATCGAAGAAAAGTAGTAAAGCAGTCATACGGTTGGAAAGGATAATCCATAGGGTTTATAATGTCATTTTATATCTATGATTAATCGAGTACTATATTCTAACGTATAAGGACAACCCTAAAAAAAATAATGCAAAGACAAGATCATGAACACACTCCCAATACTCCTAGTTAAACTTGAAATATACATCTGTTCAAATAAGATGCAAAAGAAACTAAAAAGTACTCAAATATTCATGGCAACGAACAAAATACCAAATGCAAAGGCAGTAAAAGAAAATTAGAATCCAAAAAGAGACAACATCTAGAATTGAAATTTTAATCAATTCAACCTAAGAGTAACTATGTATATTTCCAGAAATATCAAACTCCCTTGATAATCACATAGACTTCTAACAAGAATTATTGAACTATGTGTACTTGTGAACAAAAGACATGCACAAAAAGAAAAACAAATATTTATAGACAACTCTCAAATGAATCAGAAAATATTTGTAAATTATATATATATATATATATATATATTCTTCAATCTAATCAACCTTCTACAACATTCACGGAATTGTTCCCATGATAGCAAATAGATTACTTTTTTAAAAAGGACCATAGAAATAGTTGAGGTAGTGCATTGTTTTTCGAACTATCCACCATTATTTGGATCACTTTAATTTAACAAGTCCTTTGGCACTCAATTATATTCTACCTCAACACCAAAATGCTATACGCTAGCATATATTGACTAAGTGTTATACTTCCTAAAACTGTGATGACAACGAAAATCAAGATATAACCCAACTTCCTCCAAACTCAAGCACATAAGACCTTAGGCTATCCTCCCAAAGTATGAATATTCTTCTTTGCTTGTCCATCCGTCTGATGGTGGAAAGCGGTGCTAAGGTTCACCTTAGTTCCTAAACATCTCTGGAAAGAATGCCAAAAGTGTGATGAGAAATGAGTACCCAATTAGATATGATGGAAAATGGAGCACCATGAAACTTCACCTCCTAAATGAAGAGCTAAGCTTAATTCTCTATCAAATAGTGAGTGGACTTGGTCATCCTATCCACAATGACCCAAATCAAATCAAACTGACAGTGAGACCATGGAAGATTGGTAATGAAATAAATATTAATCACTTCCTATTTCCACATGGGCAAATCAATCTTTTGAGATAAACCATTAGGCCTCAAGTGCTCTATATTTACTTGATAACAAACCCTACACTTGGCCACAAAAATGGCCACATCTCTCTTCATGTTGTTCCACCAATAGATCTCTTTTAAACCATGGAACATCTTTGTCGAACCAAGATAAATAGCGTACCTCGGCTCATGAGCCTTAGCCAAGATCCTCTCTCATAGCTCATCAATATCGAGAACACACAATATACCTTAGTACCTCAAGACATCATCACCACCAATCTAAAAAACGATCACTTTCTGCTGGCCCACATCACCCTTAATCAACATCAAGATTGGATCAAAAAGTTGCTTCTCTTTTATCTCGTCACCAAGAGATGACTACGCCACCTCTTGAATAATCACACCACCATCCTCATAGTCCAAAAGATGAACTCTAAGATTATCTATCCAGTGAATATGCTTTACCAATTCTCATTTCTCTTCATCTTCATGAGATAAGATTTCCATGGATAGACTGCTAAGAGCATCAACTACTATGTTAGCTTTACTTGGATGATAATAGAGACTCATGTCGTAGTCTTTGAGCAACTCAAGCCAGCTTATTTGCCTGAGGTTTATCTCCTTTTGAGTAAATATATAGTGCAAGGTTTTATTAGCTGAGTAGATGCTAACATGAACCCTATACAAATAATGGTTCCAAATATTCAAAGCTAAGACCACAACCAACAATTCTAAGTCGTGCATCAGATAATTCCTCTCATGTACCTAAAGTTACCTAGAAGCATATGCCACAACATTGCCCCGCTGTATCAACACACAACCCAACCCCATATGGGAAGCATCATAATAAATAATAAAGCAATCAATACCCTCGGGTAGGGTTAAAACAAAAGCAGAAGTCAACTTATATTTCAACTTCTCGAAACTTCTCTCACAAGTATCCGACCATAGAAACATCACCATCTTCGGAGTCAATCTAGTCAACGAAGCTGGAATTAAAGAAAAACTCTCCATGAACTGCCTATAATATTCGGCCAAGCCCAAAAACCTTTGAATATCGATTGGAGACATAGGTACAAGCCATTTCTTAACTATCAAAACTTTCTATAGATCCACCATGATTCCTTCACTAGAAATAACATGACATAAAAAAGTAACAATATTCAACCAGAACTCACACTTGGAAAATTTAGCATACAAATATTGATCTTGAAGGGTCTACAACACTATATGGAGGTCATTGACATGATTATCCTCACTCTTAGAATACACCAAGATGTTATCAATAATTACAATGACAAATAAATCAAGAAATTGATAGAAGACTTGATTCATAAGATCCAAAAATACCACCGAGGCATTAGTCAAACTAAAAGACATGACCAAGAACTTATAATGGCCATATCAGGTATGAAAAGTGGTCCTAGGGATATCCCCCTCCTTAATTTTTAGATGATGGTAACCCAATCAAAGATCAATCTTAGAAGAGTACTTAGCACCCTGAAGTTGGTCAAATAAGTCATCAATCCTAGGAAGATGATGGTTATTCTTCACCACTAACTTATTTAACTGGTGGTAATCTATGAACATTCAAAGGGACGCATCCTTCTTACGCATGAAGAGACCAGGAACACCCCACGAGGAAACACTAGGATAAATAAATACCTTATCAAGAAGATCTTTCAACTGCTTCTTAAGTTTTTTCAACTCAGTCGGAGCCATTCTATGGGGAGGGATAGAGATAGGATGAGTGTCTAAAAAAATTGATCTCAAAATTAATTTCCCTATCGGGAGGGACACCAGAAGAATCATCCAAAAAAACTTCGAGAAACTCACAGATCAAAGGTACAGGTGACAAGGAGGGACCTGATGTGTTGTAGAAATATAGCACTTTCAACGCTTAAAACAAAGAAAATATGCAAGTTTCTGAGGTTGTTTTTAGATATGATGCATTTTGGGTATGTTTTGCAGAGAATTATATTTTGGATGCTATGTTGGTGAAAAAAGGAAAAAAAGGTTTTTTTGGCTACTTTTCAAGCAATTATGGATGTTCAGTACATTTTTTAGCTTATTCGTGATCGAAGCATGTTAGGAAATCTAAGTAGAGTTGAAAAATGACTCCCAACACTTACTAAGTCAACACATAGACTGCAAGTAGGACTTATGGACTACAAGTAGGCAAAGCAAGTACCAAAAGTTCAAAATCCGGAGAGATGACCATTAGGATTTTATGATCCTGGTACCTGCGCCCTGTACCTGCGCCCACCTTGTTGGTCGCAGTACTACCTGTACCTAGGGTCAGGGTGACAGTAACGGCCATAAGTAGCCACCGACCCTGTTTTCTCCTATTTCGTTCAGGCTTTGGTTTTAGGATTTCCTCATGTACTATAAATACCCTTTATGTGTTTTTTAGTAGGAGTTACGCACTTTTGATATTCACAAATATATTTTGATTCCAAAATTTGATTTTGATCTTGGGATTCTTTTGTATTGACTTTGGTTCATTAATTCACTTATGGTTATGGGTATTTCTACCTCTTATTATTATGATTTCATATATGATTTTGATTATGAATGTTGTTGAATTCTTCATAAGCAGGAGTGGCTAGAAACCCATATCTAGGGTTGTGGAAACCCTAGAGAATTGATAAAGTGGGAGAAGTGCGATTGTTGAATTAAACCGATATCCATGGCATTCATTGCATTATATTCACTATAATAGATTTCTTTGTAGTTGAAAACATTAGGATCCAGACTAGATTATTACTACTTACTCCAAAAGAGGAGTAGTGACTAGGAAAATATAATGACAACAGTAATTTGGAGTTTAATTGTCGATCCACACTTCTGGGTTATCTTATTAAGATGGTTAGGTTTCATCTAATAACTAGAGAATCAAAAGGTAATACTTAAATAGAATCAAGATAAGGGTTACTAAAGCGACATCCTAAGACTCAAAGGGTAAAGAGTGAAATCCTTCTACTCGTCCAAAAGACTATAGAAGGTACATAACTTTTCGATTTTGCATGCAAGATATCGGGTTGGTTCAATAAAATATGACAAGCCTACGAGTTGAGAAGTGGGGTGGGGGGAACACAATCCTAGTGTTCACTTTGGCTGATTACAACTGAAGTTGATATTTACTATTAGTTTGACATGGATACCAAAAATAAACCATTTACTTTTCCAATTCAGCCCGCTGATTACAATAATTAAGAGTCGTGAATCCATGTATTCCCTTGGGATTTGACCTCAACATTTATTAGGTTACTATATTTAGCATTAATAGTATCATCTTCTAAGAGAAGGTGTAGCTTGGACGTCACCGAATTTTGGCACCATTATTGGGGAATATGATATTGATTTGTGATTTAAAGTTGTTGCAGTTTTTTAGGGTTTTTTTTTGTCCTTATTTGGGTATATTCTAGTGTATGCCTAGCACACAGAGTATAGGCAATCCATTACTCCCACTGAATCCAAGTATAGGGAGGATCCTACAAATACCTAGTAGGATGACGGAGATGAAAAGAAATAATTTGTCTCCCCCTTCTTTTAAAAGAGATCAGGACATTGTTGATTGACAGACTAGTGAGCTTTTAGATCAAGATGAAAATAAGAGGAGGGTAGTATATGAATCTCAATGCATAGCTTGAGATAAAGAGTTAGCTGAGCAGATATAGGCAGTGAACTGTTGAGCAGTACTTGCTAGAAATCAGAATAGAGTTAGAGGAGGCCAACCTCAAGTGATCCCAGTATATCAGTATGTTCAGTCGTATGAAGATGATAAAGAAAACCTGGGATATGTTGATCTAGAAGATACTAAAACTATAATTCATCCTATTTTTCCCCTTGATGTCAAGTTCAACATTTCTAGTACTATGATTCAGCTCTTATACTTAAAAGACATATTTGCAGGGTTGCCTACAGATGATGCAAACATGAATCTAGCAAATTTTACTGGGATATGCACTTTATATACCATACCTGGGGTAGATTAGAAGGTATTGAGACTAAGGTTGTTTCCATTCTCGCATACTGTAGAAGCATCAATATGGCTAGGGGAACTTCCAAGAGGGTCTATCACTATATGGAGCGAGTTACGTAGATAATTTTTAAACAGGTTCTCCTCCATCCAGGGTATTACAGCTCAAGGATGAGATTTTTAACTTTAAGCAGCCGCAGTCAGAATCTATGTATGAGGCATAGTTCAGGTTGAAGAAAAAGTTTAGCATGGTTCCTAACCACTATATTTCAAGGACAAACTTATTGGAGATCTTATATAGAGCCCTGACTATCAGTTCTAGAGCAATGGTAGACACTGACTCTAAAAGAGCCTTCATAAGATTATGATGGGAGATGGCATTGAGTATTCTGGATCAGATCTTATTAACTAACTGGGGTGGAAAACTCAAGAGGATGAGAGAGGTTGTGATATTTATGCCATTAGAGCTTCTGGTAAACGGGAGTTGTTGAGGATGTTGTAGCTCAGGAGATTTCACTATTAAGGAAAGACATTGGTGAGTTGGCCAAACAATTTGCAACAACAAATTCTACAAAGATTATTACAGTAGGGGAAGAGGGTGCAGCTTTAAAGGTGCATGAGTTTGTATTGGAGGAGGAGACAAAGTATGTGGATCGTCAGTAAGCAGATTTTAGAGCCCAAGGACAAGGGAATCAAGTTCGTAACTATGATGATAGAAACAAATACATTCCACCTGGCGAACAAGATATGGAATCGAGAATAGAAGAGATGTTGGCTATGCTGATGATGGGTCAAGAGATTTAGGAAACTTTCCATGAAGAACTCAAGGTTGATGTTTCATCCTTGACCCAGAAGGTTGAATCACATTCAACTGATATTAAGTAGTTGGAGTAGCAGTATGGGCAAATCTTTGCCACTTTGGCCCAACGTCAGAGGTGCATTTCCTAGTGACAGTGTGTCAAATCCTCTACACCGATTCATTGTCTGGCTATTAACACGAAGAGTGATTCCCCACCTGATGAGCACTTTTTTCCTGCAACTAATAAGATAAAGAAGGATAATGTTATTGTAGATGAGCCACCTAAAGCTAAATTTGAGAAGTTGACTTGTAGTGATGGTGATTTTGGGAGAGATGAGGATGATGACTGGGTAGAAGAAGATCCAAAAGAAATAGTCAACAATTTAGCATAGATTTTCATTCACCATCAGTAGAAAAGAAGAGAGACCCAGGTGCATTCACCATTCCATGTTCTATTGGGCCTTATGATATTAATCAGGCTCTATACGATTCGGGATCTGGAATAAATGTAATGCCATTGATGATATACAAGGTATTGAGGTTTGGTGAACTCAAGCCTACATCTGTAGGGTTGTTGATGGCTAATTCATCTGTAAAGGAGCCAGTGGGTATTGTGCGCAATATAGAAGTGAGGGTGGTATCATTCACTTACCCAATAGATTTTATGATTTTAGACTATAAAGTGGATGCCCACTCCCTTGATATCTTAGGTAGACCTTTCTTGACCACTGGTTGGGTATTTATTGATATGGACCTAGAGAAGATCACTTACAAATGGAATAATGAGCTAATAGTATTGATTATATGCAAAACAGTTTAGTAGCCTGATGACATGAGAGTGGTAGCAGTGATTGATATAGTGAATATAGTTGATGTACCTATTGAGGTGAGATTAAGGGTAGAAGCATTAGCAGTGGTGATCATAAACTTTAAGAGTGATAGGATAGACTATATAATGAGTTGGTTTATGAACTACGTGGCATAGGTTCTTATAAATATACCCCAAAGAAGCTGGATCTTTACTTAAAAAATAGAACTACACCTCTTGTAAAACCATTGATTGAGGATCCACCAGCATTAGAATTGAAGTCCCTCCCTTCTCATCTATAGTATGCGTTCTTGGGGGGCAACAAAACCTTATCACTAATCATTACAGCAGATTTGGCAAGACCACAAGTGGAAGCTTTGAATTAGTAGTACGAAAATATAAGAGAGTTATTGGGTGGATTATTACTGACATTGTAGGGATTCCACAAGGTTTATGAAGACACAAAATTCAGTTTGACCCAGACAACATTCCCAGTATTGAGCACCAGAGATTACTGAATCCTCATATGCAAGAGGAAGTGAAAAAAGAGATAATTAAGTAGTTAGATATTGGGGTGGTTTTTCCCATTGCATAAAGCAAGTTGGTAATCTTGGTTCAATGTGTGCCAAAGAAAGGAGGAATCACAGTAGTTCTAAATGAGAAGAATGAATTAGTACCAATGAGACCATCAACCGATTGGAGAGTATGCATGGATTACAAAAAGCTGAACAAGTGGACACAAAAAGACCACTTCTCTATGCCATTCATGGATCGGATGTTGGACAAATTAGTAAGCAGGGGCTGGTGTCAAGAAAAGACCAAGAAAAGACTACTTTTACTTGCCCATATGGGACTTTTTCAATCAAGATGATGTCATTTGGGTTATTTAATGTGCCTGCCACTTTTTAGCGATGTACGATGTCCATATTCTCTGATATGGTATAAGACATTATTAAAGTATTCATGGATGACTTTTCAATGGTTGGGGACTCATTCGATGACTTTTTAGCCTATTTGGCTAGTGCACTTCAGATATGTGAAGAGTACAACTTAGTACTAAACTAGGAAAAATACCACTTTATGGTGAAATAAGGTATTGTGCTAGAGCACAAGATCTCCAAATATTATATTGAGGTAGACAAAATAAATATTGAGGTAATTAAGAAGTTTCCACCGCCAGTGACAGTTAGAGGTATATAGAGTTTTTTAGGTTATACAGGCTTTTATTGGAGGTTCTTCAACGACTTCTCTAAAATTGCAAGTCCTCTATTCAAGCTTTTAGAGAAGGAGCTTAAATTTCTATTTGATGATACTTGTATCAAGGCTTTCAAATGCCTAAAGGAACAGTTGATTTTGGCGGCGATCATTGTTTCTCCTAACTGGTTTGCACCTTTTAAGGTAATGTGTGATGCGAGCAGAGTGGCCTTGGGAGCTGTTCTAGGCTAAAAAAGAGAAAAGATATTGCATCCCATCTAATATGCCAGCAAAACTTTAAACCCCACACAAAAAAATTATACAGTTTTAGAGCGAGCTATTTTGCGGTGGTTTTTGCTTTTGAAAAATTTTGGTCTTACTTAATTGGGACTAAGGTCATAGTGCACACTGACCATATAGCCTTGAGATACTTGATGTAGAAGAAAGATGCCAAATCTATTGGGTTCTCTTGCTGGAAGAGTTTTATTTTATAGTACAGGATCGGAAAGGGAAAGAAAATCACATTGTTGACCACTTGTCCAGATTTGAGGAGGAGACCATACAGAAATTAGGGGATGATCTTGAGATAGATAATTCCTTTCCAGATGAGCGAGTGTTGGCAGCATATCAAGATCTGATTCCCTAGTTTGCTAATTTTACCAACTAATTGACAAGTGATCTTATCCTAAAAAACCTATTATTCCAGCAGTGAAGAAGATTTATGCATAATATACGGAAGTTCTTTTGGGATGAGCCATATTTTTTTAACATCGGTGCTAATTGCGTGATTCGGAGATTTATTCCAGAGGTGGAGATGATGAACACTATGGAAGCTTATCATTCTTCACCAATTAGGGGTCACCACAGTGGCACACGGACAGCCCACAAAATTCTACAGTGTGGGTTTCTTTGGCCTTCAATTTATAAGGATGCTCATGATTTTTCAAAAGCATGTGACCAATGTCAACGTTAAGGTGACATTTCATGACGTCGGGATCTCCCAATGACACCTATTCTGGAGTTGGAGTTGTTTAATGTATGGGGGTTGATTTAATTTGCCCGTTTGTGAGCTCCTATGGCATGAGATACATTTTTGCATCTATTGACTATGTGTAAAAATGGGTGGAGGTAATTGCTCTTCCAAATAATGAAGATAGAGAAGTTATCATCTTTTTGAAGAGATTATTTTCTAGATTTGGCACTCCGTGTGCAATTATTAGTGATGGTGGGTCAAACTTCTGCAACCGTTTGTTCAAAGCACTACTTGATAGATATGGTGTAAGGCATAATGTTGAGATACCTTACCATCCCCAGACAAGTGGGCAAGTGAAAGTCTTTAATAGAGAGATAAAGTCCATATTGGTGAATATTGTAATGCCAACAGGACTGACTAGTCTAGAAAGTTAGACGGTGCATTATGGGCCTACCAGCCTATAAGACCCCCATAGGCTCCTCTCCATATTAGCTTATATACGGCTAAGCATTTCATTTACTAGTTGAGTTTAAACATAAGGCACTTTAGTGACAAGATACTACATATAACACAATAATACTAGTCTAAACTATGGAATTCAATATCCTTTGTCTTTTCAAATCCCTCATCTCAAAGATAATACTTTTTACCACTTTAACACTAACTCCGAGCTCTAATTAGGAATTCACTAGTGCATAATGTATTCATCCACTTGTATACCAACATGACATTCAATCCTATTGTTATAACCACATATGAATTTTAAAGAAGCCAACCCACCTAGGAATTTTTCCGTATTCACTAATACCTCTAACAATAATAATTCCATGAATTACTCAATAAAGGCACACCAAGAATTCTTAACTAACTATGACATATATCAAAGATTTTCCTCGATATTTCTTCACACTTATAGACTTAGATACAATAAGCATACAACACTTTTTCCTAATAAGGAACATCTACTCTCTCCCATCTAAACCATTATTCATCCATATTTTTCAGCATCACTATCTTAACATAAGGAGGGTCACAGAAGTTATAGAACATGAGGATCTAAAGTATGAAAGAATATTATAAATACCTTTGACACTTGATTATGGTCAGAAGAATAGAGTATCATAGGCATGGATTCATTAAAAAATCCAAATTGAGGACATACATGACATAATGTGATTTCACTAGTCATTAAGGGTGTACCATAAGTTCAAGGAACTGAGAATACTATGAAACATGGTTTGATATTTATCATAAGTTACGTAACATAAGATTGGAACGTATAGGTTTATGGGGGATGACTAGGATCACAGAGTGAAGCTATTACATTTTTTAGTAGGTGCTGAGAATGAACATGAATATGCATCTCACGGGCGTGGCTCTATCACACAATACATGGATAGGGTTTCATAATGACTAAAATCCAAGGAATATGCTAGAGTAAAAATGAATCATTATCTCCTCATAACTCTTATTGACATGCATCACAATCTAATTCACAAGACTTGATTTGGTTCTTCACCCTAATATCTCCCCCTAAGATTAAAGCCGATATTCTAAGATTATGGGCCTATTCCATATCCTCAAGACTGAGCCATTATTTCTTTATTCTAACGATCTATACATGGACGCTCAAATCACTTGGATAAATTATAATTAGAAAATACTAACATCATTCTTGGACACACCTTTCATATATGACATCCTTAACTCTCTTAAGCTTTAATAATCATCATTATATACTTACACTCTTCTCTCTAAACATACCTATCTCTCTAAATACATAATTTTCCCCGTTTTATCTTAGTTTACTAATATCACACCTCTAAGTTCATATTTTTTCCAAAATCATAAGACTTAAGATTATAACAATAGACCCAACATCGTCAACTTATAACTTCTAATTTAGCGATTAAGAACACCATATACTATATAACTAGCCTCACAAACACTTAGCAAGTCAAGGGTACTATTTAAGCACATAGGACACTTAATAATCTTAGAAAATAATGCAGCCACATATTATTTTGGGTGTTCATCTACATCATACCTACACCATCATACTTAATTGTGAATGAGTGAACTTAAATCCTTGCACACAAAGCCTAATAAATCACCTTCTATATAACTAGCATCACTATCCCAAGAAAGCATTATTTCCACCTCGATGATCATCCATTGTTCAAACTTAGTGTCTAGTACTAGACATTATTAACAACATAACTTCACCTATTATTGTTGCTTTGGGTTTATAAAGAACATCAAGAAATACTATTCCACTAGAACCTCATAATGACAATAATTGATCATAATCTTATGATCTATCTTATTAGAACCATTAGCATATCTTTTGTTCACACATCAGTACTACTTATTCATTCATATGTCTACATTATATTCATAGCTGTATAAGTATCAAACAATTTCCTCTTTATAATCACAAAGGAAGCCTAGATTAACAATTCTTAACAACCTAATACTTTCTTTAGTGAATTATACTTTTCTTACATAATGAAATACCGTCAAAACTCCTTTCCTACTTCAAGTATATTCTAAGTCACCTTAACTAGTAGCTCCTTATCTACCTTCCACCATGAAAAGTTCACCTTACTACCCCTTAGTTCACACCCAAAGACATATCATTTCAATCCTAACTTAATACATACATAGATTCATTTATATGTTTTTAACAAATTATTATCCCTACCTATCTTGTCACTATACTTCTAAATACATACTCTAAACTCTAAGGATGTTCTATTACTTATGGATCATAACACTCTGAGTTACAATATCCCTCAACAAAAACTCTATTCAATAATCTAGGTACATACACTCTCCTCTCGTAGGTACTAACTATAATAAAGGGTTAAAGAGAAAGATGAACATATGTCATATTTTGTGTTAACCGCATAATTTATATGGATGAGGACATAGGATTTTGAATTAAAGGACTTAAAACATACTAACGGGCTTCTCATAAGACCTTTATGTAATTTTTGAAGTTTTTGATAGTTAAATCTGGGAGCATCATATCGGCAAAAATTGAGATTTTCTTCTTAGATTAACTCAAAGATAAGTCATAGTTGGAGGATTTTAAAGTAACACATAAATTGATGTGAGTTTCTAAGAGGGCAACTTTACTATATGATCTAGAGTATGAAAGACATTTTCTAAAAGCCCTGCAACATCTTAAAGAAAAGTACAGACGTCTCTGTATTGTTTTACAAGACTCTGCTAGACACGTCTTCACAAACACCTTAGGACACTTGAACTTTATGCTTTTATACCAAAACTTTAACACCCTGAGACTACCCTTGGATATCACATAGTGTTTAGAACCACAAGTGATCCTAAGCTAACACAAGGTACTGGCATTATCTGTGAGAAACTGAATAAAAATACATGAAATTGGAAATACTAGGCGAAAGCAATGTTATTAGCTAAACTTGTTCGATTCAATACTGTTTAAAAACATTTACATCACCGAATCAAACAAAAAATTAAAACTGAATACATTAACTCTGAATGAAAATTTATGAAGCCTTAAGCCTATACTAATACTGACTATAGGTAGCCTGACCCCCAGTTATCCCTAATCAATACAAATGAAAAAATAAAATACTAGAACTATAACTAACTTGAGTCCTCAAATAAAGAGAACTCATCACCTGCTAGTTGGGAGCTGCAAACTGTCTGATCATGATGGCGTGAGCTATGACTGATACCTATATTATGAAATAATGTAAACACGCAGATGTATATATGGTCAGTACTTATGTAACGTACTGAGTATGTGGGAGTGCATACAATAAGTAAAAACTGATATGCTTCATAAACTTAAAACATACATGCTAAGTGTATACAAACACACCATATTCATGAATAAATCTAAAAGATAAAATATCAAAAAGCGTAAGTCATAAAGCAATATCTAATAAAGTCAGTGAGTCATTATACTTAGTTTCTAAAATCATCTTTTTATGGGAGATTCTCTTAACCGACGCAAAGTATGCAAGCAACATGGGGTTTGATGTAAATGTTCCCATCAAAAAGACCCAATATACATTGTCAGGGTATAAAGGCATATAAAGGTGACACCTGTACATCCCCATTTAGACAAGCTAAATAATGATTGGACATATCTATTTGAGAGAAGTTGAATAATGAATACTTATGGTGGAACGTAGCTTACAAAACTAGGATATGTTGAACCCCGCTCCTTGGTGCTAGGTACTACTCCCAAATTATACTATTACACGTAAATACATATGAAATTCACCATAAATAAGCACAAGAGCTGATAAGTCTAAAAAACAAAATATCTTCTATTTCTATTTTATAATCATAAGTATATTTGTGAATTTAATTCTAAATTTGAAATCATAGTTTGAATTTCCCATAAACTGAATGAATCACGCTAAAATCACATAATTTTACCAATTCATGGTACTTTTTTCAAGAATACTAAAATTCACATCATGATAAAAACTATACAAGTAAAAACATGAGCGAACCATGAATTTTCATAATACTTACAATTTAATTCATAAGAGAGCATCATTGTTTCAAATGTGTGTAAAGTGGGTATGAATCCTAATAATAAAATTCATAAACTTGTATGAAAATAGAGCTTTTGTGCACAAGGATAAAAACCCTTTTAAAGTTTTTTAAACATTAAAAGCAGAGAAAATGGTGGATTTCCATTATGGTGTGAGGTAAAAGTCTTTCTTATTAGTTTTAGGATCATTAAAGATGTAAATGACTAGTTTTCCCTAAGAAAAACTAAATTAAAATAGGATTTTAGCATCGTCGTGACCACTGGCGTGGCACAATCTTATCGTGGAGCACATATAGCAGGTCACACTCTTGAAATAGTGTATAAACTTTATGTCATATCCCTATCATAGAACCCTATTGGTTCTATCATAGAAATGCACGTAATTTTTTACTTCGGTATTGAATTAAGGAAAAATTAGATGTGTTGGAAAGAGGACTCAAATAGATTTTATTTGGTGAGTCTTGAGATCCAAAAATCTATATATTCTAGAAGTTGTACCCATTTAAAGTTGACCCTTGTAGGATCGAATACTAAAACTTAACCGATAACAAGTGCTCTCAACTCAATTTCTCTAAATGTATCCTATGACCATTCTTTGCATTGAAAGCACTTTACACTCTAGGTAATGATCATGAAACTTATCTATGATTAAAATTATCATTTTTGGAACTATAAACATATGACAAATGGTTAAAAGCTTAACTAGGTATTTGTGGGATATTACATTGAGTCCCATAGAGTTGTTTATACTGCTTAATATTTGATAGATATGGCTAGGGATTAGTAGTTGTATGTGAGTTGAATACCTCTGGATTCACCTGTTATGAATTGAACTCAATTTTTTAAGGCTTTCTCAAAGAGGTTTATGCTATATAGTTTGAGGGAATAGGTGTGTGATAAGTTTGATTATTTGGGGTAGGACTCTATGACTACTAATGAGTATAAGGGTTATCTTCACACCGTATTTAGGTATTCAACTGCTAGCATCTCTACCAAGTTTGAGCAAATTTAGAAGTTCATGAAGGGATTGAATGGTACTTATCAATTAGCTATAACTCAGATGGTAGTCTCAGTGGTGACTAATGGCTCATTTTAGAGTATTATTGAGCCTCCCAAGATGATCGAGTCAATTATTTAGTCTACTTAAAGAGGCACAAATAAGGTGCATTATCATAGTGAGTTTAGTGGACACATCTTATGAGGTAGATACTTTTCTGGAGAGGTCCTCATAGTTATCATGGTAGGATAGTTTAGGACTTTTTACAGGGAATGGGTGACAGGTCGTAAGGTTTAATAACTTTGGGTAGTCAGGCATCTGGTCAGGGTCGTTCTTCTAGATTAAACACACCATCTCATATTGAGTTAGGTCAAAGAAGGTGTTTTATATGTGATGAGTTCAGCCATATGGCCAAGGATTTTTCTTAGTATGTCTTTAGACCTACTCCTATATCAATTGTGAGATATGATTCACAAAGTGGTAGGGTTGCAACTAGAGCTGCTTAAGATAAAGGTAGATGCGCTAGCAATGGTGGTCAAGGAGTTATTTCATTTGGGAAAATGCGTGGTCATTCCTATGCTATACCTTCTAGGTCTGAGGTAGAGGCATCTAATTCTACTAATATAGTATTGTCTCAATTTGCTATAGATCTATTTTTTATTATTTGAACCCTGGGTCGACTTTTTTTTATTTTTCTATATATTTTACTTCTGATTTTGATTTTGTGTGTGAACCTCTTTTTATACATCTTTGTGTTCTTACCCAGTAGGAGATCCTTTAGTGGTGGATTGGGTGTACCGATCTTGTGTGGTTGCCTTTACAAGACGTAAGACCTGGGTAGACTTGATTATCTTAGATATAATTGATTTTGATGTTATCTTGGGTATGGATTGTTTAGCTCATTATTATGCTATTTTGGACTATTACGCCAAAATTGTTTAGCTCCTTATCATGCTATTTTGGACTTTTATACCAAAATTATGACCTTAGCTATGTCGGATATGCCAAGGTTAGCTTGGAAGGGTATGCTTGATTATAGTTTGATGAGTGTTATATTTTTTGTGTGTTTGTTGCATGATAGAGAGAGAGTGTCTATCTTATTTAGCTTATATCTATGATGCTAGTGCTACCTCACTACTTTCTATGAATTCCATTTAAAGTATTTATGAGTTTATGGATGTGTTTTCTTTGGATTTTCCTGCTAAGCCTCCAGATCATGATATTGATTTTTCTATTGGTGTATATTCAGGCATTGCTTACATTTTTATTCCACTTTATAGAATGGCCCCTGTAGAGTTAAAAGAGTTGGAGGAGCAGTTACAGGATTTGTTAGGTGGGTTTTATTAGACCTAATGTATCTTATTAAAGTGTACATATCTTATTTATTAAGAAGAAGGAAAGTTCCATTTGTATATGTTTTGATTATATGTAGTTGAACAAAGTTATTATTAAGAACAAGTATCCTTTTACTCGCAATGATGATCTATTTGACCAGCATTAGGGTGCTTTGATGTTTTCCAAGATTGATTTGAGGTCCAGGTATCATCACTTGCAGATTTGAGCTTCAAATGTTCTGAAGATAGTTTTTAGGACTTGATACGGTCATTACAAGTTTTTGGTCATGTCTTTCAGATTGACCAATTCCTCTACAACATTCATAGAATTGATGAATCTGGTATTTTAATTGTATCTCAACTCCTTTGTGATTATATTTATAGATGATATCTTAGTTTATTACAAAAGTGACGACGACCATGTGAAGAATTTGAAGATTTGGCTTCAAAGGTTGTGTGATGAGAAGTTGAATGCTAAGTTATCTAGAAGTTGTATACTAAGTTATCTACGTTTGAGTTTTAGTTGGATTCTATCTATTTCTTGGGTCATCTGGTGACTAAGGATTGCATTATGGTCTATCTGATCAAGATAGTGGTGATTTATGATTGGGATAGACCTACTTCTCCTAGCGAGGAATGGAGCTTTATTGGTTTGGCAAGTTATTATCGGCATTTTTAAAATGGTTTCTCATCTATTGTGGCTCTTTTAACCAAGTTGACATAGAGAAAGATGGTATTTCAGTGGTCAGATGCGTGTGAGAAGAGCTTTTACAATCTCATGGAATTGTTGACTTTGACTTGTATTTTGACTTTGTCCAAGGAGGGTATAGGTTACACCATATTTTATAATGCTTTAGGTGTTGGTTTAGGTGTGACGTTGATGTAGGGTGGCAAGGTGATTACTTATGCCTCTCGACATTTGAAGCCTCATGAGAGGAATTACCCTAGAAATGATTTAAAGTTGGCAGCGGTAATATTTTATTGAATTTGTGGTGACCCTACTTGTAAGTGGTGCCTTGTGAGATTTTCTCGAACCACCATAGCCTTCAGTACTTCTGCAGACAACGAGATCTTAATATGAGGCAGTGGTGTTAGCTTGAGTTGCTTAAGGATTATGACATTACTAATTTGTACCATTCGATCAAGGCTAATGTGGTTGTTAATGCCTCGAATTGGAAGTCGACCAGTATGGGAAGTTTAGCTCATATCTTGACCTAGGAGTGTTCTTTAGCCTTGGAGGTTTAGTCTTTAGCTAACCCGATAGTTAGGCATGATATTTTGACACCTGGGTGTATTTTAGCCTTTGCTGATGTTTGATCTTTCTTGAGGGGGCAGATTCAAGTGCACTAATTTAATGATGATATTTTGAGGGTGCTTTGGGAGAAGGTTTTAATCATCAAGACTAAGAAAGCCTTTATATACTCTAGTAGTCTATTGAGGATTGGTGCCTAAGATTATGAGCTAAAAGTCAGAGATTTGTTTTAGTGGAGGCTCGTTACTCTAGAAATTCTATCCATCCAGGTGAAACCAAGATGTATCATTATTTGAAGTAGGTTTACTGGTGGGGTGGTATGAAGGATGTGGTGGATTTTATAGCTAATTGCTTGTGTTTTCAGTAGTTGAAGATCGAGCATTAGAGACTGGGTGGTTTGCTTCACAATCACCCATTCTTGACTAGAAGTTAAAGCAGATAACTATGGACTTTGTGACTGAGTTGCCTGGTACTTTTCATGGTTTTGATAGTATTTGGGTCATTATGGATTGGTTGACCAAATCAATCCATTTCATCCCTGTTTTGATTTTTTTCAGCGCTGAGAATTTGGATCTTATCTATGTCTGTGAGATAGTTCGTCTTCATGAGGTACCCGTGTCCATTATTTCAGATAGAAGATCAGTGTTCACTTCTAGCTTCTAGAGGACCTTTCAAAAGGATTTGGGTACAGGGATTGACCTTAGCATAACTTTTCACCCTCAAACTGATGGCTACTCAGAGCGGACTATTTAGATTTTAAAGGATATGCTCCGCACATGTGTTATGGATTTTAGGGGTTAATGGGAGTAGCATTTGGCCTAAGAAGAATTTTCTTATAATAATAATTGTCATTCCAGTATCGATATTGTTGAAACCCTTAGGGGTTGCACCACACAATGAGGGACCAGGTCCCTCAAAGCCAATCACAGGCAAACAAACACTATTCGTGTAGGAAAACAAAGAATAGTGCAGGAAGAGTAAAAACACACAAATTTTTTACGTGGAAACCCAGGAAGGGAAAAACCATGACTTTCCCTCACAAACACCTCAACTTCCATTATAATCAAACTCTTGACTACAACTTTGATTTCAGCCTACCTGTAGGCTCCTTTTGCTTGTAGCACCTCTACTATAAGCTCATCTTCTACTAAGGACTCTCTATGTTGATTAACTCTAATCAGCCTCACACTTAGGTAACCCTCCCTAAGAACTCTTTACTCAAGAGAAAAACACTACTCTTATAGCATGAGAAGTTCAATTACAAATCAGACTCACTCAAGAATAATTTTCATTTTAAGCTCTCATAAACCTATGAACTTGAGCAGTGTTAGAATAGGTTTATGCTGCCTTAGTTCACTCTTTGTATTTGCAAAAACCATTTGATGAAGAGATATTTCTTCCCTTTTATAGCTGAGTAATAATTAGGGCTGAAATATCATTGGACCAGCTGTCTAAGTTAGTACAAAATAGTACATGCAAGTCTGTTACGCAAGTCTGTTACACAAGTGGATAAAATTGTGTAGATAATGATACTATACCTTGTACATCCAGGGACCCAGTCCCTTGCAGTTAGTTGCTTATCATCAAAACTACATATAGTAATTTTCCCTTTTTTTATGATGACAAACAAACTATACAGTTTTGAGCATTAGTGTACATTCATCATGTTTAACCAAAGTGATTACCACCTAGAGATGAATGTTCCCCCTATCATCATGCTTCCTCCATCACCAATATGCAACACAGAGACCTGGTCCCTTGTTGTCATTTTGTAATAAAACTTTCCCTAGTCATTATGCACCTTTATTTGGTGCATTTTCATACCCCCCCCCCCCCCCCAGGTTCTACTAGAATATTTGAATAAAAAATCCTTCTAGTTAAAACCTTTTGATTCTTTAAGAACCTGTTTATTTCTTCCTTAGATGCAACCTTATTTTTCTTCTCAATCTTTTCTCTAGTATAATTGATCACATATTCTTTTACAGCTACTTTTCTCTTCTCGAAACCAGGTCCCTCAAGAGTCAACTGCATCTCATTAAAACTTCCAGACCATTTTCCAGAATTTTTTGGTGTTTTACTGACATTAATTTTCTTGTGATCAACTAAGCTTTTTCTTGGACTATTTGACAGTAAGATGAGATTTTTAGCAACCCAGATTTCATCCATCACATCATCATTAGAATGGTTTTGAAGATTCAGGGATGATTCTTCATTGACAAGTTAAGTGATGAAGAAGTTAAGCTTTGGATAAATAAGAGAAGAAGGATATTTTTTAGAATGGTTTAGGAAGGAATTATTCACAATTCTAAGCCCTGAATCCTTTGGAGGACATGAAAATGGAAGATCTGCATCCATCAAGAAGGTCTTTCTTTTTTAGGGGCTACTTGGAATTTTAGAGTTTCCCATTTTGATATGAGAAAGAGTGGGTGCAACAAGATTTAAGGAATAATAAGCGCAAGAAAGAGTTTTCTATAGGAGCAATATATGATCAATATCATATTTTAGGTGACTCGTCTTCTATTTTAGAATAGGAAAATTTTGCTCTGACACAAGGACAAGGAGGACGCAGCTTTTTCTTGGCAGAACAGACAAAGTTTGCATATACAAGATACTAACCTGAGAGATGGGATCGGTTCCCTTTCTAGTTTGTATGAATCCTCAACTTTGTGTTTCTCACATTTTTCCACCTCTAAATTTGTTTAAATGGGTGTATACCTGCAAAGGTATGGTACTGAGTTAAACCAACACGTACTAATTTACCAAGGATACCTGACTCCTAAACATAGCCAATTTTGTGAGAAGACACTGATTCACTTGATAGTAGGTCAAGTTAGTCTGATCATCGCAGTATCAGCTTGATAGATTTATTACACCACATGATACCGCGATTTGTTCTGGGAAAATATCTGAGGACAATGTCCTAAGCTTGGCATTCTTTAATAAAAAGATTTTTTTTATAGCAAACCTTTCGTCCTTCTTATACATTCAATCATTTGTTAGACTTAGGAACCCATTTGAGTTTGAGTTCCCAGTAGGAGGATAGAGGTGTGATTAAATCCTTCTTTGTCCATCTAGGTAGTGTGAGCTTCTTCATATTCTTCCAAGGTCTTACACCTTTGGGATAGTTGCTTCCTTAAGGACAGGTCTAATATTTATCATTCTTGCTCTAAGCCAGCTTTGATAATCTTCTTTCAGGTGTCCATCTCTTCCACGGTGAATGCATAGAGGCCTGTGGACCTTGTTCTTAGCATCATGAGCAATCTGCCCTCGAGACCCACAAACTTGGATCCCCTCTTGATAACCAAGACCTTTCCCAATATTAGCACCTTGACCAGTTTAGGTTAGAAAAGATCTAAAAAGATGTAGTCCACTATAGGGATATTTTAAGTTCTTCTCTCAGACGGACCAGGTCCTTTTCTAACTTTTCTTTTTTCTGAAGTGCATTCATGAGAAGCTTATGTGAATCCTCTAATTTTCCTTTAGTATCAACCTGAAACTTTGAGGCTTCTTTATTTTCTTTACACTCAGAATCATCTACTTTCTCAAGTTGACTTACCAAACTAAGAATTTCAAGTTTCAGCTTAGCAACCTGTTGCTTAGTTTCTAGTATTTGGAGAGTCAAGGTTATAAAATCAAGCTTCTGATCTTCTATTTTTTTCTTCTAAAGAATTATTCTTTTCTTTGTCACAAGCATCCTCCCTTTTCTCTAGTTGACTCACTAAATTCAGATTTTTAGATTTTTAACTTAGTAACTTCCTCTACGGTTTTAGATATTTGGAGAGTTAGAGTAATAAACTCAAGCTCTTGACTTTCCAGCTTTTCTTCTAGAGCAAATTTTTTCTTAGTCATTTCACACATAGCTTCAATCAGCATATTTGCAAGTTTTTTTATCTTCCTAGCAAGATAGTTGTCCAAGTTTTCTTTAAGATCAGAAAGTGTTACTTTATTATCTTCTTTATTTTCAGTATTTGCCATAAAAGCAAACAAGGAATCATAGATAATTGGATTTTCTTCCTCTACTAGAATAAAAATATCTCCAATCTGCTTATTTTTATTTGAATCACTAGACGAGTCTCCCCATTCTGCTAGAGCTTTCTTTACAACATACTCAGTTGTTGTCTTCCTTCTTGAGTTTTTAGGGACCTGGAACCTGTACTTTTCCTTGTCACCTTCAGTCTTAAGGAATCCCTAGTAATCCATTTTGTGCAATGGATAGTCCTTAATGAAATTCTCAGGACTTTCATATTTGTGACATACCTTAGTACTGCTTTCTTTTTTGTTGTTGCTTCCTTTTCTTTGGAATTGACCACTGATCTTCATGGCTCTAACGATCTTATTTGCCAAATAGGAAATATTAGTGTCATCGTCATCTGGATCGTGTTTGAAAGCTTTTAATGCCAAGGATTTTTTCCCTTTTTGCATCATTCTTCTCCATCCCTTGCTGCTTCTTGAACTCATGGGTTTGTAAGTTTCCAATCAGTTCATCCATGGTGAGGGTTTAAGGTTTCTAGCTTCAGTTATGGAATCCACCTTGATTTCTCATAATTTGGGAAGAACACCAAGAATTTTTCTCACTTTCTTGTACAAGGGAATCACTTCACCTAAGCAGTGAAGCTCATTTGTGATAGAAGTAAACCTTGTATATATTTCTTGAATTGTTTCTCATTCCTTCATGGTAAAGGTTTCATACTTAGTAGTCAGAATGTGTAATTTTGAATTCTTCACATCAGTGGTGCCATCATGAGTAGTCCTCAAGAAATCCTGGATTTCTTTAGCATTTTCACAAGTTGAGATCCTATCGTATTCATCAGGACCTATGCGATACACTAATAGTTTCTTGGCTTTGTAATTCTTTTCAATCATTCCTGTCTTCATCATTGTACTCTCTCCTTCTTTTAACTACCATTTTTGAAACCTCTCATTCACTAACTTCTTTACCAGGCACATGAGGACTATCAACAATTATGTCCATAATCTCACACAACGAGGGACCAGATCCCTCAAAGTCAATCACATGCAAACAAACATTACTCATGCAAAAATATAAAAATTAGTATAGGAAGAGTAAACACACAGATTTTTTACGTGGAAACCCAGAAAGGGAAAAGCACGGCTTTCCCACACAAGCACCTCAACTTCCACTATAATTAAACTCTTAATTACAGCTTTGATTTTAGCCTACCTCTAGGTTCCTTTTGCTTGTAGAAACTCTACTACAAGCTCATCTTGGTAACTCTACCAAGGACTTTCTACGCTGATTAACTCTAATCAACCCCACACTTAGGTAACTCTACCTGAGCACTCTTTACTCAAAGAGAAAAACACTACTCTTATAGAATGAGTAGTTCAGTTACAAATTAGTACTCACTTAAGAATAATTTTCAATTTAAGCTCTCATAAAGCTACGAACTTAAGCAGTGTTGGAATGGATTTATGTTGCCTCACTTCACTCTTTGTATTTGTAAAAACCATTTGATGAAGAGGGGTACTTCTATTTTATAGATGAGTGATGATTAGGAATTAAATATCATTGGACCAGCTATCTAAGTCTGTACAAAATAACACCTGTAAGTTTGTTACACAAGCGGACAAAACTATGCAGATAACGCATGTCAGTTGTATTGTACGTTGCACATATAGTGAGATGGCCCCTTTCAAGGAATTTTAAGGTAGAAGTTATCAATCCCCTATAAGTTGGTTTGAGAGATTATAAGTTAGACCCTGTGTTACTAACCTACTTCATAAGTCTTTGAACAGAGTTCAGGTAATTTAGAATAGGCTCTGGGCAGCCCAAAGTAGGCAAAAGAGTTGCAAGATTCGTGCCTTTAAGTTTGAGGTTAGTGATAGAGTTTTTCTTTGTGTGTTTCCCATGAAGGCGTGATGAGGTTTAGGAAGGGAGGCAAGCTTAGCCCCAGTTATAATGGACCAATTGAGATTCTTTGGGCAGTAGGGAAAACTGCTTATGAGTTGGTCTTACCTTTAAACTTTTAGCCGTTCATATTATTTTTCATATATATTTTCTTTGACTCTATATTCCAAATGAATCTCATGTGCTTTATTGGGACTCAATTTAGTTGGTGAGAGACTGGCCTTTTTTGAGGAGTCAGTCTCTAATTTAGCCACGAATATGAGGCGGTTGCATTCTAGAGATATTTCTATGGTTTAGGTTGGTAGAGACATCTTCCTATTGAGGAGGCTACTTGGGATGTTGATTTCAATATACATAATATTTATCCTCAACAATTTATAGATTCAAGTATTTTTCTCACCATTAGTTTAAGAACAAACTACAATTTTAGTGGTGGATGTTGTAATGACCTGAATTTGTCAATTTTCATTTCTAAGCATTTGGATAATTTTTCCCTTCCTCCTAGTTTCTACAGGTCGTTTTTAAGGTTTGGGGATGGTTTTCATGGTTCCCATTCGATCGAGAATGAGTTGTGTGAGTTTGTGGTTTATAGAGGCTTGAGAATATGGGTGTAAAAAACCCGAACGGATCAATAAACCAAACCAATAAATGTTATTGATTTATTGTTATTGGGTTAATGATTTTCAAATAGTTTTATAAAGAAAATTTATTAGGTTACTGGTTCAGTTCGATTTTTTCTTATTGGGTTATTGTGTAAACCGATAACCCAATAAGAATATTTCAAATTACACTTTACACCTACTTGTATATATATTTATATATATATATATATATATATACACACACACACATAACCTACTCTATATTTCTCTTTCATTTCTATAAACTTATTCAATTTCCCAAAAACCTATTCAACCTTGAAGATTCTTGTAAAATAAAACACATCATGTAGGATTTTAGTCTACAACTAAGATTTCTTTTCTTTTCTTGTTAGTTGCTACTATTTCTATTTTATGCACATTTTTTTATCGGTTAAACCAAAAATCAAACCATTAAAGACTCGATAAACTGAAAACTGATAAAAATATCTTATTGATTGGATTATTGGTTTAACATATGAAAAAGACAATAATCGATAAACCAAACTGATAATACATAAAAACAAATCAAACCGACCGATGCGCATCCCTACTTGAGAAGCCATATAGTTGACTTTGGTCTACATCTGTTGTTTAGAGTGCCGGATAATAAAACAAACTACGCTAATAGATTTTTAATGAAAAATTTGAGTTAGTAACTGGGTTGGCTCGATTTCAGGAATTTTATATCTCATTTCAATTCTTTATTTGAAAAATAGTAAAATAGAGTCCCGAGGTTAATTTTGTGGAAACGATTTTTAAAAAAAAAATCTGACATCGTCATTGAGTCCAGAACATCAAAATTATCCTAATAGCATATATGGTTTATTTATGTCATATTCTAAATAAATCTCGATGGTCCGATGAAAGATTTCAAAAGCCATGCAAATCAGCTGATTGTTGATATCTGTTGCCTGAGTGTCATCTTCTTATTGAACGTGGGCCTCCGACTACGAATGTAGAGATGAAATTTTTCCTTCATCTCAAATACATTGGCTGGGACATAATTGAGAAGGTTAATCGAGTTGGGTCAGGTCAAAGGCCCTTCATTAGCAACGCAATAGGAATGTCACGAATGCGAGGGTCCAGGTTTTGAACCTTTGCAAATGTAAATACCTAGCCGCAAATGCAAAGGCCAATTTAATTAGACAGTCAATGTTGACTCTCGCAAGCATGAAGGGTTGACAGATTGAGTTGAGTAGTTAATAAGTAAAGAATGCTATGAGTTGGGAAAAAACTATGGGGTTTATATTTCAGACAAATTACATTATTGTGTGACTGCATGGGGGATTATATGTTGTTGATTCGCCGTATCTGATATTTGGTGTTGGCTATGTGGAGCTTTTTTTACATCATTGGCCTTATCTCTGCATTTAAATACCTTTAGTTCTAGATATAATACCCGTGTGAGGGCTTATTTTGCTAATTTAGGCCTTCTTTGAGCATTGATTGGTTTTATCATGATAAATACCCAAGTTAGGGGTTGACATAACATTAATGATGTCTTGTAAGCATATTTATTAGGACGGTACTTAATTGAAATTAAAAAACATGAATTATGGACATACTAAGTTGAATTTTGGTTTTATTTGTATATGTGTCGTGTTGGATAGATTGGATATCATCATATGAGTTGATTGTGAGCATTACATACTTATTTCATATATATTCAATCATGTAATACTGGTACCACTAGAAAATACTATTTTTAAAGAAAATGAAACACGTTTATGAAATCCCTGTCTGTGAACACGAGTTGGAGAATAGAGTTGAGATTGAGATATGAGATATAGTATAAAATTGCAAACCCCCATGGGTCCTGCCTATTAGCTGTGACCTCGGTGGTTGTACACAAAAAGTTATGTAATGGCATTCATCGTTCATTCCATCAACATTGCATTGTATCACATTGGAAACATATCTTGCTTTCTTTCTTTAGTTTCCTTGACTTATGTGTGGTTTTCGTGTATTTTTCTACTTTATATTTGTGTTGTCACTACTTTTGTGTACTTATGTATGTTAAAACTGTTAGTGGAGACGGTGCGAGCTACCATTTGAATTTTTTTATTTACAGGTGACGTGCTAATAGTATATTTTACTTATTTAATTTCGTACTTTCCTCAGTCAGCCTATAATATCTACTGAGTACAAATGGACCGTACTCACTTCTACTGTTCCCTTTCGGTGCATATCCAAGCACGATTACAATACGTGGAGGTTGATATCATCTAGTTGATTGGTGATGTTCAAGATACTGGACCATTTTAGTTTTCAGGGCGGATTTTTGAATCTCACTCTATCTTACTTATGTCTTTATTTGGGTCAGAGACAGATTTTGTACTTTCATTTTTGAATTTGTACTTAGATTTCTCGTACATTATAACACCAGGTTTTGAGTGCTTTATGTTTTTCTTCAGACTTTTATTTGTCCTATGTATATACATGCTCTGTGATTGTTCAACTACTTTCTAGAAGTCTCACTTGGGTTTATGTTATTATTGATTTTATTTTCACTGTATCAGTTTGGGTGATTGACTTACTTATCAAGGCTTAGCCGCAATAAGTGCCATCCTGACCCATTTTTAGGACGAGACAAGTAATTCTTGAACCACATAAATGAATAAATATTGAAGTATCTAACTTAGAGTTACAGAAGCCAAGGGAAAGTAATGTCGAATTGAGCTTCTTAAACCAAACCCTGGGAGCTAGTTTGAGACCATAAGAATACCATATATAAATGACACATATGATTAGGGATCTGCAGACTAATAAATCCAGTGGGTTGAGACATATATAACTATTATTGTAAATCACCATGTACAAATACACTCTTTACGTCAAGCTGACGAAAAGACCATCATTTAGATAGATCTAAGGTTAAAGTAGCTCTAACTATGGTAGAATTTCACAATAGGGCTAAACATGTCACGATAGTTAATTCCAGCTTCCTATTAAACCCCTTGGCAACTAGACGAGTCTTGTAACACTCAATGGACATGATGAAACCCTATGAGTAATACCACACAGTCAGGGACCAGGTCCCTCAAAGTCAATCACAGGCAAAATACAACAAAGTAACCAGGAATCAAGAAATAGTTCAAGAAGAGTGAGAACATGAGATTTTAACATGGAAACCCCCTTGCTCAAGGAAGGGAAAACCCACAGATTTCCCTCACAAGCTCTAAAAAATACACTATAATCAAACTCTTGATTACAGTCTTCAATGAACCTAAACTAGGTTCCTTTCGCTTGTAATAACTCTACTAAAATCTCATCTTGACAACTCTGCCAAGGACCCTCTACATTGATTAAATCTAATCAGTATCAATCTTAGGCAATTCTACCTAAGCACTCTCTACTTAAATAGAGAAGTTCATTACTTTTATAACATGAGTAATTCATTTACAAATAAGAACTCACTCATGAACAATTTCTATTTAAGCACACATAAACAGCTAAGAACTTGAACAGTTTTGAAATGGGGTTTTTACTACCTCTCTTCACTCTTTGTATTTGCCAAAAAATATTTGATAAAGGAGCATCTTTTTTCTTTTATAGATAAGTGATGATTAGGGCTAAAATATCATTAGACAAGAAGCCCTATTCAGTACAAGCAGCACCTACAAGTTTGTTACACAAGAGGATAAAACTGTGTAGACACGCGTGCCAACCGTACTGTTCCATGAACATACAGGGACCTGGTCCCCTACAATTAGCTACTCATCATCAAAACTACATATAGAAATTTTCCCCTTTTTTGATGATGACAAATCAACTATACAGCTTTGAGCATATCCATTACATTTAATTAGTGTGATTACCACTCTAAAGATGAATGTTCCCCTATCATCGTGTAACACAGGGACCTGGTTCCTTGTTGTCATTTGTAGTAAAAACTCTTGTTTGCTTCCACCTATCACTGTGCCTTATCATTTACTTAACAGATCACTTCCTTCCCCTTACCAAAATGTTTTCCCTCTTTTATTAATATTTTGCATATCACATACTTTTTCCTTTCAGCATGCACCACATGAGCACACATACACATACACCTGGTCCTTACACATGAAGTCAGTATAGTATTCCCTCTTTTTGTATCATTAAAAAGGATTAGCAATAAACCAAGATTAAAGATAAGTACAGGATAATTAACTCGTGGCCACTGGGCAACACAAACATGAGAAATAACTTTAAATTAAGGAATCAAATGAGGTTCACAAGAAGAATTTATTATTTAATAAGCAAAAGTTAGTACCAGTACAATCATACAAAAATACTAAATAAAATAACTATCTTCAAAAGCCAAAACAAGGATCAAAATATGAAACTGACACTGGATTGATTTGAGAACAAGGATAATAGGGCTTAGGTAGAGGGAGGTTTAGGAGAAAGGGACTTAAGAAATATTTGGTTTGGGAGAAAAGGACTTAAGTAACATCTCCATTCTTGAATTTTCAGCATTGTGAGAATCCAACAACTATTCGGTAAGATCCTTCACTTCAGCATTTAGTTCTTGAACTTTACGAGTCAGTTCAACCATTTTTCCTTGAGTTTTGCATTTTCAGCTACAAGTTCATTCATGGAACCTGGCTCCTCAGAAGACAACCTTTGATTCAGGTGCACTATTTCAACATCTTTAGCAGCCAACTTGATCCTTAACTCCTTCATTTTTCTTTCCCAACCTTTCCTGAACAGCTAGTAACTCAGATACTTGAGACACAAATCCAGCTTTTCCCTCTGTGCATTCATTCTCCATAATAGTTGTTAGGCTGATCATTTGCTTGGTTGTTCTAGGTATTCCCTTAGTTCCATCCACACCATAATTTTCAAACACTTTGTTCAACTGATATCTATATAACATTTCATGTTTGCCTTTTTTTCATAAAGCACTTTATACATATGCTCTATCATTAGAGCAAAGAGACTTGTCAATTCAAAATTGCTCAAGTTTTCAATAAAAAATAGGTCAATGCCAGAGGAAATTTTTCTTCCTTTAGATCTTGGCAATAGGACCTTGTTAATGAATCCAAATACCAGCTAATACTCACTTTTAAAAAACTTTTTTTTTGCTGTAGTTATTGATGTCGCTCTTACCTTTGATGCTTCAATCATGAATTCAGTGGTAGGTTGTTGATTTATCATAGTTCTTACCTCCATTATAGGTATATCTAAGATATTTCCCAATGATTCTTCATACAGACTGATAAGCTTACCTTGTACTTGGGCCTTCAACCTTGGCTCATCTTCTAAGAATTCCATGGTATAATAAAATTCCCTTAGCTCTTTTTCAAAAACCATTAGTGTTGTTCCCTCATATAGATTTAGCAATCCTTGATGCCTGACATATTCTACCAACTCTACCATCCCAGGCTTCTCATAAATTCTAGGATTAAAAAATCTTCCTGACAAAACTTTCTGTGTTCTCAAGTTTCCAATCCTTTTTTCTCTAAACATGTTTTTCTTTTCTTCTTCCTTTTTTTTCTTTTGGGTTCACTACTTTGCTCTTCTTTTTTAATAATTTTTCTCTTCTTGGGACCAGGTCCCTCAGAGACTTTCTTTCTTCTCATAGCTATGTGTTTCTTCCTACTTACAGCAGGGCTGCCAGACGTTGACATGGAGGACCTGGTCCTCTCAGCTATAATAACATCCTTTCTTACTTCTTTGATAGAAACAACAGTCCCTAATTTTAAGTTCTCTCATTTACCAACCTCTATAACTTTAGTATTTTCATTCTTCGTTTTTTATTTCCCCGAAGTTTCTTCACAGTCCATCTTAGAGGAACCTCATCTTTATGTTCCTCATTCTCCTAATTCAGAGGTAACAAAAAGATTTTCCCCCACTTACTTCATCATTATCACATACTTCCTATTCTACTTCCTAAAATGATCTTACTTTGGTGTCATATGCAAGCAGGAGTAAGTTCTCAATTACCTAGTTCTCACTGTAGGAAAGATCAACTCTTTTTATTAGAATTTCTTCACCAAATAACTGAGCAAAAATAGTGTTTTAGTTTGAGGTTTTAGGAGAATCCTGTGCTTGTTGTGTCTTAGAGAATTCAGCCTTTTTGAATTTTTCAAATGACACAGGTAGTTTTTAGGTTGAGAAACTTCTTGTTCTATTGGTGACCTAAACCCTTGGTTTGAATTGTCTATCATAATTTGCTAAGCATAAACTTACAGGATTAAGGAGGGTTCAATGAAGACTGACTCGATTGAGGATTCTGGATTTTTATAGAGTTTGAGGAAGTAGTAATATCATCCATTTGATTTTGAGAAAGAGAGATACACTAGTTTAGTTTAGGGATGATATTAGTTTTAAGAAGATGAATTGGATTAGTTGAAGAACATTGACAAGATGGTCTGATTTAGTAATTTTAAGGGTGACCAATGTCATTAAAAGATATTGCTTTTGAACTGATATGTCTGAACCCAATAAGTGTGACTCTTCATTTTGCAAAGAAATTGGCAGCTTAGAGAAAAATATATGGCTTTACAGATAGCATTTTGTGATTACTTAAGAATCTTATAGGTACTAACCTCAGAGATAGGATTAGGTCCCTCTCTTTTTGACTAAAATCTATACTTGTAATTGTTTCAATTGTTCTCCTTCTAAGTTGTTCTTATGGGTGTATACCTGCAAAGGTATGGAAATGATTTAGACTCACATACACTTATTTTACCAAGAATACCTTCCTCTTTATCGTAGCTATATTTGAGGAGTAACACTAACTCAGATATTAGTTTAGGGCATTTTAATGAAGCTCGGTTTCAATTTGCTCTTTTAGAATGAGTCTGAGAACCATGTCCCATACTTTACTTCACTCATACTACCTCAAGTTTCTACTTCTAAGATGAATTCTTTTGAGACCAGGTCCCTTGAAATCATCTCTTTCATAATAAGACACTTTTACCATGAAGTATCTTGAGAGAGAACCAGTTAGGTCTTACAATATTAAGCTTATAGAAAATACTATTAACAGACCATTCCTGACTCCAATCCTCTTTCTCGTGCCTAAAACATGATCACAAGTTGGACTTGGGAACTCACCCAGTAGAAGGATAATGGTGTGATCAAATTTTTTTGGCCCATCTAGGCATTGATGGCTTCCTCTTTGCCCTTTTTAGAGACTTGAAGTCCTTAGAATGTACATCTCCTACTGAATGTATTCGGTACTCCTAAATTTATCCTTAAGCCAATAGTGACATATTTCTTTCAAATTTCCATCTCTTCTATAGTGAGTTCATAAGAGTTTATGTCATTTTCTTCTAACATAATAAACAGCCTTTCCTTTAGATAAATAGGTTGGAATTCTCCTTGATAACCCTGACCTTTACCAATATTATCTCCTTAACTATTCAAGTTAGAAAGGATCGGTGTGGAAGTAGTCCATTTAAGAAACTTGTTCAACTCTTCTTTCCAGCGAACCAGAGTAAAACCCCGTAAAATTCCTAGCTTAATTCAGTCCTTTAAGCTTGTCAAGCGGGTCCCAGACTTAGAAAATTCTAGCTAGGTTTCCAAACTTAGTTTATTTTATCCTTCAAAAAATGGCAATCTCATTTCGTGACCTTAATGTCCTTTAATGGTCTATATTTTTATTAATTCATGATCAAGGAGGTCAATAGGTGTTCCCAGACAAGTTTTGGATTTTTGGGATCTCGTTTAGACCATGTTTGAAATCCCAAAATAGTGGACCAACGCGATCTTGGCGAGCCGCATCGCCTATTATGTTAGTTAATATTATCCCCAGTTACCAGCGTCAAATTTTAGTGACACTGTGCGATCTTGGCGTGACGCATCAAATATCGCATCAATGGCATCAATGCGTTGCATTAGCAAATACGTCGATGGCCAATTTCAGTCATTAAATAATCGCGTCCTTGAGGGTAATTAGGTATTTTTCCCCGACCTTACCCCCTCATAACATGAAATTTAGCCCTCTTTTGGCTAAACACATTCATTATTTCACAATTTCTCAAGAACAAGAAGACCTTAAGAGATTAATTTCAAATCAAGACCTCAAGAATTTCTCCATTAAACTTCAAGAAATTTCCATTCAAGGTATGTAAAGTGTTTATCCAAGGATCCCTTTCATCCTTGGAGCTCAAGAAACCAATTTTAAAATCATGAATTGTGATTTTCATGTTGTTGATTGATTTTAACCATGTTGATGTTTTGATATGATTTCCAAGTTGGAATCTTTAATGTATTTCATGATATTATGTCATTATGTGGATTGAAATCTATAAAATTGAGTTGATTTATGTGATTATGATGTATTGGTTTAATGTTCATGCCTAAGCCTAAAGTTATGCATCCTATGTGTTTGTTAAAATGCCTAAGTGAGACAAATTGTGCAATATGACTCATTGGTGATCTAAATAATGAACTCACGCTTCACCCTCATGTTAAAAATGACTCACATGCTAAAGTTATGCCTTGTAATTGTTTGATGGAATGCTCATAAGATTAGATTGGTGAAATTATGATATATTAGAATGCATTCCTATTCATGTACAAGATTATGATTATCAAGTGCTTCATGAAATCCCTCAATGATCGAATTATGAATTGTTGACTATGGTCATATGATCAAGAAGTGTCATGTCCTATTAATATCTATGTTATCGAGTCCTGGGGTTATTTAATACCTGATAATTTAGCTGTGCGCCTAGAGCTAGTGTCAGTTTTTAAGAAAATCTCAGTCAAGCCATGATCAGTAGTACTCTCAGTCAAGTTTCAGAGCTCAATAGAACTCAGTCAGTTACTTGACTCAGGAAAACTCAGTAGATCCAGTATCAGTTCAGTTCCATTCAGTTCAATCCTCAGTAAATTTAGTCAGTTAATAGAACTCAATAGTATTCGGTCAGTCAACGGAACTCAGTAAACTCAATTTAGTTGAACAGTACAATCAGTAACAGCTTAGTCAAGCCTAGTATGAACTAGGAAATCAGTTCAGTGTCTATTCAATTAGGAGTAGGATTCAGCACTGAGTGAACCTGGGGATGAGGGTTCACCTGTCAGTCAGTAGAGTGTGTGATCCTTAGAAGCAATCATTGCATTCTAGAACTACGTAGCCAGCATAGGTTGAGATATATCCCTACGATTCTAGGGTTAATACATCTCATTCGAGTTTTTCTACCAGCGAGGGGTTAACAAAAAAGTTCTTTGTCAGCAGAAGGTTAACTCATGGCTTGTCTTTACCCGTGGCACGGTATTGACACCCTTCCAACTGGGGTCACAGGTTGGACCCCACCAGTTCAATTATGGGGCATGTCGTTAGATGATTACCTCTCACAATCTCATCCTTAATCTTCAGTAAGGAACTTAAATAGTTCCACAGATTAAGAACTGTCAGATATAGTCACTCAACTCAGTATGGAACTTAGCTAGTTCTATCAGAATCATGACTATTAGAAATAGTCATTCAATTAATAATATATCAGTTATCAGTAATACATGTTATCAATAAACTCAGTATAGTTCCACAAATTTAGAACTGTCAGAAATAGTGATTCAATTAATAGTACATCAGTTATCAATAATCCATGTTATCAGTAAACTCAGTATAGTTCCACAGATTTAGAACTGTAAGATATAGTCGCTCAGTTAACAGCTAAATAGTATTCGTAGACTTAAACATTTGTTAATCAATATTCAGATTTAGTATTCAGCATTATCATGACCTCAGTTACAGTCCACGTATTCATACATGTATTCTCATGCAGTCATGTTTATGTTATTCAGTCAGTTATAGTTCATTCATATGAACCCTTGCATTCAGCTTACCTCACTTTGCGTACTAGTATATTCTCACGTACTGACGTATACTTTTCTCTTGTGCTATGGTGTTTATACCATAGGTTCGGATGCTCAGGTTCCCGATCGCACTTAACAGTTCAAATTGTAGCAGTAGTAGATTAGCAGTGAGCCTTCATCATTCGAGGATAACGTGATTGTTTTCATTATTTCTGTACTTCATTACTTAGTTTATTTCTGCAGTTGGAGTTAGTTGGGGACATGTCCCATCAACTCCTTATTCAGGCTGTTTTAGAGGTTTTTACAGACTATAGTATATTCAGACAGTTATTTCAATTTTGGTATTGTTATACCATATGTCCAGTTATATTCAGTATTGTTCAATTTTGAACCTTATTCTATTTCAGCCCATTATTCCGTATATTTTAGTATTATTGTACAGTTGTTGCAGAAGGTACAAGTATTGGGTTAGCTAATGGTCCTTCAGGATTGTTAGCACCATATAGCATCTGGGGTACCAGACTCGGAGCATTACAAACTTGGTATCAGAGCCTAAGGTTCAACAGTGTCCTAGGAAGTCTAAAAAGTCGCATCTAGTAGAGTCTTGTGCATAGATATATTGCGCGCCACACTTATGTACAGGAGGCTATGAGATGTTTTAAGAACAGTTTCCCTTCTTTCAGTATTCATGTCGTACGAGTGAGCATGAGCTCCATTTAACCTCTTTGTCTAATCCACTTCTCCCTTTCATTTATAGAATATGCCTCCCAATAAGACTAACAAGAGAAGAACCAAAAATCAGTTAGAATTCAGCCCGTTCAGGCAGATCCCCTGGACGAGTTTGTCTCCCATGTAAAATTCAGGACTGCATTCACTACTCCTGCTAATTTATTTACAGCTCAAAATGAATGGCTAACTGTTGTTCCGACCAACCCAATGGCCAATATTACTGCAGCCAAGATTTGGGACTTCACCCGAATGAATCCTTCCTTATTCTCAGATTCTAAGTTTGAAGAGGATCCATAGGAGTTCCTCGACCAGGTTCAGAAAGTCACAGATATCATGGGAGTAACTTCCAGTGAGAGTGTCGAGTTATCTGCCTATCAGCTACATGATGTAGCCCATACGTGGTTTAATCAATAGAAGGTAGACAGGGGTACAAATACAAATCCTATAGAGTGGGAAGAGTTTGCTACTGCCTTCCTAGATCGATTCTTTCTCGAAGAGCTGAAAGAAGCCAAAGTATTAGAGTTCATCAACCTCAGGCAAAGTAGCATAAGTGTGAAAGAGTATCCCCTCAAGTTCACCCAGCTATCCAGGTATGCCCTCCATGTAGCAGCAGACTGTAGATCCAAAATGAGCAAGTTTGTTTCTAGGGTATCAAGTAGAGTGGTTAAGGAATGTAGGACTGGCATGTTGATTAAGGAGATGGACATATCTAGGCTTATGGTCCATGCTCAATAGATTGAAGAACATAAGCTTAAGAAGAAGGAGAGAGAAAATAAGAGAGCCAGAATGGGTAACTATAGTTTTACCCAGCCAAGGTTAGAGGGTGATAATCATTCTCTGTATAGTTAGAAGTTTTCAATTCCATCTCCTTCCTCAACCAGTACTCTAGTTCCTAAGTTCAAAAATAGTAACAAATATAGGGCACCAGGCTTTAAGTCTAAGGGTAGTGCCAGCAATGCTCGAACCCATCCTCTTTGTTAAATTATGGCAACCAACATAAGGGTGTGTGTAGAGCTGGTAGTGATATGTGTTTTGGATGTGGCAAGTCGGGTTACATAGTCCAAGACTGTCCCAAGCCCGGTTCACGAAGTCAGCATAGTTCTCCTTCAGCCCAGTCCTGTCGCCCGAATCAGCAGGGTACCACTTCCAATGCCACCAGTGCATAATGCCTAAACAGACTCTATACACTTTAGTCCCTACAGGATCAGAAAAGTTCTCCTGATATAGTCGTCAGTATGTTACAAATCTCCTATTTATGTGTTTATGTCTCGTCAGATCCAGGAGCTTCTCTGTCTTTTGTAACTCTTTGTCTAACAGTTAACTTTAAGGACAGACCAAATATTAAAATGACCTTTCTCAGTCTTCATCCATTGGGTCAGTCTATCATAGTCCGGCAGGTACACAAAAACCATCCGGTTATGATATCTCAGAAATGTCAGGCCTTCAGATTCTAGTAGTACTGCTAGTATGTGTAGGAAATCAATAAAGAAAGATGATTCTCGACCCATCCCTAACTCAGTGTAAAGTTTTGAGCTACATTCATCATGATACTTACGCATGTTTTACGTCTTAGTTCCATGAATACAGCTTATATTCACGCACTTTCCATAGAAGTGTATGCGTTTCCAATTCTCAGTATGAGGAGTTCCAATTTACTCAACGTTATGAATGATGTTCCATGAGTACAAGAACTTCAGACTCAAGTCATGGAGCTCATGACTCATGCACTAATGTCATGCTTTACAGTATGCTCAGCCCACATGACTCTTGTTTCACTCCTAGTGATCAGCAAAACTCAGATTATGTTATGTATACCCTCAATTTAGATCCCTCGATGAATTTATGGTATTGATGCTCTATCCCTCAGGCCTCAGTTACAGCGTCAGTTCTGTAATCAATATTTAGCAAAGGACTTAGATAGTTCTACAAGACCATGGCTTTCAATTATCAGTTATTTAGCCATCAAAATTCAGTACTTCAATACTAGTCTAAACCTCAGTTATCAAAAATCAGCATTCAGTCTCAATTACAGTCTTAGTTACAGTTACAGTCCCAATTACCATCTTAGCTATAATCTCAGTCCCTATCCTAGTCCAGTAGTCAAATCAGAAACTCGGTTCAGTTTCAAGATTTTCCAACCATAGCATATAGCCATTAGTTACTCTGTTATTATTATTTCAGTACCTCAGTTTACAGAATATTTCAGAACCATGTTATACGCATGGTGTTGCATTCAGTACCTCATGTTACCCAGATAGTTAATACCTTCTATGCATGATACACTATAGTTTCAGCCCAATTATTCAGACTAAGTACAGTTCAATCTTGCAAATCCAATATTCAATTATCAGTCATTCAGTTAATTAGATGAGTAGTATATTTATGCGTTCGTGCTCAATACCCAGGTGAATATTTTCAGTAGTCTCAAGTGATATGTTGTACTAAGGCAGAGAGTATAGTTGAAAGAGTAATTGAGAGGTATGTCTTAGCTTGAAAATTTTAGGTGCAGTGCATAAGGCTTAGTCACCCTAACCTAGTGAGGATGTGTAGGCCTCACCTTATATTACAAAATCTTAGTCAGGATGATATTTTCACATTCAGCTATCGTATTCAGACTATGCCAAGTTTCCTCCCTCCCTAAGGACACTAGAACTCTATAAAAGAGTGTCAGAGAAAATCTCCAGTTGAAAATAAATTTTTAGTATGAGTCAGTCCGTACAGCCTGTAACCCAGTTTAGCTGTCACACGGATAAGTTCGTATGGTTTCCCATCTTTTTATCTATTCGCATTATCCGAAATCTCGTGAATGGGTGTAAATATTCTAAGATGGACCAACCAATTTCTAGATCTCAGATATGCAATTGCGATTCAGTTCATAGGTGCCCTGTACATCATTCCAATCCTTCCTCAGTAGCTCAACCAAGTTAGTATCTATCAGTGGACGTATTGTCCCAAAGGGGAGATACACTATAATCCCACATTCTTTTATGACTCAAAATATGCCATTCCCTCTTCATGTAACGAACCCAGTCTGGAGCAAGAGGTACTCATAGGTTGACCCTCAAATACGAACCTCAACCGTAAGATATGTATTCAAAGACTCCATTCAGTTTATGATGTTCAGTTTGTGTGTCATATTTCAATCTCAAATATATTCTCATGTTTCCGCTCATGCATGTCTAGTAAATAATCTCAAGTTCATCCATATTTTCAGTTTAAGGTAACAGTCTTCCTTGAACTCATTCAGTTTCATGTCTAAATTTCCATTATAAACTTGGTATCAAATACCATTGCATGTACAGTCATATATTCATGAGTCAGTTCAACATATATTCATGCATCAGATATGCATGATGAACTTATCAGTACTCCCAGTCATGTATTCATGCATTAGCTCAGTCATATATTCATGCATCAGATGTGCATGTTCACTATGAAATTTAGCATGTCAGTAATATCAGTCCTAGAGTCATATCCCAGATGTTTATGATTCAGTAAGCGGATTCAGTCAACTATTACTCTCAATTCAGCCAGTCTCATTCAAGGATGAATGTTCCCAAAGGAGATATATTGTAAGACCCCAAAAAATTCCTAGCTTAATTCAGTCCCAGACTTAGAAAATTCACTTTCGGATTTTTCAGACCTCGTTTAGACCATGTTTGGAATCCCAACATAGTGTACCAATGCGATCTTGGCGCGCCACATCGCCTATCGCGTTGATTAATATTGTCCCCAGTTTCCAGCATTAAATTTCAGTGACACAGCGCAATCTTGGCGTAATGCGTCGAATATCACATCGATGGCATCAACACGCCGCATTGGCAAATGCATCGATGGCCAATTTTAGTCATTAAATAACCGCATCCTTGAGGGTAATTAGGTATTTTTCCCCCGACCTTCAGCCTCATAACATGAAATTTAGCCCTCTTTTGGCTAAATACATTCATTATTTCATAATTTCTCAAGACAAAAGAAAACCTTAGGTGATTAATTTCAAATCAAGACCTCAAAAATTCCTCCATTAAACTTCAAGAAATTTCCATCCAACGTATGTAAAGTTTTCATCCAAGGATCTCTTTCATCCTTGGAGCTCAAGAAACCAATTTTAAAATCAGGAATTGTGATTTCCATGTTGTGGATTGATTATAACCATGTTGATATTTTGATATGATTTCTAAGTTGGAATATTTAACGTATTTCATGATATTATGTTAGTATGTGGATTGAAATCTATGAAATTGAGTTAATTTATTTGATTATGATGTATTGATTTATGGTTCATGCTTAAGCCTAAAGTTATGTATCTTATGTGTTTGTTACAATGCCTAAGTGAGCCAAATTGTGCATTATGACTCATTGGTGATCTAAATGATGAACTCATGCTTTATCCTCATATTCAAAATAAATCCCATGCTAAATTTATGCCTTGTAATTATTTGATGGAATACTCATGAGATTAGAATGGTGAAATTATGATATGTTAGAATGCATTCCTATTCATGTACAAGATTATGATCATCAAGTGCTTCATGAAATCCCTCAATGATCGAATTATGAATTGTTGACTATGGCCATATAATCAAGAAGTGTCATTTCCTATTAATATCCATGTTATCGAGTCTCGGGGGTATTTAATACCCGATAATTTAGTTGTGTACCTAGAGTCAGTGTCAGTTTTCAAGATAACCTCAGTCAAGCCATGATCAGTAGTATTCTCAGTCAAGTTTCAAAACTCAGTAGAACTCAGTCAGTTACTTGACTCAAGAAAGCTTAGTAGATCTAGTATCAGTTCAGTCTCATTCAGTATTCAGTTCAGTACTCAGTAAATTCAGCTAGTTAATAGAACTCAGTAGTATTCCGTCAGTCAATGGAACTCAGTAAACTCATTTCAATTGAATAGTACAATTAGTAATAGCTCAATCAAGCCTAGTATGAACTAGGAAATTAGTTTAGTGTCTATTCAGTTGGGAGTAGGATTCAGCACTGAGTGAATCCAGGGATGAGGGCTCACCTGTCAGTCAGTAGAGGGTGTGATCCTTAGAAGCAATCCTTGCATTCCAGAACTCGTAGCCAGCGTAGGTTGAGATATATCCTTACGAGTCTAGGGTTAATACATCTCATTCAAGTTCTTCTACCAGTGAGGGGTTGACGGAAGAGCTCCCTGTCAGCAGAGGGTTAACTCACAGCTTGTCTTTACTCGTAGCACAATATTGAAACCCTTCCAACTGGGGTCACAGGTTAGACCCCACCAGTTCAGTTATGGGGAAAGTCGGTTAGAAGATTACCTCCCACAGTCTTAGTATCAGTCTTCAATAAAGAACTCAGATAGTTCCACAAATTCAAAACTGTCAGATACAGTCACTCAGCTCAGTATGGAACTTAGCTAATACCATCAGAATCAGAACTATCAGAAATACTCGTTCAGTTAATAGTACATCAGTTATTAGTAATCCATGTTATTAGTAAACTCAGTATAGTTCCACAGATTCAGAACTGTCAGAAATAGTCATTCAGTTAATAGTACATTAGTTATCAAAAATCCATGTTATCAGTAAACTCAGTATAGTTCTACAAATTCAGAACTGTCAGATACAGGCATTCAGTTACCAGTTATACAATATCCGTAGACTTAAATATCTGTTAATCAGTATTCAGATTCAGTATTCAGCATTATCACAACCTCTATTGCAGTCCATGTATTCATGCATGTATTCTCACGTAGTTATGTTCATGTTATTCAATCAGTTATAGCTCAAGCATATGAACCCTTCCATTCATCTTACCTCACTTTGTGTAACAGTACATTCTCATGTACTGACGCATACTTTTCTCTTATGCTATAGTGTTTTATACCATAGGTTCGGACGCTCAAGTTCTCAATCACACTTAGCAGTTCAAATTCCAGCAGTAGTTTATTAGCAGTGAGTCCTCATCAATTTAGGATAATGTGATTGTTTTCATTATTTCAGTACTTAGTTTATTTCAGCGGTTGGGGTTAGTTGGGGACATATCCCATCAACTCCTTATTCAGGCAGTTTTAGAGGTTTTTACAGACTATAGTATGTTTAGACAGTTATTTAAGTTTTGGTATTATTATACCATATGTCTAGTTATATTCAGTATTGTTCAGTTTTGAACCTTATGGCATTTTATCCCATTATTCCACATATTTTAGTATTATTGTATAGTTGTTGTAGCAGGTACCAGTCATGGGTTAGCTAGTGGTCCTTCAGGATTGTTAGCACCGTGTAGCGTCTGGGGTACCAGACTTGGGGTGTTACATCTAGGTCCTTCTCTAAACATTCATTCTTGTGAAGTACAGACATAAGGTGTTTTTGTGAATCTCTCAACCTTTTTTCAAGATCAATTCAAAACCATGAAGCCCTTTTCTTCCCTTTTCCAGCTAGCTCATTTACCTTCTTCAAACCACTCATCAACCTTGGATTTTTAGATTTTATCTTTAAGAACAACTCTTTAGTTTCATAGATTTGGAAAGTTAAAGCAATCAAATCATGTTCTTAATTTTCTACTTTCTCTTTTAATGCATTCTTCTCGGCAATTAGTTCATATACAGAGTCTATCAATACACTAGCCAGCCTCTTTATCTTCTTAGCAGAGTAATTATTTAGATTTTACTTAATATCATAAAGTGTTACCTCTTTTTCTTCTTCATCTTCTGTGTTTGCCATGAATGCAAATAGGGAATCATAGATAACTGGATTGTTTTCCACTGCTAGCATAGAAACATCTCCAGACTTTTCATCTTCATCAAATTCACAGGAAGAATCTCCCCATGCTTCCAGAGCTTTCTTTACTGCACACTCAGTTGCAGTCTTCCTTCTTGATTTTTCAGGGACCTATTTCATGTTCTTCTTTTTGTCACTTTCAATCTTGAGAAACTCCTAATAATCTAATTTGTGCATTGGAAAATCCTTAATGAAGTGCTCAGGAATCCCATATTTGTAAAATACCTCAACATTGTTTCCTTTTTTACTGTTGCTTTCTTTTCTTTGAAATTGACCACTCTTTTCCATGGCTTTAACAATCTTATTTGTCAAATAGGCAACATCAATATCATCTTCGCTTGAGTCATGTTTTGAAGCCTTCAATGCCAAAGACTTTTCTCTTTTAACTTCCTTCTTCTCTAGCTCTTGCTTCTTTTTTAGCTCATGAGTCTTTAGGTTTCCAATCAATTCATCCATAGTGAGGGTTTTTAGGTTTCTGGCTTATGTAATGACTTCCACTTTGCTTTCCTAGGACTTAGGAAGAACTCTAAGAATATTTCTCACTTGTTTGTACAATGGAATTATTTCTCCTAAGCAGTGAAGCTCATTTATGATAGAAGTTAATCTTGTGTGAATTTCTTGGATGGTTTCTCCTTCTATCATAGTGAAGGTTTCATACTGAGTAGTCAATATGTCTAACTTATAATCCTTCACTTCAGTGGTACCTTCATGTGCAGTCCTTAAGCAATCCCAGATTTCTTTAGCACTTTCACAGGCTTAGATCCTATTTGTATTCATCAGGTCTAATACCACACACTAGCAGTTTCTTTGCCTTATAGTTTTTCTCAATTTTCTTTATGTCTTCATCATTTAATTCCCTTCTATTTATATAACCATTTTTGTAATTTCTTCTTATTTGACTTCTCTAACAAGGATATAAGGACCATCAAGAATTATGTCCATCAGCTCACTATCCTTAACCATGATAAAGTCAAACATCCTAGTTTTCCACCACCCATAATACTACCTATTAAATCTTGGTGATCTAGTGGTAGATTGTGCTTCTTCTAGATTAGGTGGAGCAGTCATGCTATCCAAGACACACTAGGTATAAACCTTTTAGAGTGACCTTGTTCTGATACCAATTATTGAGACCCTAAAGGTTGCACCACACAGTGAGGGACCAGGTCCCTCAAAGTCAATCCTAACCAAAATATAGTAAAGTAACCAGGAATCAAAAGAAAGTGCAAAAGAGTAAAAACACAAAATTTTAATATGAAAACCCCCTTGATCAAGGAAGGGAAAAACCACGACTTTCCCTCACAAACTTTCCAAAATTCACTATAATCAAACTCTGGATTACAGTCTTCAATGAACCTAACTCTATGTTTCTTTCACTTGTAATAACTCTACTACAAGCTCATTTTGACAACTCTGCCAAGGACCATCTACACTGATTAACTCTAATCAGTATCAAACTTAGGCAACTCTACCTAAGCACTCTCTACTCAAAGATAAAAGTCCATTACTCTTATAACACGAGTAATTCATTTATAAATCATAACTCACTCAAGAACAATTTCTATTTAAGCACACATAAATAGCTAAGAACTTGAGTAGTGTTGAAATGGGGTTTTTATTGCCTCTCTTCACTCTTTGTATTTGACAAAACCATTTGTAAAGAAGCATTTTTTTCCTTTTATAGATGAGAGATGTTAGGGATGAAATATCATTGGACCAGGTGTCCTATTCAGTACATGCAGCACCTATAAGTTTATTACATAAGAGGACAAAATTGTGCAGAAATACATGCCAGCTGAATTGTACCATAAATATCCAGGGACCTGGTCCCTTGCAGTTAGCTACTCATCATCAAAACTAAATATAGCAAGACCCCATCTGGATGAAGTTTAAGTTTAAAAATCCACTTGCTACCAACAATGTTCTTGATGTTGGATGCGGGAACAAGGGTCAGAGTTTCATTTTTAATGAGAGCATTATATTCCTCCTACATAGCTTCCCTTCTTTTTGGATCTTTATTTGTCTGAGTAAAGCAAGTTAGCTCAGTTGAAAGAGATGAATTTAGAAATGGATATTTGGTGTAAAGGTTAACTTGAGGTTTAGTTACTTGACTCTTGTATCTAGTAATCATGTAATGAGGAGTATGATTTGTAGTTGTGGATTTAGTTCCAATAAAAGGGTTGGAGTTAGGAATCGGTTGAAAGGGTTGGTTGTGTGAGAAGGGAGGTACCTCAAATAATAGCTTTATACTTGGCAAGGATTTTGGAGAGCCCGTAGGAGTGTAAGGTTGTGTAAGAGAAGCAGGCAGGGAACTGTGTTGCTGGACGTAGGAGTATTGCATGAGGCAACTACACTTAACATAGGTGAGCACATAAAAGGTGAAGGAGATGTTGTGGTGACATAATTCAAAGTAATGTATGGGAATAGGTACTCTTCAAAAACAACAAGACGAATAATATGGACACGGCCACTTGGAATGTGAAGATACTTATAACCTTTATGATTTGAACTATATCTTAAAATGATCCACTGGGAGGATCGAAAAGCAAGATTGTGAAAAGTATAAGGTCGAAGATAAGAATACAAGCCCAATCAAATACTTTTAAAAATGATAATCTAGAAACTTTTCGTATAATTTCTCAAAAATGTGTGATATTCTTTATGATAGGAGTTGGCATATGATTTATTAGATAGACTGTCATAGAAAATGCATTATCCCAAAATTAAAGAGAGAGGGGCATGAGCTAGAAGAGTTAAGCCTGTTTCAACTATGTGACGATGCTTCTTTCAGCAGAGCCATTTTGTTTATGAGTGTGAGGACAAGATACTTGATGAAGTATGCCAGCTTGTTAAAATATTTAGATGTTTTTTATATTCTTCTCCCCAATCAGATTAGACTATCTTTATATTACGTTCAAGGTAATTTTCAACTTGCTATTTGAAATGTAAAAAGATAGTATACACCTCACTTTTAGATGACATAGTATAAATCAAAGTGTATTTGGTACAATCATTAATAAACATAACATCATATTGAAATTTATTGCTTACTAACAGAGGAGCAGGACCCCATACATCATATTGAATTGGCTATAAAGGATGGAGCCACAACGAAAAAGGAATAGGAAAAGGTTGTTTATGACTTTTGTCGTGTTAACAAGAAGCATAAACATCTAAAATTTTATCCACTAAAAATACTAGATTGAGTGCTTTACCAACACTTCAAATAATTTTTATTGAATGGGGACCTAAATGATAATGCCATACATCTAGAGATGGGTTCATCACTAGTAAAACTTGAGATTTATTGACCAAGCACAAATCAGATATTTTAATGGTGAAAAGCTTATAGAGGCCACCTTCAAGACCCCCTTTCAATAAGACCTTCCCCGTTTTGCGATCCTTTACAAGGCAAAGGATGAAATTCAAAAAATGCGTTGTTGTCAATAGTGAATTGTGCTACACTTGATAAATTTTTAGTAATTTTAGCCAGAAACAAAATATTCTTAAGTATAGTGAGCGGGATAAAAAACGCAACTTAGAATCACCAAATAAAAGACAGGCAAATTTGTTTCGTTACCAATCAAAATTTGATAATTACTATTGTAGTCTCCATGGATAGTAACATTATTGAGATCACTAATGAGATGATTAGTATCCCTGGAATAAGGATAACAAGGTGCATCAAAGATCGTATTTGGTTGAGCTATAAAGGCTGTTATTTGAGATTTAGAACTTGCTTGATAAGCATGATCAAATCAATGACAACATATTAACGCAGTGTGTCCATATTTGTTACACACTTGACACTGAGAAGAGCCTGTAGGATTATGGAATTGATCACGACCAATATTATATCGACCACCACCGTCACACCCTCATCCAACCCTGTCATTGTTATTATTTAATGCATTGTTCTTATGAAAACAACTCTTATTCTTTTGACTAGTAATAAAATTCTTTATTGTGAAATTAACTTGACCAAGGTTGTATTCTATAAGATTTAAAATCTCAAGCCTAGTTTCATGACTTAAAATAAATTCATGGAGATCAACAACGAAGATAGCTTCTACCCTGGATGTAACTGAAACAATCAAAGCATCGTAATCCGAGACTAGGACACTCATAATATGGAGAATAGGATTGTCATCTTTGACTGGTTATGCCACTGCAACAAGGTAATCCGCACGGACTTCATTTTTGAGGTAATTTGTCATAGATAAAGAGCCTTTCTCTGTAGTCTACAATTGAAGATGGAGTTGCATAAGTCTCGCCTTCGATTGAGATGTAAACATAGTTTCTAATGTTTATCAGGATTTCATGGCTGAGGCACATCCCAGAACTTTTGCCAAAACGCTCTCAGTGAGAGACGAGAGAAGCCAACGAAGAAGAAATTGATCCTATTTTTGCCATTTTAAGTACGCAGAATTCATAACTGCTTCATGTGATTATTTGTCGATTGGACTGTTGGGGATGAATTTTGCTGGACATTTATGTGAGCCATCAATGTACATTTTCAAGTCATTGCCTCTTAGCACAGGTAAAATCTACGACTTCCACAATACATAGTTATTTCTATTCAACTGAAATCAAATTTGGATGAGGGTTGTTGGTAGAGGATAGACTACTATTTGTGGCAATGTTCTAGGATGGAAAGACAAAGTTAATGGTGGATGAGTTGGTCATGGTTGAAGGAAGCGTTAGTTTCTCTAATATCATGAAATAGTTTACATTGAATTGATATTCTATCGATGACTATTTTCAGTGATTCATTCGATATTTAAATATACATAAGATAGAGGACTCGAGAGTCCCATGAGAACTGAAATAAAAAGTACTAAACTCTATCTATAATAACTATATTTCAATATTCAAAATCAGACAATTTTTATCTAGAATTACTAGATCCTAACAAGTATTCATGGCAATAGCCAAATTTTCTCATAATATTTGTGACTTTGTGAAAAATATTCTCCTTCGTACCAGACACACCCTAGGGGTCGTTTGGTGTGAGGTAGAACGTACAATAGTCCTAGAATAAAATGCAAGATCATTTTTATCTTAAGTTTGGTTGGAGGTATCAGTTAGTCTGAGAATTATTTATTCCACCATTTTATATCATAGTAATGAAATAAGTTATCTCATATATATGATGGAATAACTAATTTCAAAATAACTAATTTCAAAATTAATCATTCTGAAATAACTTGCTCTCAATCAAACGCTACCTAAATATATATTAAAGCGAAAGTGTCTCTCACAAAGAACATCTATTGATATCATAGTCGGTCATATTACTATGCAGTAAAAAACGATTTATTTTGATACAGATTGGTCCCCGCCATGACGTGTTATAATTAGTTCAAGTTCATAAATAATTTAACAACCGGCGAAGAAATGAAAGTTTCTGCTTGACATTAACACACATGCATTGTTTATTTTTGTAGTTTTTTTTTATTTATTTATTTGGATTGCTAGTTGCATTATTAATGAAGATCAAATACTCTTTTCGTACATATTAATTTATTTTCAGTGCTCTTAGAATAAATTTTTATTTTTACTGTCATTTTACACATATTAAGAAAAGATTATTATTTTATTTTGTTTTATTTTTAATATTAATTACTTATTTTCTAAAATTTTGATACCAAGATCTAAGATTATGCATTAATTAATATGGATATTATGATAAAAATATTTATATTAATCATTGTTTCTTAAGGAACCTGCAAAATTCAAAGTGAACAAGCAAAAGTAAACGAAGAGAGTATCTAAGATTAGGTTGCATTTGTTTTTTTTAAGATTCAAACTTCTTAATCTGAATGCACGTCTGAATAATTAAGATGTTGTCTCTAGATCTAAAAACTGAATGATTAAGACTGTTTGTTTATCAACATTTGAATGTACAAAAAAATTTATTTGTCCATATAATAAAATAAAAAATACAATTCAAATAAAAAAATTAATTATATATCAAAAAAGTATGTAATTTAATATAACAAAATTATTATTTGATTGAAAAAAATACTTATGTTTGTTAATGATAGTGGAGACTGTTTATAATGGTGGTTGCGGTGACAATGATTGATGTTAGTGATTAGTAATGTTAGTGGTGATAGTTGTGATGGTTGGTATTGTAGTGACTGTTATGTTGGTGGCAGTTGATAATGGTGGTGATGGTTGTGATGAGACGTTGCTTGATGTTAATAATTGGAGGTATTGATTGTGATGGCTGAAAAATAAATGAATGATGGTTGACGATGTGTTGGTGCTAGTTGGAGATATTGTTAGTCGCGGTGGTGGAGATGGTTGTTAGTGGAGATAAAAATAGCGATGATAGTGATTGAAGTGATGGTAGATATGGCGTTACTAGTGACAATGGTGGTGGTCGCCGAAGAATGTGTGGAGGTTGTGATGTATTAGTGGTAGTTAGCGGTGATACTAGTTATGATAGATTAGGTCGATAGTAGGAATTGGCCGGTAGTGGTTGATGATGGTGCTTCTATTGACGGTAGTGGTGGCATTGAATATAATTAGAATAATAGAGGTAGTAGGTGTGGTAGCGGTTGACAATAGTGGTTGGTAGCGATATTTATTGTTGATGGTGGTTGTGATGGTGGAGATAGTTGGTGGTGGTTGATAATGATAGCAGTGGAAGAGATGGTGACTGGTGATTATGAATAGAGTGGCGATGAATATTATCCAACATCAGAATACCTCTTCATACCTATTAAGGCCTCATTTGTTTGCACTTAATGGAGGTCAGAATCTGAATGGTTCAAACTTCAGACCATGAAATACACTTGTTTTTTATTAAGGTTTTAACTCTTAATAGGTCTTAATCATTCATATCTAGAACAAAGTCTTAATAGGTCTGAAGGGATATTCTGGTATTGGATAATATTCACGACTCTATTCATAATCAGCAGTCACCACCACTAACCACCCCTGCCACCGTCATCATTGTCAACCACCACCGACCACCTCCACCATCGATAAAAAATACCGCTACCAACAATAATTGTCAACCGCTACCACACCAACTACCTCTTTTATTCTAATTATATTCACCACCACCACTATCGTCAATAGCACCACAATCAGCAACTACTATCGGCCAATCCCTACTACCAACCAACTCATCTATCACAGCTAGTACCGCCACTAACTATCACTAATACATCACAACCTCTACACATTCTTTGACCGCCACCACTATTGTCACTTGTAACGCCACATCTACCACCACTTCAACCAGTATCATCACTACAATTTATTTCTACTAACAATCATCTCCACCATCACAACAAATAGCATCTCCAACTAGCACCAACACATCGTCAATTATTATCCATTCATGTTTCAGCCAACACAATCAATACTTTAAACTACTAACATCAAGCAACGTCACATCACAACAACCATCACCACCATCAATCGCCACCATCATAACAGTCACTACAATACCAACCATTACAATTATCACCACCAACATTATTAATCACTAACATCAATTATTGTCACCGCAACCACCATTATAAGCCATCTCCACTATCACTAATAAACATAAATATTTTTTCTCAATCAAATACTAATAATTTTGTTGTATTAAATTACATATTTTTTTAATATATAATTAATTTTTATTTGAATTGTATTTTTTATTTTATTATGTATACAAATAAATTATTTTTACATATTCAGATGTTGAAAAACGAACAGTCTTAATCATTCAGTTTTCAGATCTAGAGACAACATCTTAATCATTCAGATTCAAATGTCTAAAAAATAAATGAAGCCTAAGACTTGATTCTAGATTTGAATGATTAAGACTCATTCAGACCCATTAAGAGCTAAAATCTTAATTAAAAAATAAATGCACTTAATGGTCGGAAGTCTGAACCATTCAGATTCAAATCTACATTAAGTGCCAACAAATGAGCCCTTAATACATAAACAACTTATTTAAATTTGACAATAATTTTTTAGGCTCCCACTTTATGATTTATTTTAATTGAGCATCTGAACGATAAATTGATGCCATTAGATTTTTTTAATTCAAGTTTTTAGAGAAAAAATTATGTGTTTCTCAAAAATTAAATAGGTAGTTAAGTTAGCCAAATAGAATATATCATTACCTTTTGCTTATATAAATTAGTCTGTCTTGGAATATGCTTGAACTTTTATGGCTTATTAAGGTTGACGTATAATTAAAGGAGGTAAATATATTAAGTGATTAACTTCTCAATATAATGAATATTTAAAAAATATGTAGAAGTTTTTTCAAAATTTGTATAAAAAATGTCTAATGAAAGGACTTTATCATCTATTCAACAGCTCACTTAGAACAAAAAGTAATTCAAATATGATTCTATTGAGAAATGTAAACGTTATTTATGTATTAAGCCAATATATTGACTATACGAAACATCCCTAGAATATTTTTCGGAACACACCCTTAGTGACGTTTAAGACATTTGATTTGCTAATCGTTACTCTCTCCATAAAAATATTTGTTCATGTAATCAAATATTAACTAGTTTAAAAAATTAATGGATAATTTATTTGTTATTAAATATTAATTATTTTAAAAAATTAATGGATAATTTATTTATGTATGTCTTTTTATTCTTGATTAATTAAATATTATTCACTACTCAATGCATTTTTTAAAGAATTAAATTTATTATTTTTAAAGGATAATATAGCAAAATTATCTCTATATTTGTTGTTTCTTAAGGTGTATGTTAATTCAATAATGAAAAACTATTGTTGGACTAAGGAAGTAATAACGTTTAACAAATACAGTCAAACCTCTCTATATTGATAATGTTTGTTCGAAAATTTCATGGATATTATAGAGAGGTTTTGTTGTATATGTATACTAACATTTGACGTTCGGATATCATTTAACTATTATAAATGAATTATGCAAAATTAAAAAAAGCATGAATGTAAAAAAAAATTAAAAAAGGAGAACGTTAGTAGCCTTTTCCTCGTGAAGTTATGAAATAATTAATATGCATCATTTAAATACAATTTTTCTTTAAATTAGATAGACGTAAATGAAATTTACTATGTGTATGATATTTCTGATGATTACCATAAATATTTTAATATTTTATTTTATCTATAGTATAATTCTTATAAAATATTACTTAATAATATTTGAGTATTCTGCTATTAAGAGTGTATCGTTATAATAGAAATCATTGATGTTGTAGATATATTATGCTATAGAAAAGTAGAATATTATATAAAAAAATTTAAATTAATAATTAGTAAAATACCGTTATAATAAGGTCATATTGATAAGTGTCACTATGCTCCAAATAAAACCAAGCAGTTTGCCCATAATAGTCTTTTTCTTCCCCAGCCTGCTATTAACATGAAAGCATAATTGGGTTGAGGGCCCCCCCAAATAAAATCAAGCAGTTTGTCCATAATAGTCTTTTTATTTTTGGCGGGGTAACTTACATAAATCCTAAATTATTAATGTGTTTTAACACTTTGTTTCATATTTTTATTTAATTATATTATATTTCAGATTTTAAAGTTGTTGATATATCTGTTATAATGTGATACATATAGGTTGTGATACATTTAAAATAGAATTATATTTTAATTAAGAAAGTAACAGATTATCATTTATTTTATGGAGCAAATCACGCACAATCAGTCACATAGTGAATTTTTGAGATACAGAAAGTCGGCAATACCCACGATCAACTTTCAAATGTCAAGCAAACCATATGTATTGATTTCAATTGTATCAAAAAAATTCTTCCTTCTTCCTTCCTCCTTCTTTAATTTTCTGATTATTTTTAATGGGGATTATATTTGTGTTGTTGAGGTATTTTGGTGTTTGAATTTCACAGAATAGGTACGAGAACTATTGGGTTGACAACATTGTGATTCATGAAAGCGCTTCATATCGAGATTTAATGAATGCTATATCAATTCAATTGAAAATTAATGAATCTCTAAAAAAAATTCATGCCAAATACGTTGTTCAAGAAAATTCATCAGTAATGGAGATTCATAATGATATGACTATGAAACTTTTTTTTTGAAATTTTGAAACATGCAACGAAATTTGGCATTGACATCACATATATTGTAAGTTATTTACAAATTATGTAATTGTCACAAAATTTCATTGCAAAGTTTTGGATCTCTACTAATAGTAGATGTATCATAAGGATACATCTGAATATCAAATGTATCATAATGATACATCTGAAAATATATACCACCACTTTAAAAAATCATTCATGATACATACTTATTCAATAATTTTTATCATTTCTGTACATTAAAAAATATTTTTCAGGTTACGAAATCAACAAACTACATCTACAGTGTGTATGAAGAAGGAAGAAAATACATAGTTCTATTGGATAATGGAACATGCAACTGTGGCAGATTTCAGTTTGACGAGATACCTTGCGCGCATGCTATTGCTATTTTAAAAATCAAACATGTAAAGAAAATGAAGTCAGATTGTTCTGATTACTACTAAAAAGAGACATTAGTCAAGACGTATGAAATGTCACTTTGTTCAATGCCTAATAAACTGAATTGGCATGTACCATCGGAGATGTTGAAAGATGTAATTTTGCCTCCCAAATATAAAAGACCACCGGAGAAACCTAAGAAAGAGAGATAAAAGAATAGTAGTGAAACGTTTTCATCAACTTCAAATTATTGCGAAAAGTGTGGGCGTGAAGGTCATCACAGACGCACCTGCAACTAATTTTCAATGGAGATGTGATATTTTTTTTGAATTGGAATATGAAATGCTTATGAAGTTTAATGTTATGAATTCAATAATTTTAGTTAATCTCGCAAAAGCACGTTTCATGTGATATCAATTAATTGTTTGAAATTGATACATATTAAACATTTGACAAAGTTAGATGATTCATGTTGTGAAAGTTATGTGATTCATATTGATATTGTTTGCATTAATTTTAAGACGTTATCTGGTACATTAGTGATACTTTTTACTAGTTAAAATAAATGTGATGCATATATGTGATACATTTTAAATTCCTTACTAATTTTGAAAAAAAAAATATTATAATTGTGATTCATATAATTGTGAACGTTCTATGATACATGTTAAACGTTTATGAAAGTTATGTGATTCATAGTAATAGTGCCTGAATTTGTTTTGATATATTTGGTATATTAATGATATATTTTTCTAGAATGAGATACATATATGTGATACGTTTTGAACTCTTAAATTAATTATGAAAAAAAAAGTGATTGTGATTCATATTACTAATAACAAATCTGCAATATATGAATCAACTTTATATGTGTTTCACTAACTTGTGTAGTCAATATGCTACACAAATATTTACATTACCTAAAATATATCAAACATGTAATAGACAATATCAAACACAATCATAACATATATATATAGCATAAAAATATGATCCAAAATTATGGGAACGCCTCATTTTGTAATCGAAAATGTCATGACAGTGACTACTAGACAACTTAAAATTTAAAACAATCAATAATAGTCTCGACATCTATCAAAAAACTTAAAACTTAAAAGTAGTTGACTTGAAATATCCAAAAAATCTAATCAGATAACAAACGATTACATCAAATTGTCAAACAATAACTACTAGACTACTACGGCTCGACAACTATCATTCTCGTATCCTCTGATGGAATGAAGGTGCGTTTAGGCCTAGGCGGATCCTGCTTGTCACTAATATATCCATTAGATGTCTTGTTCACCCCATAACCCCACAGCAATGATGTGTATCTGGTACGATGCAATCCTGAATTAAAATCTGAAGAAGGCATTTGAAGTTCATCAATTAAAAATTCAGCATATGCCGCAACAAACAGTCCACAATTCCTGCAACATATTAATAGATTAGTTTAGGAGTTTCAGTGATCAGTTATGTAAAATCCATATATTTAAAAGAAAAAATGATACATACAGCATGCCGCTTGATTGTTGCACAATATCATCAATAAACTGAATATCAAATATATGTTGGTGTGTCTTTTCCTTATATGCTTCTAGTAGTGACTAGTCCGTGTGTTCTTTCTTCTCAAAAAAATTAGATATTTACAATTAAGTTGACAACATTTTAGCAAGCTTTTCAAAATATTGAGAATAGCACAAATTAAACAAGAGTAAATACATAATTACCCCATTGTGTTGTCCAAAATTTTCAAAAAGACACCTAAACTTTAACTTCGACCTATTACCCCACGATTCTTCTTTATTCCGTTATAAATACACTATTTTGGACCTCTGCGTGTATACACGCGCCACAGACGCGTGAAAGGGTTCAAAATTGACTTTTTGACCAATAAAAAGCTTCCACGTGTAAACAATTAATATATAATTTATATTCTTTTTTTAAAAAAAAATATTTATTTATTTTTTTAAATTACTCGGTACCCCCCTCTCCCCCCCCAACCCATCATTTCTTTTTCAATGCCATTAAAGTTTCATTGAAGCTTTTTTTTAAAAAAATATCATTAAAGCGCAACGCAATGCCTTCTTCAACACCATTAAAGTTCCTCCATTAAAGCTCCATTGAAGCTTTTTTAAAAAGTTATCTTTGAAACTCCATTAAAGCTCCATTAAAGCTCATTTAACTATCTTTAAAACTCAATTCAATCATTTAACTATCCTTAAAACTCAATTCAATCATAAAATAATTTTTTAAATTGATTTGAACAAAAAAAATGAACGGAAAGAGAGATTTCGACGGAGTGTGGGGGGTTAAGGGGAGATGCTGACAGGGTGGGGGTGTTAGACGGAGGGTGGGGGTGCTGAATGGGGGTGAAGGTGGAGGGGAGCTGTTAGACGTCTGGGGGAGAGGGGTGGGGTGGGGGAAGAGGGGGCGGGTGGGTGATAAATTAAATAAAAAGAAAAGATTTATTAAAAAAAATATGAAATTAAATATATTTAACACGTGGCAACACCTGATTGGTGAGTGTGTTCACTCTCTTTGTTGTGACTGATATTCAGCAAAAAATGATGTATTTGAAATAAATTAAGTAAGAATCGTGGGGTAATAGGTCGAATTCAAAGCTTAGGTGTCTTTTTGAAAATATCAGCCAATATCAGGGGATGATTATGTATTTACTCATTAAACAACAACAACAACAACAAACCCAGTATATTCCCACAAGCAAGATGGGGTGAGAGAAGCTCGAACTCTCGACCTCAAGATAACTCAAAAGCTATGAGACCTACGCGCTAGCCAACTGCATAAATGTATCTAAAAATATAAACAATGATTAAACAATTTACTCATTAAACATATTTAATCTGATACATATTTACTCATGCAAAAACCCAGTATACATATTTACTCATTAAACAATGATTCATATATTCATATGTAAATGTATTACCCTTTTATAAATGTATCTAAAAATATAATAATTAAATAAAAATATAGAACATATGTATCACCAATAATCTAATCATAAATGTATCACTCTTACACTGTCAACAAAATATATCACCAAAAATCTAACAACAAATGTATCACTCATACAGTGTCAACAAAAATGTGTCACCCGTATAATGATAACAATGTATCATTCATATGAATCACCATTATACTATGAAATAATGTATCAAGAAATTAATATTTTTATGTATGTATCAAGAGATTCTTTAAAAATATATATATCACCTATATGTAGCACTGACAAATTTCATACCTGATTCAGTGGAGATTTAGGGATCTACTCAAATTCCTCCTGATCTTCTATTTGCATGTCAGATTCTTGATTTATTGCGGCAAGATCTTGTCTAAGAATCTTCATTTTTGTAGATTATTATGATGCTTTAATCTATTTTTATGAAAATCTTCCTCTGTGTAATTAAAATTATCCGGAGTAAAATCCATAACTTGATGACTTGCGGGAATACCCTTTTTGTGTTTCGATTTAAAAAAATTTCAAACTAAATGAGGGTAAATCTTCATTAACCATTGAAGATCAAATAAATTAACAAAATGAATATTAAAACATATATGAATATTGAAATTTAAAGAAGTAAATTGATGTTTTTATGCACTGTCGTACCTCTTTACAAATAACTAAAAAATAATGTAATTTAAAGAAGTAAATTGAAGGTTTGAAGAATTTGTAGTAATGAAGAAGAAAATTGACTCAACTGATGGTAATTTAGGAGAGATTTTAAGGAAGAAAACTTTTGAAAAAAAAAATAGGTTGCATGCGTTAACGGTGGAGTATAACACTGATGAAGGTTTATTCTAATACTTCCTCCGTCTCAAATTGAGATGACACATTGATTAAGAAAAATAATTAATAACATGCCTAGTTTACCATAGTACCACTATTAAATGATGTTTACATTTTAATTTGAAGAAAAACTAATTAATACAAAGGGTAAAACATGAAAAAAAAAAAATTGTCTCTTCTTGATTAATAAAAAAAGACAAGTAAAATGGGAAATCAAATTAGGAAACTTGAAACGGATAATTTGGGACGGAGAAAATATATACTAAAAGTAAAAAATTAAATTCAGAATTTTAAATAATATTTTAAAAGGTCAGAAATTTTGAATAATAAGGTCTGTGAGTATTGAAATTTTATTAAATTTAAATTCACATATTTATTTGGACTATATTAAATTTAAGAAAATAGTCCAAATAATATGATTAATATAATTGGGTTAATCATTTAATCTCAAATATATGAGGTTAATTTAATATGAGATGACAATCCATGTTAAATGAAATAAGCCACAAAAAGCATGGCATGTGGCAATATTATGTGGCAATCCAAGTTAAATGAAATGAGCCACTAAAAGCATGACATGTGTCAATATTAGGTGGCAATCCAAGTTAAATGAACTAAGCCACTAAAATCATGCCATGTAAGCAGGTGACATGTTCTAACTAATCAAATTAGAGCTTTTCACCAAAAGAGTGTGATTGGTCAATTTCAAACCAACCAATCAAATCACACAATTGCTTTGCCCCTCCAACTATAAATAGAGGTCCTCGTAACTCACAAAGGGGGGATTTTGGGAGAAACAAGAAGCAAGAAGAGAGCTTGTGGATCAAAACCATAATTTCTCTGAAAGTTATACGTTTCAAACTATCAAGCTCAAGATCAAGAACAAAGGAAATTTTGTTCAAGATCAAGTTACTTATTCATCATTCGTGGCAACCATCAAAGTATTTGCGACGAAACAACGTACAAATTCAAGTCTGGAGACAAAGATTCAAGATCAAACTACTCAAGCCCTTGAATATAAATTAAGTTCAAGTTCAAGTTCATATTACTTTGAAGAATCAAAGGATTAATTTTAGAGATTGTAACACTTACTACATTTGAAATAAAATATTACAACTTCAATTTTCTGTCTCAATTATTGTTTTCTTGACTTAGAAAAATTTATTCTCTACAAATTTTGGCACGCCTAGTGGGACCTTCTCTACCTCTCATCTCTTCATATTAATCATCCTATTTAAGAATACTGAAATGGCATCCAAGAAGTTTTACTCCAAATATGTTGTTGCTAAGGCTACCGACTCTAAATTTTCCACGGAAGTAGATAACATACTTGATGCTACCATGGAAAGTGTGGGGCCCATTACTAGGAACAAAGAAAACTTACTAGGACAACAAACACTTAAAGTGTCGTCTGTATCAGCTCCTACATTTGATCTTCAGTCTTCAAAGGGGGCAAGATTTTTTCCCAATGAGTTGGAAAAAGGGGAGAATATCGCTGAGATCATTGAAAAGACTTTAGCTCGACTTAGTCCATATAAGACTAAGGACCACACCATGCATGAAGATGATCATGTTTTGATCACTAAGTCTGTTCCAGTTACTCCACATGAACTATTTTAATCAGATTTTAGTCTAAGGGAAAATCCATGCTTTAATCTTTCTTCTTCAGTGGCTATCCAAACAATGGTGACTAACACCTCAACTGTGGAAGAAGAACTTGCAAGTTTGACTAAGGCGATTGAAGGCCTAACAAAATATGTGCAAGATCAGGATAATTGAATTGTCAAGTTGACAGATAGAGTTGAAAGTGTTATGAAGGGAGGCTCAAGCCAAGCATCTGGGAAGCGTCCGATGGAACAAAACAAAGAAGATTCAACTGCAAAGCAAAGAGATGTTGCTGATGAACTGCAAGTATCTACTAATGGGTTAATCCCAATTCACCAACTGAAGGACTTTATTATGGGAACCATTAAAGACAAGTACGATGTTTCTTCCAAACCATCTCTCACATATGCCAAGCCATATACTTCAAGAATAGATGGGTTAAAGATGCCTGCAGGTTATTAACCTTTCAAATTTCAACAATTTGGCGGTAAAGGAAACCTAAAGCAACATGTTGCACACTTTGTTTAAACATTCAACAGTGATGAGACTTATAGAGATTATCTTGTAAAACAGTTTGTGCGTTCTTTATAAGAAAATGTATTTGATTGGTATACTGACTTCGAGCCTGGTTCAATTGATAGTTAGGAACAACTCAAACATGAATTTTTCAATCGTTTCTATAGCACGAGACGTATTGTAAGTATGATTGAACTTACCAATATGCACCAACGAGAAGATGAACGCATCATTTGAGTACATCAATTGATGGAGGAACGCAAGTCTTAATTGTAAAGACAGACTTAGTGAGGTTTTTGGGATAGAAATGTGTATTCAAATAATGCATTAGGGACTTCGTTACATCCTATAGGGCATCAAACCTAAGTCATTTGAAGAACTTGCCACGCGCGCTCATGATATGGAGTTCAGTATGTCCTCAAGTGGAAATTAAGGATCATCTGTTTATGAGCCCCAAAAAGGAAAAGACAAACAAGAAGTGAAGAAAGGGGGCAAGTTTGTGCCAAAATCTGAAAGAAAAGAGGCGATGAATGTTAATGCCACACCATTGAGGGTCACCATAAAGCTAAGTAAAAATCAAAGTGTGAAAACTACATCTTTTCAGAATAATGCCAGCAAAAAATTGACTTTAAAGGAGATGCAAGCAAAAGAGTATCCATTCTTGGACTCAGATGTCCCAGTAATTTTTGACGAGCTCTTTTCATATAAACTATTTGAGTTACCTGAAATGAAGCATCCAGATGAAGCTGGAAAGACTAGTGATCCAAATTACTACAAATATCATCGATTGTTGGGTCATACCATAGAAAAGTATTTTATCTTCAAGGAAAAGGTCATGGACTTAGACCGCGAAGGAAATATATTGCTCGAAGATGAGAAGGAAAGTTCAAATCAAGTATCAGTCACTTTTGGTTCACTTGATCCCATATTTCTTTGCAACTTTGTTGAAGTGCATGAATGTGATGATGTCTTAAGTGCGACCCTATAAAACATGATTAAATTTGGCGAATTTGAACCCATCGATGTTAGCAAGCCATTTTCTCTCATTATGATAAATGAAGTAATAGTAAAGAAGGAATCATTACAAGAAAGTCAATCCCTTATTGAGCACACTGATGATGAAGGATGGATCTTGGTGACTCGATGGAGACATTGTAAGATGAGCTCACAAAAAGAGCCGAGCAAACAAGCAAAAAGAGGAAAGATGGTCAAAAGACCCCAAAGGAAATGGCAGAGAAGAAAGTGAGAAAAATAAAGTTGAGAAGAATTATCATTCAAAGCCCCATTACCCAATCACGTTGGAGGAATTATTTTCGAGCTGGTTTCATGAAGAAATACCTTATATTGATATCAAGGTCTCATATTACAATATTGATAAAGAAGAGACAACAACGGGAGACTCGGCATTGCCTCTAGTCCTTCCCGATAAAGAGCCTGTTAAACCTCTTTCTGAGAAAGTAAACACTTGTGATGCAAAGATCACATTCACTAATGATGACCTCTTGTTAGCTGATATATCACAAAATCGTCCCTTGTATATAGCTGGCTACGTGCGTGAGCACAAAGTGAAAAGAATTATGATTGATGATGGTTCTAGATTTAATATTCTCCCAATTCACACTGTAAAGAAGCTTGGAATCTTGATGGATGAATTGTCTAAATATCGCTTATGATTCAGGGATTCAATCAAGGGGGCAACGAGCCATAGGTTCTATTAAACTAGAAATCAACATGGGAGATATGTGTTCGAACGTATTGACATATGTGATTGACGCAAAGACCTCATATAATATCTTATTGGGAAGTCCATGGATACATGATAACAAAGCAGTCACGTCCACTTACCATTAATGTTTTAAGTACTTTGAAAATAGAGTACAAAAGAAGGTAGTTGCTGACGATAAGCCTTTTACTGAAGCAGAAGCCCATTTTGTAGATGCAAAATTTTACTTGAAGAAACACATCCAAAAGGAGGTAAATGTTGGTGATGTGGTTCCTATAAGAAAGGTTGACATTGCAAAGAAGAATGCTGAGTAAATAGGAAAGGAAAAGTTGGACGTTGATAAGAGCCTAACGTTTTCTAATGTGAACAAGATACCCGAGATTAATGTGACATTGTCAAGTAAAAAGGTGACTCTAATTATCCGTTATGTCCCAAAGGAAAAAAAGGTTGAAGTACAATCATCTGAATTACATCAAAATACGTTAGGAGGGTTGACCTTTCCTATTCAGCAAATTGATATAATCAAGTCGTCTTTAAGATCGGTGGAAGGTTTTGTCAAGTCATCTAATCTTGATCATCATAAAGTATTTCTTGAAAAGCGTACGAATGAGGGTTTTGACCCAAACGCCTATAAGTTATTGGCAAAAGTTAGAGACAATCCCGATGAATTCTCTAAGCTAGGAAAGCTCCCACCTAAAGCACAAAGAGGGCCAAACCATGGTCTAAATCCTACTCAGAGGATGATGATAGAGAAAGGGTATGTTGTCAAATAATAGCGTGAAGATTTCGATTACAACAACCATCACCGATCCGTATATCCATAAATAGGGCATGTGTGAACTACATTACCCCTAAGGAAGATTATGTACCATCTAACAAAAGGGTTTCTGTGTTTGATCGGTTCACCGACCCAAGTACAAGAACTTCGATATTTGATAGGTTGGGGCCAATAAAGAAGAAATACAAATGCTAAGGAAATAATAGAAGGATGGAAGAACATGTTTATGCTAAAGAGCCTAATTTTCACAAAAATTTCTCCAATTAGATTCCTTCTAGAATGAGACGAGAAACAAAAGTCTTGGTTTTATGTGGAAATGTCCTCAAAGAAAGAACTCACACTATAGTTTATACTAAGGAGCGTGAAGAAGATGTAGAAAGTATATGATCATCATATCATATCATAATGTGTGACAAGAAGGGTACTCTCTCTCATGTGAAGATCGAAAATGAGTTTGTTGATAGCAACACATGTCATCACATAGCTTTCAATGATGGTGATCCTCAAGAATTTGAAAACGCTAAAGATGCACCACCTGAACTTGAGGAAGGGGTAAAGAACACTGTCGATGAATTAAAGGAAGTCAATCTTGGGACTCATGAAGATTGAAGGCCTATGTATGTAAGCACCTTACTGGATGAACATGAAGAAAATAAGTATGTTGAGTTGCTTATGTAGTATAAAGATGTATTTGCTTGGAGCTACAAAGAAATGCTAGGATTGGATCCTAAAATTGTAGTTCATCACCTTGTTGTGAAGAGAGGTTCCCGCCCTGTTAAGCAGGCTCAACGTCGGTTTAGACCTAAATTAGTCCCTTTGATTGAAACTAAAGTTAACAAGCTCATCGAAGCAGGTTTCGTTCGAGAAGTCAAGTATCCCACGTGGATTTCAAGCATAGTACCTGTAAGAACGAAGAATGGTCAAATTCGAGTTTGTGTTGACTTTAGGGATATTAATAATGCATGTCCTAAAGATGAATTTCCTCTCCTGATACCTGAACTTATGATTGATGCCACAACTAGATATGAGCCAATGTCTTTCATGGATGGTTCATTGGGGTATAATCAAATTCGTATGGCACCAAGATATGAAAAACTCATGACATTCTGCACTCCTAAAGGAATATATTGCTACAAGGAGATGCCTTTTGGTTTAAAGAATGCTGGTGCTACTTACTAATGAGCTATGCAGAATATTTTTAATAATATGCTTCATAAGAATATTAAGTGATACGTTGAGGACTTAGTGGTGAAATCAAGAAAAATAAATGACCACTTACATGATCTGAGAATGGTATTCGAACAACTTTGAAGATACCAACTCAAAATGAACCCACTGAAGTGTGTTTTTGGAGTTGCTTCTGGAAAGTTCCTTGGCTTTATTGTTCGCCATCGCAGGATTGAAATTGATCAAGATAAGGTAGATGCTATTTTGAAGATGCCTGAGCCTAAAGATATTAACGAGCGGAAAAGTTTGCAAGAAAAGTTGGCGTATCTTAGAAGGTTCATTTCAAACCTAGCTGGGAGGTGTCAACCATTCAGTCGTCTTATGAAGAAAGATGTCCCATTTGAATGGGACCTGGCCTGCACCAATACTTTTGAGAGTATAAAGTCTTATCTAATGAAGCCTCCAGTACTCGTAGCTCCCATACTTAGAAAGGCATTGATATTGTATATTGCGGCACAAAAAAGATCAGTAGGATCACTTCTAGCATAAGAAAACCATGAAGGGAAAGAAAATACCCTTTATTACTTGAGTAGGATGATGACACCAAATGAGATAAAGTATTTGCCTATAGAGAAGTTGTGCTTGGCGCTTGTATTCTTAATTCAGAAAATGAAGCATTACTTTCAAGCTCATGTTGTACGGCTCATCTCAAAAGTGAATCCTATCAAGTTTGTCATGTCCAAGCCTGTCTTAAGTGATAGACTAGCAAGGTGGTACCTACAATTCCAACAATTTAAAATTGTATATATCTCTCAAAAGGCAGTGAAAGGATAAGTATTGGCAGATTTCTTGGCCTACCATCTGATTCCACATGATTGGAATTTATCTGATGGACTACCAATGAAGATATTATGTTTGTAGAAATCCAATCTCCTTGGAAGATGTACTTTGATAGCACTGAACATCGTGAGGGAGTTGGTACTGGAGTAGTGTTTATCACTCCCAATGGGTAAGTTTACCATATTCCTTCACTTTAACACGATGTTGGTCTAATAATGCCACTGAATATCAAGAACTCATACTTGCAATCGAAATGGTTGTCGATATAAAACAATTACAATTTCAAATCTTTGGAGATTCCAAGTTAGTGATCAATCAAGTTTTGGGTAATTATGGGGTCAAGATGCCTGAGTTGCTTCCTTATTGCAATTACGCTCAGAAGTTGATAAGTTGGCTTGAAGAGGTCACCATTCAACATGTCCCTAGGATGAAAAACAAAAGGGTTGATGCATTGGCAACTTTAGCTTCTGCATTGGTATCTCCTGATCAAATGCAGGTCATCATTTTCTAAAGATGGGTAGTACCACCAAATGAAAATATAGAGGAAATTGGACAAGTTATCACTGCTTCTGAGGTCGAGATTGAAGAATGGCGGCAACCAATAATTGATTACTTGTGTTATGGAATTTTACCAGAAAGCCCTCGAAAGAGAACAAAAATATGACGACGAGCCCCTCGCTTTCTTTACTATAAGGGTACACTCTATAAGCGATCATTTGATGGAATACTCTTATAATGCTTGGGCACAGATGAGTCTGTTCAAGCTATGCAAGAAGCTCATTCTAGAGTGTGTGGGCGCATCAGTCCGGCCCTAAGCTTCATTTTTATATAAAAAGGATGGGTTACTATTGGCAGACTATGGTGAAAGATTGCTTAGATTACGCTCCAAGGTGTAAAGCCTGTCAATTTCATGCAAATTTCATACATCAACCCCCAGAGGTATTACACCCGACTGTTGCTTCATGGCCTTTTGAGGCATGGGGTTTGGATATTGTCGGACCATTACCGAAGTCTTCTGGTAGACATTTGTACATCTTAGCTGCAACTGATTATTTTTTAAAATGGGATGAAGCCGTTTCTCTGAAAAAAGTAAAGAAAGAGAATGTGGCAAACTTCATTCGAGTTAGTATTATCTATCGCTTTGGCATTCCTAGATATATACTGACGGATAATGGTAAGCCATTTGATAATAAGTTGATGACCAAGATATGTGATCTTTTTGGCTTCAAGCAATGCAAATCCTCTATGTATTATGCTGCTGCTAATGGCCTTGCTGAAGCATTCAACAAGACACTCTGTAAGGATGACATGTGTCAATATTATGTGGCAATCCAAGTTAAATGAAATGAGCCACTAAAAGCATGACATGTGTCAATATTAGGTGGCAATCCAAGTTAAATGAAATAAGCCACTAAAATCATGTCATGTAAGCAGGTGACATGTTCTAACCAATCAATTTAGAGCTTTTCACCAAAAGAATGTGATTGGTCAATTTCAAACCAACCAATCAAATCACACAATTGTTTTGCCCCTCTAACTATAAATAGAGGTCCTCATAACTAGGGGTGGCAAACAGACGGATTGGATTGGATTGGATTTGGATGGTTAAATATAGATCGAGCAAGAATGGTTTGGATTGCAATCCGCCCATATAAATATGGGTAAATATGGATTGGGTAAAAATGGTTTCAATCCACTTTAACTCCCAAGTCAAAAACTTAAAACTTCTATATCATATCAACTTGACTTTTTTTTATTTCTTTTTTTTTAGTTTTTTCTTTTTAGTTTTTTTGTCTCTCTTTTATATGTAGCCTCTAATTTTTTTTTTTGTCATTTCTTTTTTTTTTCTTTTTTCTTTTTTCCCCTTTACCTTTTTTTTTTTTTTTTTTTTTCTTTTTTTCCTTTTCCTTTTTAGTCTCCTTTTTTTCTTTCTTTTATTTTTTGGTTTTTACTTCTTTCTCATTTTTTTCTTTTTTGGTTGTATTTTATATTTTATATTTTTTTCTAAGAACATGGTTAAGTCGAGTACAAATTATGCATGATGAATAAAATATCATAACCACTCAGTATATTTATTTTCACAATCATCTTTTTTCTTTTTCCTTTTCTCCTTTTTCATTATGTTTTCTTTTTGATTTTTTTTATATTTTTTTTCTTCAATTCTTTCTTTACGCTTTTTTCTCTCTTATATCTCTAACTTCTACCTCTCTTTCTACTTTTTTGTTTTTTTTTCTATTTTTGGTTTCCTTCTTTTTTTATGATAACGAAAATACCATAAGCACATATTGATTTATATTCGCCCAGTATTTATAATTCGAGGGCTATGTGGATCCTCAGCCATATATATTTTAGTCTCAAGAAAATACAATTAATTCATATACTTTTTTTTTATTTTTCATCCGGTGTTCGGTGTTCGGTGCCTGCATTGGAGCCCCGACTAATTCGTATCGAGCGTTGCAGGGCCCATTAAGGTGGCAACGCTCCCAACAGAGTTTTCTCCATAACCAGGGTCATACCCTCAACCTCTGGTTAAGGGTGGAGAAGCTTCATCTACTGCACCACAACCCATGTTGATTTTAATTCATATACTTATTTGTATATAAATACAAATGATAAATTGCACATATTGACAACTAAACTATTCAAATACAAATGATAAGTTGCACACATTGACAACTAAACTATTCAAATACAAATAATAAATTTATTTGAAATATATAGTATGATACAAATAAATTTAAAGTAAAAAAATCTAAAATGCAATGACAAAAAAAAAA
>NC_061111.1:180541242-180598002 GCF_002878395.1 Capsicum annuum
TAATAAAGGAGTGAGACTATGGATTATATTTAATTGATAAGAGATGTTATGAATTACATAGGCTAAATGGGATAATTAGAAGCTTATATTTAACCCATGTAGGTCTCAAGCGAATACGAATAATGAAATAAGAATGAGAAATGGAAAAGCGAAAAAAAAAAGAACACAAAGAAAAAAGAAATAAAAAAATAAAAAATTAGATGAAAAAAGAAATTATAAGGAATGAGTAAAAAAAATGAAAAAGAAAAAAAGTAAATTAAAGGAAAAAAGTAAAAAAAAAAAAAAAAAAAACTAGAAAAGAAAAAAAAACTGAAACTTTAAGCATAGGTGAGTGATTTTTATGTTTAAATGGTACCCATATTTTACCCATTTTGTCCATATTTGTATGAGCTTTTAAAATGAGTTGAAGTCCATATTTACCCATTTGAAATATAAGTGATCCAATTCACTAAATATGAGTTAAATGGACTCTTTTCACAAATATGGGTTGAAATTGTTACCCCTACTCATAACTCACAAAGGGGGATTTTGGGAGAAACAAGAAGCAAGAAGAGAGCTCGTGGATCAAAACCATAATTTTTCTTCAAGTTATAAGTTTCAAACTATCAAGTTCAAGCTCAAGAACGAAGGAAATTTTGTTCAAGATCAAGTTACTTATTCATCGTTCAACCGTTCAAGTATTTGCGACGAACTAACATACAAATTCAAGTTTGAAGACGAAGATTCAAGATCAAGCTACTCAAGCCCTTACATCCAAATTAAGTTCAAGTCTAAGTTCATATTACTTTGAAGAATCAGAGGATTATGTTTAGAGATCGTAACATTTATTACATTTGAAATAAAATATTACACTTTGTTACTTCAATTTTTCTATCTCGATTATTATTTTCTTGACGTGGAAAAATTTGTCGTCTACAAGGTCTATATGATTTTGTGTAATTTTTTCCTTTTTTTCGGTCCCAGCTGCTATTAACATGAAAGCATAATTGGGTTGGGGTCCATCTCCAGTTTGGTTGTTTCAAATTTCAAATAAATTGTTTCAAATTACGGCCCCTCCCCCTCACTAAAACATTTTCACCATTTTTGCGTCCACAATCTCCTCTTTCTCTCTGCTCCAGAGCGATTAACCTCAACCATCTTTCTCTCTCTCCGCCGAACAGAATGGTAAACACTCATCTCTCTCTCACTCTCTATTTTTTGCATATTGTTCAGAACCAGAATAGCAAATAAATTCCTTCAGATTTACTTTTGTATATTCCAATCGAATTCATTAAAATTCGTGATTTCTTTTTTACAATTTTGGATCTTCATCTATAAGATAAATATTTCACTGTTTAGCTTCCTTTATTTCGCTGATTTACTTGATTTCACCTTTTTTTAACATTTGAGATTCAGTCGTATTTGTTAGCAATTGTTTCAATTTGAAAAAAAATATAGGTTGTGATAAAATTCATTTTCTTACTCACAAAATTAGAAAAGAAGGACGAGGTCTGGAGTACGAATGTGAATATTAAACCATAATTATTGAAAATAAAATAACATAATTAGGTGGCAGGTATAGTGTGGAATTAGTCGAATTGCGTGAAAGCTGCCCTGAACATCACGGTTATCAAATTTTTTTTTCTCACATAATTAGAAATATCTAAAAAGGTACTACTTGTATAACATACTGAAACAGTTGAGAAATGTTTGACTTTCTAAATAGTTGTAGTGTTAGATAAAATGATGTAGAGTGAGTTTCTTATAAGGACACAGGTTGAGGGCTGAATTGAAGTGTATTTGTAGTTATTGAATGTTTTGTATTTACTCCGTTCGATTATATAGTTACAAAATATAACGTTAGAACAATGTTTTAGTAGCACCATATTAGATGTGGACGTGTTACTTTGTTAGAGCGAATATAATATTCTTCTGCTGCACTGTACTATTCGGTCAACAATTGTAGTGTTCTGCCAACAAGTGAGGATGTTTGTTAGGTGGGAGTCCGTGCAAGAGGGAGGTTTAAGAGTACATTGTGCAAGAGGGATATGATAGCTTCTTTTGAAGTTGGAAATATTGATATTTACATTTGTTTTAGAATTTAAAATAGAGCTGAACCAGGACAATACATGAAGATTCGTACACATGCAATAGGATTTGCTCTTTGTTGTTTGAGATAAGAAGAGTTAGTGACAAACGAGAAGAAGAAGAAGAAAGAAGTAGGGGACTAGGAGTGTAGGACAGAGAGCTTTTCATTTGTGCAAAACTTTAGGTATTACAGGAATTAGTTAGCATTTTTATCCTAGAGCCATCGACGTGTCTCTTACAACTTTGAAACAAACTCCAGTTACTGTCTCAAAAACTCTTTTGACTAGGATATTATAAAAATGTTTTCTATTTCTATAGGAGACCACATAAAACGACACCTTTCTTGTGGTGTTAGCTGATTGTTTGGAGGCGACAAATGAGTTCTCTTCCTCTTTGTCTTTATTTTGCATTCTTGGCTAATTAAACTTTGTTCTATATGATTTCATTCATAAGCTGGTTTTCGTGTACTTTGAAACAAGTTTCATGGTGAACTTTTCTGGTTGTTTAAGAGTTGAAGAACTAACTTCGAGAGTGGCGGTGACTATTAACCTGAATATTGTTCTTGCAGCTAAGTGTATCAAAATCAAATAGCACCTCCATTGGCATCAACAACATGCTTTGTTAGGAGCATTATGTCCAAATTTCGATTTATACATGGATGAATGTCCACAGTAACTTTTGTGTTGACTTCATAAAGGCTATCTAACTAGTTCTGTGCAAAAAGAGTTACAGGAACATATATCTCAAACTTGGTTTTCTCCTTCGCATTTTTGTTAGGCATAAGACAATACCTGGACTCGAATCAAACTTCATAGTATTACCAAATGACTAAGCCTTAAGCAGTATTATCTTTGGGAAATTAATTTCACAAATTCTTCAGTTTGCATCTTTGTCTGTCAAACATTGATCAGAAATATAATTGATTATGAGTGGGAGAGATTAACAATATTGTGCTCTGAGAACTTCTAGTTCCAGGTTATTCTAGACAATAAGACAAATATTAAAGTAACAGATTTCTGGAATTTAAACAGTATTGCAATTTGGAGGTTGGAAAATCAGTTTCATACCTTTCTACTTTTGTTCTGTTTCATAAGCTGCTTAACTTGACTCCTTTCTGATCCATACGAATGGGATCTTCTTGCAGGATGGGCATAGTGCAGATAATACAAAACAAAGCACCGCTGATATGACTATATTTGTAAGTTTTTTTAATTCAACTATGTTGAATTTATTTGATTGATACCAAACACTCAAATTTTCCTGTCAGAGAGATTTATATGCGAGTGGAAAATATAGAGGAATCTGATGCCTTCTATTCCTATCTTTAATTTCATTTTATATAATATTGGTCTGAGAAAGCTTAAATGTGGTGACATGGACGGTAAGGATTCACATAGACGACCCTAGCTTTGTTGGGATTGTGGCATTGTTGCTGTTGTTGTATTGTGATAGGTTATAGACTGAATCTTTACTCCGGCCAGTACTCGAATCTGATGCCTTTGTTTCCTATCTTTAATTTCATTTTATATAATATTGGTCTGAGAAAGCTTAAAATGTGGTGACATGGAAGGTGAGGATTCACATAGCCAACCTCAGCTTCATTGGGATTAAGGCATTGTTGCTGTTGTTGTATTATTGTAGGTTATAGACTAAATTTTTACTCCAGTCAATACTCGATGATAATTTGGAAAGGTTTCTAATCCTTCTCAATCTGCTAACCTCCAAGTTACTGAAGTTTGAGCTTAAAAGTTGGATCCCAAGGATTCATTAGTTTCCATTGTTATATTTTAACAGTGTGATATTTTCATCATCAAATGTAATTCTAACTTGCTAAGCCAACCTACCTAAAATCTATCTAAATTAAATGTGGCTATATGATGTTAGGACAATGACATCTAAGCCAATTGTGATGCAATTCTCGGTGGCTGACACATTATACATTTGTTGTCCGCTAGCTTCTGTTTTATTGGCCTTATAAACACCTTAGTGTTATTCACTAACGCGCTGTTATATATGGCGTCACAAATGAGCACATCCCTTTTGCTAGCTAAATTTTCCTGCTTCCTTTCTGCTCTTGCAGGTACAGAATCTTCTTCAACAAATGGTGAGTATACACAACTTGGGTCCTTCAGTAGTTTTTATTTGATACATCTTCTAACTGGTATGTTCTCTCTTTGCAGCAAACCAGGTTTCAGACTATGTCCGAATCAATCATCTCAAAAAATATCCTTTTCTGATCTGTTGTTCCTTGTTATCTAAGTAACTAATCTTTGGTCTTAATCTAGATTAAATAGTCGGTGCACGAGTGTCATCTAACAAGTGATGTAGGTTGTATGTTGCATGTCGTAGAGCTCTGATTTCAAGAATCAAGAGCTAGAAACGTGCCCAAAGTTTTGAGGCTCGAGGATCTCATGAAATCATTTTCTACTTCAGCTCCATTTTCTCCTATAATTTTCAAGTTAGTATAACTTCTGGCACACGTGAAATTTAAGAAAAGGATATAAAATAGCAAACATCAAGATTCAATTGTATCACTTCTGGTATTCCTCAATCAGAATGTAACCATTTAGTTTCATGAAATTTATAGAAGAGATATTAGTCTAGTACATCAAAATTTGGTTGTTTGACTTCTGGTACTCCTCAACCAGAATTAGCCCTCTTCACTTTCAGGAAATTTGGTTCTGCCATCTTTTCTGTTTTTTTGTTCATATAGATATAATGATTTTGTTAGTCTGGATACTTCTGCTTTGTCATTCTCTAGTACTAGTATATTAGGGTTAGCATCTGGCTTTCTTTTGTGAGATCAACTTGGATAATGTATGTCAAGTCCTTGACAATGTTGCACTAGATGATATGGGGAACCGAATTGATGAATTGGAGCAGAGCATCAACGATTTGAGAGTTGAAATGGGCCAAGAAGGTTCTCCATCACCTTCAGCTGCACTGAAGTCGAAAGATGATTCAAAAGCTGCTGATGATTCTGCATAAGACAATCCATTGAGGTGGTTTATGGGAGGCAGTTGATGCTGTTTCTTACGTTGTTTGCTTCTTTGGTTGTGCTGTGCCTTTTGAGATTTATGCTTGATAGCTGTTTTCTATACATGTATTCTCTCATTCTTGGTAGAGAGATATCTGCTATTGGTCGTTGATGCGACTATCAAATACAATTTAACAATAGATTTGCTTTAGAAATGATACTCTAAAGGGTGTGTAGCCAAGGGTTATTTTGTTGAAATTTTATCGGTGTGTAATGAAGGGTTATTTTGTTGAGATTTTATCATCAGAGACCAGTTTTCTTGGCAAAGCCCTTTTTCGGGTTTATTCTACTTATCTTTAACCAGTAACTAACTCGTATACCTACCATTCCGAAGTTAGTATTCAACTGGTAATTATAGCTGTCCTTTAGTTGTCGAGTGATGGTATGCTATAATTTTGGGAGTGAATTTCCTAAATAGTCACTCAAAGAATTTTCTTCAAATATCAGTTAAGTTTTATTTAGGATCACAATATCATTCAGTTATCACTTCTTTTTTTTCAAAAAATACTAAACACCTTAAAAGTATTCTTGTGTCTTAGTTGGCATGACATGGCATGGCATGTCATTAAAATCTACAACAACATATTCAGTGTATTCCCACATAGTATGGTTTGGGGAGGGTAGAGTGTACGCAGACCATACCACTACTTTAGATGAAGTAGAGAGGCTGTTTCCGATAGATCCCCGGTTTAGAATCGATAGCAATATAACAAACACAGATCATAAATGCATATAAACTAGTACAGTCTGCAAAACAATACTACAATCACAAGATAATACTAAAAACTATCTATCTGAAATCATAGACATCACTCAACACCACGAACAAGAAACTTCAGACACAAATAAAGAACACTCTCATATTGTTACCGACGCACTCTCACCCCCTAATCCTCTACCCTAATCCGCGTTCTTCACACCTTTCTATCAAGGGTTATGTCCTCTGTAAGCTGTAACTACTCCATATCATGCCTAATCAGCTCCCTTCAATATTTCTTTGGCCTACCTCTACCCCTCGTAAAACCATCTATAGCCAGTGTCTCACACCTCCGCACTGGAGCATCAGAGCCCCTCCTCATCACATGCCCGAACCAACGTAACCTTACTTCTCGCATCTCATCTTCCACCGAGGTCACTCCCACCTTCGCCAGAATAATCTCATTTCTTACCCTATCTTTCCTGGTATGACCATACATTCATCGCAACATCCTCATCTCCAATGTGGGAGTTCTTAACTGGCCAACACTCCGCTCCCTACAATATAGTCGGTCGGACTGCCACTCAGTAGAACTTTTCTTTAAGCTTCGGGGGCACCTTCTTATCACATAAAACTCCCGAAGCGAGCCTCCATTTCAACCACCCAGCCCCAATACGATGCGTGACATCCTCGTCAATCTCACCATTGCCCTAAATCATAGACCCCAAATACTTGAAACTTTCCTTCTTCTGGATGGTCTGAGAGTCCAGGTTCACAACCATATCAGCCTCTTGTGACACATCACTAAACTTACACTCCAAGTACTCCGTCTTGGCACTACTTAACCAAAATCCTTTAGACTCGAGGGTCTGTCTCCAAATCTCCAACTTATCATTAACTCCTCCCCGAATCTCGTCAATCAGTACCACATCATCAGCAAATAACATACACCAGCGCATCTCCCCTTGAATAGGTCGCGTCAAAACATCCATCACCAAGGCAAATAAAAAAAGGTTAAGAGTCTATCCCTGATGCAACCCTATCAAAATTGGAAAGTGACCTGAATCTCCACCTACCATCCACACCTGAGTCTTCGCACCCTCATACATATCCTAAATCGATCTAGTGTACGCCACGAGCACCCCTCTAGCCTCTAAGCACCTCCACAGAATCTCCCTGGAAACTCTGTCATAAGCCTTTTCAAGATCAATAAACACCATGTACAAGTCTTTCTTCCTCTCCCGAAACTGCTCCACTAATCCCTCACAGGGTGAATGGCCTCAGTAGTTGAACGACCTGGCATGAAACCAAACTGATTCTCAGAGATAGTCACGCTTCTTCTCAGCCTCAACTCTACTACCCTTTTCCAAACCTTCATAGTATGACTCAACAACTTAATGCCTCTATAGTTGTTGCAACTCTGGATGTCTCTATTGTTCTTATACAATGGAATCAGCGTACTACACCTCCATGCTTCAGGCATCTTCGCTTCCCTAAAAATGATGTTAAACAACCTTGTCAACCACTCTAAACCTGCCCCGCCAGTGCTCGTCCTACCCCGATGCATCCTGCAAATAACCCCCTTCACCTCCTAAACCTCGATTCGTCTACAATAACCATAGTCGCAACACTCCTTAGATTTCTACAAGTCACCTAACACGAAATCTTTTTCCCCCTCATCGTTCAAAAGTTTATAAAAATAGGACTACCACATCTTCCTAATGAGGGCATCCTCAACCAACACAGTACCATCCTCGCCCTTGATGCACTTCAATTGGTCAAGGTCACGAGACCTCTGCTCCCTGGCCTTGTAAAGCTTGTACAACTTTTTATCCCCGTATTTCTCCTCTAAAGCCACATACAAGCTCTTAAAAGTTATCGTTTTAGTTGTTGTAACCGCAAGCTTAGCCTCTCTCCTAGCTACCTTATACTCCTCCTTATTCGTTCATTTCTCTTCATCATCCTTGCTCTCAACCAACTTAGCATAATCCACTTTCTTAGACTCCACCTTCCACTTGACCTCTAAGTTCCACCACCAGTCCCTTTGATGCTTGCCAGATCGACCTCTCGAGATACCCAACACCTCTCTAGCAATCTCCCTAATACAATTGGCAGTCGTCTCCCAGATACTATGCACATCCCTTCTACTCTCCCAAGCCCCCCTACTCCTCAATTTTTCCCCATCTCCAAAACACTAGTCAGATTCAAGCTACTCCACTTAATCCTGGGCCGAACCTCTATACTCTTTTCTTCCTGCCTTTATTGATTACCAAGTCAATCACCAACAACCTATGTTGATTCAAAAGATTCTCGCTAAGTATGAATTTACAATCTTTACATAACGCTCTATCACCTTTTCTAAGGAGCAAAAAGTCTATTTGAGTCTTGGCCACTAAACTACGAAACGTAATAAGGTGATCCTCTTTTTTCGAAAAGCTTGAATTCGCTATCCACAATCCAAAAGCCCTAAAAAACCCAAAAGAGAAGCTCCTTCTTCATTCCTCTCCCCAAAATTGAAATCGCTATGCACATCATCATAACCTCTCCACAATGACCCAATATGCCCATTGAAGTCTCCCCCAATGAAAAGCTTCTTAGTGCTCGGGACGTCCCTCACCACCTCATCTCAAACCTCCCAAAAACTCGTCTTCACCTCCTCGTTCAAACCTACTTGCAGAGCGTAGGCACTAATAATGTTCATTGTAGACCCTCCCACGACCAACTTAATAGACATTAACCTATCACTGACTTTCTTAATCTCTACCACATGCTTCCTAAGTTCTTCATCTACTAAGATACCTACCCATTTCTATGTCTCACGCTACCCGAGTACCATAACTTATATCCATCGACATCTCTCGCCTTAGTGCCTACCCATTTAGTTTCCTGGACACACGTTATACTAACCCTCCTCTTTTTAAGAATCATCACTAGCTCTATAGAAGCACCCTTATCCTACCTAGCCCTACCATCCCTCGCCCCCAACCACAGACTAGAACCTAAACCCGACCTCAGACCTGACGTCGGCCTATAACATGACCCTAGCCCACCCTCTATCACCCCAGCCACTACTCCAAAGGATAGGATAGAAGAAAATGAAGAAAAGGAGCCGAAAAATACGACGAGTAAAAGAGTACAACTAAAAACAGCTAATGTCATTAAAATCTCATATTTTTAAATAATAAAACCATTTAATTCATCAAAAATCATTTAACAAAAACTATATCTTTATTCTTTTTTTTTTTTTGAAAAAATTGCATTAGTTTATTTTCATGCTTGGTAATTCTTTACCACACTTAAACTTTACCATATTATTTTACATGCAAATTAAAATTTCTAGATAACTTATTTAATTTAGTAATATTATTTTCTTTAGAAAACAACTAATCTTTATAGACAATTATATATAAACACGCGAATGACCACATTAGGAAAATAACTCAAAAAAAAAGTATAAACACCTACGTATGAGAATTTCTTATCAATAAATTAATATAATTTTTTTAAAAAATAAGATTATAATATTAGTTAAATGAGTTTGATGAGTTAATATGTTTATTATTTAAAAAGTATGATGATTTGTTGGTATGACATGCTAATAAGAAGAGAAGGAGAGTTTTCTGGTATTTAGTGATATTTTTAGAAAAATATTGATAGCTGAGTGATATTATCATCTTAACAAAAATAAAAGTGATTTATATAAGCGACTCCAAAAACATGGATAAAAATCCAAGAAAATAACTTTAGAAAAGATAAAAAGTTTAAGTAACGGTAAAAGATTCCTAAGCATGAAAATTTCTTCTTAATAAACTAATATGTTTTTTAAAAGAAAAGAATAAGAAAATATTTTGGACTAAATAAGTTTGATGAGTTAAATAGGTGTATTATAAAAAAAAAATCTAATGACATGGGATTTAGAAGAGAAAGAGATGTATGAGATATTTAGTTTTAAAAAAAAAATAGTGATAGTTGAGTCATGTTATTATCTCTAAAAAAAGTACTCCCTCCGTTTAAAAAAGAATGACCTACTTTTCTTTTTAGTCCGTTTAAAAAAGAATGACCCCTTTCCTTTTTTGGCAATACTTTAACTTCAACTTTCCACATGACATGTTTAGGACCACAAGATTAAAGGGCATTTTGGTACATTTGACACAACTTTAATTTAAGGCCATAAGATTCAAAAGTCTTCTTTATTTTCTTAAACTTTGTGTCAAGTCAAAGTAGGTCATTCTTTTTTAAACGGAGGAAATAATATTTGTAGGCGATTCAAAAAATATGAGTGACCATTCAGAAAAATAATCCTTGAAAAAATATATGTCAAGTTTTAGTACTAATAAAGTTTTTCTAAGTATAAAAATTTTATTTTAATAAACTAATGCATTTTTTTAAATAAAATAATATGGTTATATTTTGATCAAATGATTTTGATGGGTTAAATAATTTATTATTTGAATAAAAATGTGATTGTAATGATATGATTGATGGGTTATTAAGAGGTGTGAATGAAAAATGAAAAGGTGGTGTTTTTTCCAGAAAGAAACTAAGAGAAAGGATGCAATTTGAATAGGCACCTTTTCCGATTGAATGGTTATGATCTTTCTAATGAGTCATGATTTTCTGAAGAGTTGCACCTTTATGAAGGGGTGCACCTTTCTGAACCATTGCTTCTCTTCATGAAGAAACACCCTGATGACTATAAATATTTGAATTTTTCCTCAGGTAAACACAGTTTTTTAGAGTTAAAAACATTCTTCTTCTTCTTAAAAACTCTCTTGTGATCATCAAACTATTGAGTGCGTTCGAAGTTTCTGAAAGTTTGAGGTACCGCTACTTTCAGAAAGTGCACCATTTTATCCTGTGAGGAAAGATTTCATAACCTTGGTTACTTGAGGGAAATAAATTCCTTAAGGATATACCGTGAAGTTGGTGGACTTGGTTCTTAAATTTCTGCTTCGTCTTCATTTCTTAATAGTTGATAAACACTTTATTTGATAGTTCCTTTAATTATTCATTTGAACTTGTGTTTGAAGGTGTTGAACTTCATTGTTGTTCTTGAAAACTTATTCTTGAACTTAGTTTGAAATTTGTATAGAAAACATACAGATTTTGTACCGCCGGAACAACAATCTTAAGAAATTTATTGGAAAAAAAATTGTGATTGTTTGGTGAATTTTTTTCACCATTTATAAATAAAATACTTTTATAATCGTATTGTTTGGTTTCTGGAGATTAAAGTTTATTGTTTTCTACTATGTGTGAACTTAACAAGTGATTTGAAAACATAAAAATTTTGTCACAAGTTTAAGATCACTCAGTTAATGATTAAAATAACATAAAAACTTCATTGTTAAACTAGAAACAAATGGTGTTTAAAGTTGTTACAACTTTATAATTAGTGTTTTGATATACTAAGTTGATTGTCTTTTTGTGACAGAAAAATGATTGCTGATGGTCATGCAACTGATGGTGTGACAAGTGTAGCAGCAACAAATGCTTCTACAACAAGTCGCACAAGTACTACGTCCATAATGGCACCTTCGGAGAAACTCAAAAAAATTTTGGGCGTAGATTTTAAATGCTGGTAGCAGAAAATATTCTTTTATTTGACAACTTTATTTCTTCAAAGGTTCATATCTGAAGATACTCTAGAATTGCCCGAAGAAACATCGGACAAGGAGCGGTTTCGTTGTAATAGAGACATGAAAATATTCGGATTTCTTATGCAAGAATTATATCCTAAGTGGCCTCCAAGACGATCTATACAATGTGTATAGTGGAATGAAGACTTCAAAAGAGTTGTGGAATACGTTAGAACGAAAGTATATAACTGAGAATGCAGGAACTAAAAAGTTCTTTGTTGCAAGGTTCCTTGACTACAAAATGATTGACAGTAAGACTGTCGTATCTCAAGTACATGAATTGCAAGTAATCATCAACGATCTTCTTGCTGAAGGTATAAATATAGTAAATACATTATTTGAACATGTTAAATGTGTTCTTAATATTCACATGATCTTTGATGTAGATTTAATTGTGAATGGGGCGTTTCAAGTGGCAGCCATATTAGAGAAGTTGGCACCCTTGTGGAAGGACTTCAAAAATTAGTTGGAACATAAAAAGTAGGAGATGTCAATCGAAGACCTTATTGTGAGGTTACGCATTGAGGAAGACAACAAAGCTGTCGAGAAAAGGTCGAAAGGAAACTCTGCAATCAATGGAACTAATATTATAGAGGATGACCCTAACAACTCGAAGAAATGGAAGAGAGCTGGACAACAAAGTAATCCGCCAAAAAAAAATTCAAGAGGAAGTTCTTTAATTGTGGAAAGACTGACCACAAATCAGTAGATTGTCGTGCCTCAAAGAAAGGCAAGAAGAAGGATCAAGCTAACATGGTTGGATCCAAAAACAAAATGGATGATCTATGTGTCATGCTTTCAGAATGTAACTTGGTGGAAAATCCTAGAGATTGGTGGATAGATTCTAGAGCCACCCGCCATATCTGTGCCAACAAAAAGCAGTTTACTTTATACGCTATGGTTCAAGATAAGGAGAAGATCTATATGACAAAATCCACAACAACAAAGGTTGAAGAAATGGGAAAAACCTGCTAGAAAATGACGTTAGGCAAAATGTTGACTCTTAACAACGTCCTTTATGTATCGGAGTTGAGAAAGAACTTGATTTTCATGTCACTTCTGATATAAAATAAATTCAAATATGTACTTATTTCAGATAATGTTGTGATTAGCAAAGGGGAAGTGTATGTATGAAAAGGCTACCTTACCAAGGACATGTTTAAGATGAATGTAATGACTGTTGAAATTAATAAAAAATCTATTTCTTCTTACTTGCTTGAGTCTAATGAATTGTGGCATGAATGATTAGGACATCTCAATTAGAAAACTTTTGAAAACTGATTAACTTAGAAGTTTTATCAAATTTTGAGTGAAATAAATCAAAATGGTAAACGTGTGTGGAATCAAAGTATGCTAAGAATCCGTATAAATCCGTTGAAAGAAATTTCAATCCCTTGGACTTAATCCACACAAATGTTTGTGATATGAATTCAACACCATCTAGTGGTGAAAAAAATATTTTATACCTTTTATTGACGATTGCACTAGGTACTGTTATGTCTATTTGCTAAATAGTAAGAATGAAGTAATAGATGCATTTAGGCAATATAAAACAGAAGTTGAAATCTAGTTAGATAAAAAAATATAATAATAAGAAGTCATAGGGGTAGAGAATATGAATCACCTTTTACGGAAATATGTGTGGATAATAGAATTGTCCATCAAACTATTGTCCCGTATTCACCTCAATCTAATGGGATTGCGAAATAGAAAAACTGAACCTTAAAGAAAATGATGAATGTCTTACTTATGAGTTCAGGTTTACCGTAAAATTTGTGGGGGGAAAGATATCCTCACAGCTAATCGAATACTCAATAGAGTACCCCCATAGTAAGACACTATCAATTTCATATGAAAAATGGAAAGAAAGAAACCCCAACTTAAAATATTTCAAAGTGTGGGGGTGTCTAGCGAAAGTCCAAGTTCCTATGTCTAAAAAGGTGAAAATGAGACCTAAGATTGTGGAGTGCGTGTTCATTGAATATGCTAAAAATAGTAAAGCATGTCGATTTTTGGTTTATAAATCCGACATCCAAATACCAATGAAAATATGGTAATTGAATCAGATAATGCTGAGTTTTTTTAATACATTTATCCGTATAAAACTAGACATGAATAGTATATCAAAGAATGTCAACTTCCTTTGGATCGAATTTTGTAACATTTCTCCTAGAAAATGAGCCTCAAATATTTAAAGAAACAATGTCGTCTTCAGACTCATGCTTTTGAAAAGAGACGGTCAATGGTGAGATTGATTCAATCTTAAGCAACGATACTTGGGAGTTGGTTGATCTTCCTCCAGGAAATAAACCTTTAGGTTCTAAATTGATCTTCAAAAGAAAAATAAAAATGGATGGTACTATTGACAAATACAAGACAAGACTTGTAGTAAAAGGCTTCAAACAGAAGGAAGGCCTTGATTATTTTGACACATACTCGCCTGTAAAAAGAATAACGTTAATTCGGATGTTATGTGCCTTGGTGGCGGTATATGTTCTTGAAATTCATCAAATGGATGTGAAAACAACATTCATATATAGAGAATTGAAAGAAGAAATTTATATGGAATAACCCGAGGGTTTTGTGGTTCCTGATAAAGAAAAGAAGGTGTGCAAACTTGTTAAGTCATTTTATGGACTAAAACAAGCACCCAAATAGTGACATGCAAAGTTTGACCAAACCATGTTAGAAATGAGTTTAAGATAAATGAATGTGATAAATGTGTTTACATTAAAGGCACTCCAAATCACAAGGTCATTATTTATTTGTATATGGATGATAATTTGATCATCAGTAGAGACATTGCTGATATAAATGCTACGAAATGAATGCTTAAGAGCAAGTTTGATATGAAAGACCTTAGAGTTGCAGATGTGATTTTAGGAATAAGAATCCATAAAACTCCATAGGGGTTGGCGTTGTCACGATCTCATTACATTGAAAAGGTGCATGACAAGTTCAAGTATTTGGATTTTGGTATTGCCAAGACTCCATTAGATATGAGCTTTGCACTTTAAAAGAATGAAGGTAAAAGTGACTCACAGTTGGACTACGCAAGAGTGTTGGGATGTTTAATGTATATCATGAACTTTATACGGCCAGACATAGCATGTGCGATTAGTAAATTGAGTTGGTACACGAGTAATTCCAATAAAACGCATTGGATGGCAATGAAAAGAATTTTGGGGTATCTTAAATGTACTCAATCAAGACTATGCTTTGCATTATAATAAATATCCATCGGTAATTGAAGGATATAATGATGCAAATTGGATTATCGGATCAAATGAAGTAAAATCTACGAGTGGATATGTATTTACTTTAGGTGGAGGAGAAATCTCTTGAAAATCGTTCAAACACACATATATTGCCTGCTCTATAATGGAATCTGAACTTATCGCATTAGATAAAGCCAGTGAAAAAGTTGAATGGCTCTGAAATTTCTTGAAAGATATTCTTTATTGGCCCAAACTATTGGCACCAGTATGTATACATTCTTTATTGGACCAAACTATTGGCACCAGTATGTATACACCGTGATAGCCAAGCGATGATAGGTAAGGCAGGGAGCATGATGTATAATGGTAAATATCATCATATAAGACGGAGACATAATACTGTTACAGAACTACTTCTAGGGGAAATTATCACCGTTAACTACGTGAAGTCAAAGTATAATGTGTCAGATCCACTTACAAAAGGCCTATCTAGAGAGAGGGTTGAGAGAACAGCGAAATGAATTGGTTTACTGCATAGAACAAGTCAGCATGATGGTAACCCTACCTAGCAGACTGGAGATCCCAAGAGCTAGATTCAAGGAGATAAAAAAAGTTGTGACTGACGGTTCAACATTGCTAATACACTCTGTAACACCCCGTCTTCAAGTACGTGTATTGGCGTATTCAAGTACGTGTATTGGTCTTATTTATATAGAATTAATTTTTATTTATTTTATTTATACCAGAATTTGCCCGTTGATGGTTCCATGCGAAGGTTATTGAATAAGCTTTCCACCGAAATAAAGATTTCCAAAAACGGATAGTTTTCGGATATAATCGAGCACGTTCGAAATTATAAAACGGTGGCCGAGATATCTAGAAATAGTAAATGTGCAGGAAAATTTCCTGCACACAAACTACTGAGGCCAGCCAAATTTTTGGGTCAACTTCGAATGATCATAACTCCCTTAATATAATGAACTGGGAGAGCTGCAACCTATGAAAAGAAAGATCTTTGAGTCTTCTTTCAAATGCAATTGGTTTCATGCAAATCCAACGTCTGAGTAAGGAGTTATACGCGTTTTACTTCAGCCTATCAAAACAGATTTTTAGGGTCAACTTCAAATGACCATAACTCCTTGTACAAGACGAACTGGGTGGCCTCCTTTATGTGAAATGAAAGCCCTTTGAATTATCCTTCCAACGATACCAATTTCACCCAAATCCGATATCGGAGAAAAAATTTATGGTCGATCTACTTTAGCTCATCAAAACAATCCGCCAAAGGACAGATTTGACATTATTTAAATTTTAAAGGCATTTTGGTCATTTCCTATTATATTATGGATGGAAATATGTGTATATATACATGTATATGAGTTCAAAAACTCATTTTCATCATCAATCATTGAGAAAGAATAAACCCTAGCCAAATTTGACCTTTAAATTACTTTTGATTCAACTGTAGAAATTCCAAAGTAATCCGATAACTGTGTTTGTCATCTCGAGAGCTTCGAATGGCACCTATTATTTGTGCAAACAGGATTTCATAATCAAGAGGTTAATTCTAAGGTATGAATATTGTTTGCCTTTGTTCTTTTCCATATGTATATATGTGATAGAGGATTATATGTATTGGTTGTTATTGAAAGATGATGGAAATAGGGTTATGGACTATTTTGCATGGTTTGGTTGTATTGAATTGTGGAAGGTGGATATGGTAATTGAGTTATGGAAGGTAGATATGGTAATTGAGTTATGGAAGGTGGATATGGTGATATACTATTGAATTGATGATTATTTATGTCTATGGCTCAATTTGGTTTAATGGATTGGTTGGAAGGATAAATGAATCCAAACTTGATATTGGAGGATGTTGTATGAATATGCATGGCATGTGAATGTAACTGGAGTATAAGAGGGTTAAAGTGGCACCCTTTATGGTGTAATTAAGTCTTACTACTCAACTACTAGTTTGGTGAATTCAAATAATTGCATTGTGACGTTTGGTTGCTAATACTAAATTGCTATATATGTTCATTATAGATAAGTAATCCGAAAAGACGGGAAGTCCATTTGGGACTAGTATTGAAGGTTGATAGTCAGGTATGTAAAGCATACTCTATACCATATCTTTGGCATGAAAGTGAACAATTGTTCTATTAAGAAAGTTTCCAAAGTTATTCAATAACATGTGATTCATAATGGTTTTGTATGATGTCCTACGTTACCAATGAACTTATTTCCACCCTACAAGATGTAAAGACATTTTAATACTTACTTGTTTTCCAAATCTTACATATTTATTGCACTAATGGGTCACTCAAACAAGATCTATGTGCTATTAATGACTCCAAAACATTTCATTGATATACCAATAAGTTCCTACTTCATTGTTATGGCATTGATGACTCCAAAACACTTCATTGATGTGTCAATGAGTTCTTACTTCATCGTTATTGCATTGATAGTCTGTTTATATGTCTCTTATTGATGTATTACTGTTTCAAAGTATCAAAAATGCGGTGGCGACTGAAATAACAATCTCAAAGATTAATTGAACTAAGTGATGGAAGTTCACTCTTATCGGGTGGTATCCTAGGGGCATAAGTCTATCATGGGTCAATCCCTATTTATGTGTTTATGGGTGGTATCGTAGGGGCATAAGCCTATCATGGGTCGATCCCAGTTGATATGTACTGGAGGCAGCCTAATGGTCACAGTACAGTACAGTAATGATTACAAAGATGATAAGAACGAAGGCAAAGTGATTGAATAAATACAATGTACAGGTTGTCACAAGTTCTAGTAAGTGTGGTCCACTCTTATTACGATTTATTCACTTGTTTCTGATTTCTATTGAGCTCCTATATCATATGTGATTATCTACAGCTTTACAAAGTCAGTACATATTTCATACTGACGTCCCCCACGGGGGGCCTGCATTTCATACTGCAGGCACAAGTACCTCAGCTCATACACCGCATAAGTAGGAGCCAGGATATCCAGCTGCTTTTGGTGAGCTCCAGTTTGCTTCGGGGCTTTTCGTGTCATATCCAATCACTTTTGGTATTGTATAGAAGTTAGTTATATGGCGGGGTGTGTCCCGACCTTAGCTAAACTCTGTGTATTGTCTAGAGGCTTTGTAGACCTGATGTACAGTCAAGGTGGTATTTTGTTAATAGACGTGATGGCTCCAACGGCCAAGTATTGTATATACATATATATGTGTGCTCGAGCTTATACAGGTAATTATTTCCTTTTATATACGACATGATGTTGTTCGAATTTTGGGTTGTCATAGAGGTATGCATGGGAAGTATAAGGTTATGAGCTGGTTCTCCCGAGCTTCCTCGTTTAAAGGTGTCAGTCCGCCCCAATAGATTTGAGGCATGACACACTCAACCCATTCTCATGATGTAGACAATGTTCAGAAAACAAGGATAAGGCTTATGGTTTGAAGCTTTTTAATGGCTATCTAAGTTTGGTAGATTTGACCAAATAGTTTAATCTATAGGATTAAACTTTTAGAAATCACCTATGTGAGGGTAAAGTGGAAGCCGCTTCAAGGAGAATGTTAGTAAAGGCTTGTTCTCTATGCTCTCATGAAATCAGGACATGTTCATGGCTGAAACGAACAAAATCGTGAGAGCCATGAATGATAAAAGGTTGGTTGTGTGAAATGTGTTGTCTAGGTGTACATTAAAGTTCGACGGTTCAAAGATATAAAATCTACCGATTGACCGAGTACATTTGATGCATGTTCACTACGAAAAGTTCAAAGGAAAATTCACATATACAGATGCAATCAGTCTTTGCTTGTTGATCACATAATTGTCCGTAAATTTTTTATAAGATAGTCTTCCCTATTCATGTGGGAGATTGTTGAGTTATTAAGAGGTGTGAATGAAAAATCAAAAGGTGGTGCTTTTTTCGGAAAGACACTAAGAGAAAAGATGCAATTTGAATAGGCGCCTTTTCGGATTGAATGGTTATGATCTTTTCAAGGGGTTATCACTTTCGAAGAGTTGCACCTTTATGAATGTATGCACCTTTCTATACCATTGCTTCTCTTCATGAAGCAACACCTTGATGACTATAAATACCTAAATTTTTCCTCTGGTAAAGACGATTTTTTAGAGTTGAAAACATTCTTCTTCTTCTTAAAACACCTCTTGTGATCATCAAATTGTTGAGTGCATTCGAAGTTTCTGAAAGTTTGAGGTACCGCTGCTTTCAGAAAGTGAACCATTTTATCTTGGAAGGAAAGATTTCATAACCTCGGGTACTTGAGGGGAATAAATTCCTTAAGGATACACCGTGAAGTCGGTGGACTTGGTTCTTAAATTTCTGTTTCATCTTCATTTCTTAATAGTTGATAAACACTTCATTTGACAGTTCATTTGATTATTCATTTGAACTTGTGTTTGAAGGTGTTGAACTTCATTGTAGTTCTTGAAAATTTATGCTTGAATTTAATTTGAAGTTTGTACAGAAAACATACAGATTTTGTACCCGCTGGAACAACAATGACATGCCAACTAAGAGAGAAGGATACTTGTGAGGCGTTTAGTATTTATTGTGATCCTAAATAAAATATAGGTGATATTTGAAGAAAATTTTTAAAATTTAGAATCATTACTTAAGAAATTAACTCATAATTTTGGTCCCTTAGCCTATTACCGTCTCTCAATGAGTTATGGGCTTATACTAATGCTTCTAATTTGATTTGTCTTTATATATTGATACAACACTTGGTTGGAAAATTTTGTTGAAAACCCCGTTTGAATTTCTAGGTAGTCATTCTATATTTCTTTTACAGTCGATGGAAAAACTTATATTAATTTTTGATTACATTTAGGTTGGAAAAGAATTATTTAAACATTTATAATTGGTGTCAAAACTATGAGTTTATGGAACACAAGTAGTGTCCTCTATAAGCATCTATCAGTCTCTGTCAACTATTTATTGAAAAAATGGATATGTCCTCCTCACATTAAAAAATGCAACTCGAAAATATTTCAAAGACGCGGACTAAAGTAAACTCATTTTTCAAAGCTGCGGCCTTGCTTTCGACACATATGTACTCATAATTAATTGTCACAAAAAAAAAAAAAAAAAAAAAAAAATTTTGAAAAAAAAAAAAAAAAAAAAAGACTAATTGTTGGCAGAAAGAGAAAAAAATTACTCCCTCCATCTCAAATTACTCGTCCCAAATTGAAATGACATATTAATTAAGAAAAATAATTAATAATATATTTAGTTTACCATATTACCCCTATTAAATGATGTTTACAATTTAATTTGAAGAAAAAATAATTGCAAAGGGTAAAACATGACAAAAAAAATTATTTTGTCTTGATTAATGAAAAAAGATAAGTAAAATAAAAAATTAAATTAAAAAATTTGATATGTATGCCGCGAACGTAAAAGTTGCTTTATGGTTCTTTCGAATTCAATGGTTTTGATATTCATGCCCCCTTAAAAAATTTCCTAGATAAAAATAATAGATCTCAAGCTCAATAACTTAAATAGTTTATCACAAAATTTCAAAGTTAAAACCAATAATGTTCAAAATTTGATAATTACAGAAATATGAGGGTGAAATGTGTAAGCAGGAAATAACCCTCAAATGTGTAAGCGGGAAATAACTATCTTTTTTTTTTTCGGTGAAAAAAATTCTTTCTTTCTTGTTCCTTTATGTAGATTAGTCGTAGCATAAAGCTAATTACTACCATCTCGAAGCCTTGAATAGTGCACGAACCTCTAAAGGGTGGATTAGGCAAAGAAAAGTACTCAACTAGAGTGAATTGAGCCTAAATGGTGGATTGTGCTCTTTTCTCCTACTTAGGTGCTGAATTCTGATTCTATAGTGATATTCTTCTTTCTGTTTTCAATTTTTTAATAGCTATTTATGAATATTGTACAAAAAAAATAAAATGAAAAAAAAATATTTGTAATTGTATGAAAAGCATTAGGGAAAACGGAGGAAATGAGAAAAGAAATATGCAAAATGGTTGGATCCCAGTTGTAAAATGGAGTAGCATTATACAAAAGATGACAATGACAAGGTTCACTTGTGTATTGGTCTTGTGGGTAAAAAGAAAAGAAAAGAACGGAAAGTGACTCGTGAGGTTTGAATTTTTATTGTAAATTTGTAACACTTGTCCCTACAAACAAATAGTAGTACTCCTAGTCTTTTTTTTTCCGTCTCTTTATAATGTGGTGCACACATTTAGATATTCAATTCCTTCCTATGCATAGATGCCATATTCCACATTTTTATCACTTATCTTCAATTATTGTGTTCCATTTCTATGTTCCCCCATTCCTTCTATCTCTCCGTTAATTTCGGAAATAAATTTGACAATTGTTCTCTAGTTGGTTCAAATATGCTACAGTAATTATGTCTAGAGTTTTAACGTTAAGAAATGAGTATATAGTAATCCCTAAACCCCCTTATCAGACAACAGACTATTAAAATGAACAGGCTATCACAACTCAAATTAAGGAACACCATTAATTTAGCATAATCCCATAAGTGACGTCGAGCACAGAGGGGGATAATGAGATAAAGTGATATATAGATTTTACACACCTCTCTTGTTATTAACTCAAAACTCAAAACTCAAAACTCAACACACTTTCAATCGAGTACATAGAAGATAAAATATCTACACAAATACTCCCTACGTTCCACAATAAATTAATTGGTAAATTTTAACACACATTTTATGAAAAAAAAAAAACAGAGACATAAATTTTTCATGTTTTTTCATTTTTACCCTCTTCAAAAAGCAAAGACAGTAATATATCACTCCCAATGCATATTTAATAAAGGATAGATTTGAAAAGAAATTCCAACATTTACCTTGAATTGTGGACCATTCAATTATTTTGAAACCCTAAAATTGCTCCAACAATTCAGTTATTGTGAAATGGAGGGAGTCCTATTTATAAACCAATATTTGTTTTACATTTGAAATGTTATTTCAACTCAACTTGAATTTTTTGTTGAAAAAACCTTACTCCAATTGCCAAGACAAATAATCTAACTTCAACTTACTTATTATCCAACCAAAAAGAAAAAAGGATTCGCCAATCACCAAGTGTTAAAACATCATTTATTTCAAATATTATAGTAAGTGGCATGATAAATCAATAGGAGTATTACAACATCATCATACAACAACTACAAGAATGTTCTCTACCACAAAATTCCCAAATACATCATCAATAATATTACCTTAAACCATACGCGTCGATAACAGACTCATCACACAAAGCTCAAAAAGAATTTATAACTTTTACCAGTCGGCAGTAATAAAAAATGTAAATACAGTAAATGGAGAATTTACTGCGTTGTTTTTAACCGCGGCAGCGCGTGATGGCACTGCATCCACGTCGGTAAGGATTCGCCTGAGCTCCGGGACGGCAATTGTAGTACGAAGCTCCTCTCCTTGAGCACGGTACTCTGTTCCTACTAAGCGCACCATAGCTAATGTATCTCCGGCGGTATGCTAACATGCGCCGGGTGCTCTCCGAGTCAACAGAGAACTCTTCGTCACTTCCTTCTTCAGCCAAACACTCTCCGATAGAACCGTCACAGATCGGTGAAGAAGACGACGACACTGTCAATGGAAAATAGCCTAGCTGGTGGACCCCACTAGCTTCCGCTGCCGGCGATGAAACCAACACCGTCATCACTACGAAGAAAATTGAAAGAATCAACAGAATGGAGAAAGATTTCACTTTCGGCATTTTCTTTTTTTGTGAGAAAAATAGGAATTTTCTAGAGAAAGTTGGAGAAAGAAAAAAAAGAAGAGATTTGACAAAGAGAAATAAAGGAGTGGGGTAGTAAATTTATAAGGATTTATTTAAAAACGGGCCTTTAAGATGTGGAAATGATAAGAGTGGCATGTGATTTTTGTCATCTTGCTTGAAAAATAATGCAAAGGCAAATTTGGGTTGGGAGGAATAATGATAGTATATGGACAGCTATAAACCTGAAGTTTGATTTTTTATTTTATTATTTTTGCTTTGTTTTCTCGTTAATCTAGATTCTTTCCTAAGGTCGTTATGTAGTCAATATTTATACAAAACACACTCATATTCTTGTAATTCTTCTAATAAAACTTTCAAAATACGATAAAACTGTCATGAAATATAAAGCAAAAAATAAAAACGAGAGGGAATTTCTTTATTATTTCTCATAAGGAATTCTTATTTTTTTGAGGGATGATTTGTAACGAAAGAAATCCTTTTATTTATAGGGGAAAATTAACTTTGGAGTTTGTAACTTTTTCATAAATAGACATACACAATATATGATAAAGTAGGTATTCACTATATATGGTAAAGTAGACATTCGCTATATATGATACATTTATAACACCCCCTTAAATATTTAATTGATAGATAATACATATATATGCTGCCTCATTAAAAACCTTATAAGAAAAATTCAGTGGGATAAAACCTCGTAAGGAAAAAAGAATACAACGCATATTAACTCCCCCTAATGAGAACATCCTTGAACCTTTACATTCTGATCTTGTGCACCATCTTCTTAAAAGTTGCAATTAAAGGAGACTTGGTGAATAAATCAGTCACATTGTCACTTGAACGAATCTGTTGCATGTTAATATCACCATTCTTTTGGAGCTCATGTATGTAGAAAAGTTTTGACGAAATGTGCTTCGTTCTATCTCTTTTTATGGATCCTTCCTTAAGTTGTGTTATGCATGCTGCATTATTTCCGTATGAAATTGTAGGTAGATTGTCATATTTCACACCACATTTTTCTCGAATGAGATGTACCATGAACCTCAACCATACACATTGTCGGCTTGCTTCATGAATAGCTATTATCTCAGCATAATGCGATAAAGTGGCTACGATAGACTGCTTTGTATATCTCCAAGATATTGCAGTACCACCACATATGAACACATAGCCTATTTGAGACCGAGCTTTATGTAGGTCAGATAAGTACCCAAAATCAGCATGACCAATAAGATCGGGACTGCAAACTTGCTAACAAATTAACTAAAAAAAAGGTTATATCAGGTCTTGTAGTATTTGCAAGATACATTAGTGCATCAATTGCACTAAGATATGATACTCATAATCAAGGAGTTCCTCATTCTTTTCTTGAGTTCGGAATGAATCCTTATTCAATTTTTGCATGTTTCTCATTTAAGTAAATACTCTATTGCTTTTGAAAACTCTCCAAAAATTTTAATGATACTGAAATCATCAAATTATATATTATAAGGATAATAAAAAAAATTTCAGAAACTTTATATGCTTCATGCATTTTGAATCCTTTAGGGATTTTCATATGGATGTTTGTCAAGTAACAATATCCAACATGTCAAGTGTGGCATCTTCAAGTGTGTGGACTGCAAATCAAATAAGTTTTACGCTTACCAAAATGCATCCTTTCAGGTCACTTGATAAATGTTTCTACATCAGGATGCTTAAATTAACGTAGAATTCAGATCCTCATAATCTTTTACAATATTGCACCAATATTGTATCAAAGATATCGTCGATGATTTCTTATTTTGTATTGGTTCACAATGCGACATAACATTTTGAGATCTCATCACTTCATTATTTTCAGGTACCTAAACCTCTCATAAGGTTTCATGAAGTGTTATGTCATAGGCTCTTTAAGAGCACATTGCCTTTTTATCATGATTATTTGCCCCTTATCCTTTTCAAGGATTATTTTATTTGAAACCGATTGGTCTATCATGCGTCACGCATGCATAGACTTTATCCTTTAAAGACACAAAATAGGAGCACTTGCAGCTTAATATGAGATCTTTCGGCATTTGATTTGAATTATCTTTTGAATGAAGATCCAATGATAATTCCTAACATATTTTATAGCTGCTTATAATCTCTCCCTTATGTTAGGAAAGATAATATACATTCTCCATCTTCTTTGATGGATCCATCTTTGTGCATCGTGGTACATTCATTAATCGAATATCGCACATCAAAACTATTAGATGGAATAGTTGGTTCCTGATCTTGAACCAATTGAGAGAGAAGAAATAATCATAATTTATTGGTCTAATGCATACAAGTGCTAGTGTATGCAATATATCATATTTCATACCAATACATGAAACTTTGTTCTCATTAGTAATGATTCAGTTATTTATGAAAGGCATTCAATGCTAAACCATCATCATCAAGATGAATTATCACGATTACACAATCTGAAAATTATGCACAATTTATATTGAACAAATAACTTTATGAATGTCAAACGTAGGTTGACCATGAATGTACATGTGATCATCTTATTGATGCATCTTTTCAACAAATCACATGATAGGAGAACGGGCCCTTATTCACCTTTTATTCTTTTCAAATTTTGAGGGATCCAATCCCAAAATTAGTTGGTCCAACCAACTTATCATGAGAACAAGCAACATTAAAGTTCATGAAAAATTTTCTAATTCTTCAATATATATTCAATACTCAGTATACACATCTTCGGGATATCACAATCGTTCATGTCAACTTATGAACTTTTAATCTAGTAAACTTCAAGCTTATCATGATATGTGTTTTTGCTTTAATAAATTTCAGATTTACTATTTCAAAAGATTTCAAAATAACTCATCTCAGTTATTCTGCCTCTTTTGGAGGTGAGTTGTCATACCATCACAATCAAGTACACGTTTATATTAATAAGCTTCACTAAATATTATCACATTCACCCCAGGGAATGGATCTGTGCTTATAATAATCAAAATTCTCATTCCCCAAGAATGGAATATAATCGTGTCTTAAGCCTATCAAATTATGATAGCTTATATATCTTATAACTTTTTTCATCATATTGCTACTTCAGGAGCTCATCATATTGCTACTTCAGGAGCAAATTGAGGCATACATATGATGTAGAGAATTTTTCTCTAGCACATCTTATAATTATAATAAGCGTGTGAAAATATTATCACTTTTGACGATTATTATTATATTGTCTCTCCACGCTTATATTCGTGCATTCAATCCCTTGTCTTCTTTTAACAATGAAGCAAGTTGTCAACTTTCAGATTTATCTACCATATTCACTTCATGGAATAGAGCATATTAATGGAATATGTTTCATGACCTTTTATTAAACACCATTATTTTGCCTTAATCATCATAATATCATCAATATAGTGTATTGAGATTCAAACTCAACATCTTATCCATATAAAGGTGTCTTAGGCATAAATCGATGGGACTTGAACTCAAATATTATCATTTCTTTTGATAATATTGTTCTTGAGGAATGAATTTAAAACATAAATGGTTCCAAACCAATTATTTTTCTCAAATCCAACAATAATTATATCATTAATAGAAAAATACAAATAACATAAGGAATTACTAACCTTGACCTTTAGATCTATAATCTCACCTTATTTGGCAGAGTCTCGTGCTGATAACGTGTTATGAAATAACTAAAGAATAAAGAAGAATAGTAGAGAGAAGAGAGGAGACTTCTTTATTTCTCATAAGAAATTCTTATTTCTTTGAGGGATGATTTACAACGAAGAAAACCCTTCTATTTATAGGGAAAAACTAACCTTGGGGTTTATAACTTTTCCATAAATAGACATACACAATATATGGTAAAGTAGGTATTCACTATATATCGTAAAGTAGACATTCACTATATACGGTATATTTATTACAAAAACAACAATAAATTCACTATATTTCTACATAGTAGGATCTGAATATAGTAAAATATACGCAATCTATGTCGTTGTCTCTTAAAAAATAGAAAGGTTATTTTCGATAGACCCACGGCTCAAAACATTCAAAATAAGACATGAGCCAAAAAAAATACCTACTATAATTATGGTCTCTGCTGAGGTTTGGTAACTAATACTCCAACTTATTTGTATTGTATCTCGTGGATACTCAACGCCAAAACTGTCAAGTGGGCCGGGCTGACCCGTTTCGACCTGATTAGCCTGACCCATTTAGATAGCTCGGACCAGTCTGACCCGGCCCGATGGGCCTTCGGCCCCCGGGCTGGGTCATTTGAGTGGACAGGCCCAGTGAATCGGCCCAGTTAGGAAATCGAACCAGGCCCACCGGTTACCCTGACCGAACTAGCTCGATTATATAAACTTTTTTTTTATTTTGGAAAATGCCAGATGGGCTGGCCTTCAACGGTCAATTGGACCGTTGGCCCAACGGCTATAATGTCGTTTGGAGCTCAACGACTAATTGACCCATTTTTTAATTTTTATTAAAAAAATATTAATTCAAATATTTTTCTATAAATACCCTATATTCAAAATCATTTTTCACACATTCTCAATCTCTCATTCTCTCTCAAATATTTTAATTATCTCCTAAAGTAATCAATTTTATTTTTTTAATTATGCAATTACAAATATCAAGTGTGTTTTCTAAAGTCTCAACTTTCGGATACTTCGAAAATTTGTATACTTCAAAATTTTGGTATTGTCGTCTCATCTCTTACTTTTAATTTTTAATTAATGTATTAATTGTTGAATATTTATTTTTAATATTTTTGTGTATTTTGATTATTTATTAGTTTAATTTATAATATAGATAAATTAAGAAACCTCGGTAAAAGTGTCAAAAAAATTGTCCAGGAAGTGATAGTGGTAGTAAAAAAATGAATTGGTGGCGATTCCGATAGAGGTAAACCTGTCAAACGGGCGGGGCTGGCCCATTTCGGCCCGATAAGTTCAACCCTTGTAGATGACCCGGCCTGATGAGTCCCCGGGCTACAGGGCTGCCGATCCCGGGATTGACTATCTTTTCTTGCTGGCCTGATTGACCCGGCTCGGTATGAACCCGTACCAGGCCCACCGGTTACCCGACCCGGTTAGTTTTTTTTTTTTTTTTTTGGAAAAGTGGAACGTTGGGCTACAATTTGTCATTTGGACCGTTGGGCCCAACAACATTATAGCCATTTGGGGTGCCAACGGCCAAATGGCCTTAAATATTAAAATAAAAATAAAAATAAATCTTTAATTCAAAAAAATTTCTATAAATACCCTACACTTTCAAATTATTTTCCACACAATTCTCATTCTCTCAAATCTCAATCTCTTCAAATATTCTAATTATCTCCTAAAGTTTTCAATTTTATTTTTTAATTTTGCGATTACAAATACAAGTGGAAGTTTTCTAAAGTCACAACTTTCTGATACTTCCAAAATTTGGTATTGTCATTCTATCTCTTACTTTTAATTTTTAATTAGTGTATTAATTGTTGAAAATTTATTTTTATTATTTTTGTGTATTTTGAATATTTTTTAGTTTGATTTATACTATGGATAAATTAAGAAATATAGGTAAAAGTGTTAAAAAAATTTATTCCGAAAGTAGTAGTGGTAGTAAAACATGAATTGGTGGTGATTCCAGTATAGGTAGTTAAACTAGTAGATATATTTGTGTGCCTCAGGTACCGCTTAGTCAACCTTTTGAGGAACAAGTAGGTGTAGGTGCTCACAATATGGATTATGCAGAAGCTCAGAAAAATTATGGTATAGAAGAAGAAAATGAAGTAGATGCGGTTAATTAAGATGAAGATGATGAAAATATTGGTGAGACACCCGCAGTAGAAAATGTTAATGTTAGATCTGAATCAGTTAATTTTCCTCCCCGTCCTTCCGTTGTCCCAAAAACTTGTTGAAAAATTAGTATTGCATGGAAATTTTTTACACCTATAGAAGAACAAACTAAGGTGCAATGCAATGTTTGTCAACAAGTATATCAGCATAAAAGAGGAGGCAATCAAGGGGGTACAGATTCGTTGATAAGACATATAAGATATAATCATGCTAGAGAGTTACTTATTGCACAAGGTGGTGAGGCTATTGGTGGTCCAACACAAACTAGAATGAATCCAACAATCGGTCAGTTAATTAAGAATTATAATAAATTGAGGGACCAGAAAGAAATAGCAAAAATGATAGCTGTGGATTGTTTGCCTTTCACTTTTCCTTATTCAGATTTTTTATTCATTATATTCAAACAATTTGTAATCCTATGTTTAATGATGTTCCTAGAAGTACTTGTCGGATCGATATTCTTAGACTTCATTCACAATATATTTATTATTTATCTACATTATTAAAAAATATTCAATGTAGAATAACTCTAACTTTATGATCTTGGTCGTGCAGTTAATAAAAATGATTATTTAATCATTACTTGTCATTGAATAGATAATAATTTTGTTATGCAAAAACGTATTCTAACTTTTTTGTATGATGAAGATCGTAGACATACTGGAGAATTTATTTCTGAATCTATTACTAAAGTTGCAGAATTTTATGGTATTGAAAGAAAAATTTTATGTATTGCTTTTGATAATGCTTCTAACAACAAGACTGCTATTGAAAAGTTAAAAGTTGAACTCTCCCTGCCGTTACCTGAAATATTTCATATTAAGTGTGCTTTTCATATATATAATTTAATTGTAAAAGATGGTCTTGAATGTTTTGACCTTTATATTGAAAAGATCTGGTTTGTTGTTGGCTTTATTCAAGGAAATAATCGAAAAAGAAGAGTGAGAGAATTTAAAGTTAAATGTGAATAAAATGAACTTAGACCGATATTTATGCCTGAAGAATATGATACTAGATGGAATGCTACTTATGATTACTTAAAAACTTGTCTTGCTTATAAAGCTTCTATTACAATGACTTTTAACTAATGTTGTGGTTCATTTCCTGAATGTATGCTACATGATTCTGATTAGGCTGCAATTGATGATTTCGTTAAGTTTTTGGAAAAAATTTATATAGCTAAGGTTGAATTTTTCGGTGCTTATTATCCTACTGTTTGTAATAATTTAGCATATATAGCCGATATTTGTTCTTTGCTTAAAGAATATAAGAATAAAGAAGGTTACAGAGAAGCTGTTAGTGCTATGTTTGCTAAATTTTAAAAATATGTTTATCCGATTCCCCCAATTTACTTGATTGGTGCTATACTAAATCCATGTATGAAATATAATACTATGTGCGACTTTAGTTCTATTATTTATTCTAACTTAGAGATAAAGCCTGAACCTGAAGATGAAGAACAACCAGATGTGGTTACGGGTATGAGTGATGCAAACATTTAAATAGAAAAATTATATAACCATTATGCTGATTTACTTGATGTAGTTGTACCGACAAATATCACCCCAACTGTCGCTCCTCATGCTTTCGAGGAGTCATCATCTTCTAAAATGCCGACATATAGTGGTTTTCCTAATTACTTTTATGATTTAAATATTTGGAACAACTTTAAGGCGGGAACTTACACATCAACTTCTCGGGAAGAGCTTAAGTATTATCTTCGAACGTCGATAGAGGATCGTAGACGATGGATCAATGCGTTGGATTGGTGGGAGAATAATGAAAGACAATATTTTGTGCTTTCAAGGTTAGCTAGAGATATATTGAATGTTCCAATGTCAATAGTTGCATCGGAGAGCGCTTTTAGTCACAGACGACAACAACTTAGAGACAACCGACACTCATTGGGGAACAATGCTATGAATGTTCTAGTTTGCCTTAGAGATTGGATTAGAGCGCAACGAAGAAATCAAGGAATGGAGGTAGACCCGAAAGACGAACAGAATCTTGAAGAAATTATAACTTCAAGGGAGAACTCAGCAAAATCAAGTCAAATGCATGATTTTGTCCTCATTGATTTTGACTATCCTATGCCAATTCCCGTTAATATTAACATGAATGAGTTGGAAAAAATGATGCAAAATTTGTAGATTTTTCGTTCATGTAAATTATAAGTTTTGAATCATTTTGCAATCAATAAAATACAATATTCATTCACTCCTTACTTTATAATTATTTTCATTTAGATTGAATTTCTAGTTTGAATTAAAAACTTAGTTTTAATATATTTCTATGAAACTTTACACTAAGTAATACACAATTAAATATAACAAAAATATATACACATAATGAAAAATAAATTGCTTTTAAGTTCAAATATAATGAAAATATATAATAAATATATGTTCAAACTTCAAAACTTCAAGTATTATTAAATTAAGTAGCATATTTTCTATAGACTCTAAATTATATATATGTAACGTATACATATAGTGTATATATTTTGTATGTATATTATTTCAACTTTCAAGTGACATTTTAAGTAGTATATATTCTACATATATGTCTATACATTTTTTATATATTAAAATAATATATATTTAATGTGTATATGTTTTTAAAGTAGTATAATATGTAGTGTATATATGTTATATGTATATATATTTTCTATAGACTCTATGTTATATGTATATATATTTTCTATAGACTCTAAAGTAGTATATATATATATATATATAACGTATACATGTGTATATGTTTTCTAAAGTGGTATATAACTATATATATAGAGTATATGTGTTGTATGTATATTATTTAAAGTAGTACGTATATTATATTGTACGTATATACGTGTATATATTTTCTATAGACTCTAAAGTAGTATATATTTAACGTATACATGTGTATATGTTTTCTAAAGTAGTATATATATAGTGTATATGTTGTATGTATATTATTTAAAGTAGTACATATATTGTATTGTACGTATATATGTGTATATATTTTTTACAGACTCTAAAGTAGTATATATTTAACGTATACATGTGTATATGTATTCAAAAGTAGTATATATATAGTGTATATATGTTGTATGTATATTATTTAAAGTAGTACATATATTATATTGTACGTATATATGTGTATATATTTTCTATAGACTCTAAAGTAGTATGTATTTAACGTATACATGTGTATATGTTTTCAAAAGTAGTATATATATAGTGTATATATGTTGTATGTATATTCTTTAAAGTAGTACATATATTATATTGTACGTATATATGTGTATATATTTTCCATAAACTCTAAAGTAGTATATATTTAACGTATAAATGTGTATATATTTTATAAAGTAGTATATTTTTAGCGTATATATGTTATATTTACATTGTTTAACATATTTAAAATGTATATAGGTGGGTATTATAGTGTATATTGAAAAAAAATATTTAATTTTATTTTTTTAAGCTTTGACCGGATTTGACCAGTGTGGACCGGTTTAGGTATAACCGGGCCGGTCTTGGATTGTTTGAGAAAAAGTTATTGTTGGGCCCGGTACCGAACCGTCCCATTAAAATGGCCCAGAATCAGACCAGCCCAGAACCCGATAAAACTTGTTGGGCTGATTCCGGGTTGACTCGGCCCGGTCCTTTTGACAGGTTTAGGTAGAGGTAGTACAAGTACTAGATATACCCGTGTGCCTTCGGTACAAATTAGTCAACCTTTAGAGGATGAAATAGTTGTAGGTGCTCACAATATGAATTATTTAGAAGCTCAAGAAAATTATTGTATAGAAGAAGAGAATGAAGTAGACGTGGTTAATTTAGATGTAGATGATGAAAATATTGGTGAGGAACCCGAAGTCAGAAATATTAATGTTAGATTCGAATCGGTTAATCTTCCTCCCCGTGCCCCAGCAAGATCTCGTAAAAGAACTAGTATTGCATGAGATTTTTTTTGGAAATATAAAGAGAAAGTAAGGTGCAATGCAATATTTGTGAAATTATATATAAGCATAAATCAAAGGCAATAAAGGGGGTACAGATTCGTTGATGAGACATTTAAGAGATAGACACACAAGAGAGTTAAGTATTACACAAGATGGTGAGGTTGTTGGTGCACCAGCACAAACTAGATTGAACCTAACAACCGGTCAATTAGTTAAGAATTATAATAAAATGAAGAAGTGGGAAAAAATAATGAAAATGATAGTTGTGGGTTGTTTGCCTTTTACTTTTGCTTTTTCGGATGCTTTTATTCATTATATTCAATCAATTTATAATCCTATGTTTACAGGTATTTCTAGAAGTACTTGTCGGGCCGATATTTTTAGACTCTATGCACAATATATTTATTATTTATTTGTGTTATTGAAAAATATTTCATGTAGAATTGCTCTAACTTCTGATCTTGATCGTGTTGTTAACAAAAATAATTATTTAACAATTACTTGTCACTGGATAGATAATAATTTTGTTATGCAAAAACGGATTCTACCATTTTTGAATGATGAAGATCGTAGACACACTGGAAGATTTATTTCTGAATCTATTTCTAAAGTAGCAAAATGTTATGGTATTGAAAGAAAAGTTTTATGTATAGCTTTTTATAATGCATCTAACAACAAGGTTGTTGTTGAATTGTTAAAAATTGAACTTTCTCTGCCGTTATTCAAAATATTTCATGTTAAATGTGTTTGTCATATATATAATTTAATCATAAAAGATGGTCTTGAATTTTTTGAGTTTTATATTGAAAAGATCTGACTTGCTGTTGGCTTTATTCAAGGAAATAATTGAAAAGCTAGAGTGAGAGAATTTAAAATCAAATGTGAATAAAATGAACTTAGACCGATATTTATGTCTGAAGAATGTGATACTAGGTGGAATGCTACTTATACTTATTTAAAAACTTGTCTTGCTTATAAAGTTCCTATTACAATGACTTTTAATCAATATTCTGGCTCTTTTCCTGACTGTATGCTACTTGATTCTGATTGAGCTGCAATTGATGATCTTGTTAGATTTTTGAAATTTTTTATATAGCTACGGTTAAATTTTCTAGTGCTTATTATCCTACTATTTGTAATATTTTAGTTTATTTAGTCGACATTTCTTGTTTGCTTAATGAAAATACGAATAAAGAAGGTTACAAAGAAGCTATTACTGCTATGATTGTTAAATTTAATAAAATATGTTTATTCGCTTTCCCTAATTTATTCAATTGGTGTTATAATAAATCCATGTAAGAAATATAATATTATAACCGAATTTAGTTCTATTATTTATAATGCTTTAGAGATACAGCCTGAAGAAGAACCTTCTTTGTTTACAGCTATGAGTGATGAAAACAATTACATGGAAGCATCGTATAATCATTATGCCAATTTACTTGATGAAGCCATACCGGCAAATATCACTCCAACTATTGCTCCTCAAGCTCCCGAGGAGCCATCGTCTTCTAAAAGGCAGGCACATAGTAGTTATCCTGATTACTTTTTTGATTTAAATGTTTGGGACTGGGTACAACCTTCATCACACAGAATAAATTTTCGGGAAGAGCTTAAGTATTTTCTTCGACAACCGATAGAGGATCGTAGAGCAAGGATCTGCGCGCTGATTGGTGGAAGAATAATGAAAGATAATCTCCGGTGCTTTCAAGATTAGCTAGAAATATATTGAATGTTTTAATGTCAATCGTTGCATCAGAGAGCGCTTTTAGTCAGGGACAATAACAACTTGGAGACAACCGACACTCATTGGGAAGCAATGCTATGAATGTTCTAGTTTACCGTAAAAATTAGATTATAGCGGAACGAAGAAATCAAGGAATGGAGGAGGGGCCGAAAGACGAATAGAATCTTGAAGAAATTATGACTTCAAGAGAGAACTCAACACAATCAAATTCAATACATGGTTTTTAGCCTTTGCTCCCATTGATTTTGACTTTCCTATGACAGTTTCTGTTAATATTAACATGCATGAGTTGAAAAACATGATACAAAATTTGTAGATTTTTCATTCTTGTAAATTCTAAGTTTTGGATCAATTTGCAATCAATAAAATACAACATTCATTCACTCATTACTTTTTTTTTTTTTAATTTAAATTGAATATCTAGTTTGAATTAACTACTTTTAATATATTACTAATTTACTATCAAACTCTACACTAAGTAATAAACATAACAAACATATATACATATAATAAAAAAATAAAAATAATGTTAGCAATATTACTTAGACAACTAGAATTGACATATAAAAATACTATAAGTTTATCTTTTAAGTGTTGTATGTAAAATTATAAATTTTTGAATATATGTTCAAAAACTTCGAGTATTATTATATTAAGTAGTATACATTGTGATCTTGTATGTATATATGCGTGTATATTTTCTAAAGTACTATAACATGTAATGTATATATCTTTCAACTTTCAAGTAATATTTTAAGTAGTATATATTCTACATACATGTGTATATATTTTCTATAGACTCTAAAGTAGTATATATTTAATGTAATTTCAATTTATTTATTTTTTTACATTTTGATCGATTTTGATCGGTTTGGACCGGTCAAAACTGGTTTAAAGCTAAGTGGGCTGGTCAAGGGCTGATTGGGGAGATTTTACTGTTGGGCCCGGACAGGACGAGCCCATTAAGACCTGATCCGGGACCGGACCAGCCCAAAACTCAGTAAGAAAAATTGGGTCGGTGCCAATTTGAACCAGATCGGCCCGTTGACATGTTTACAACGCTCACATGATACATAAAAGTTTGGAGGCATTTAAATGATGTTACAAATCGACGTATTCAATTGACACAGTGAAGATAAGTTGAGGTGTCAAATGACATATTCAAAGGTTAGAGTGCTTATTTACAAGTTTAGGCCAAGTTTAAATATCCGTTTATATACTATGCTAAAATAAAATAAACATTAATCAAAGTAACATTTAAAGTTATCGAGGTTTGAAAGTTCCTATAAATTGGGATGATGTTTTGAAACTTAGTTGGATAGTCTGGACAGTTTTTAGTGGCTTGACAGTGGTTCAAATGCTTAAGTTGATGCCTAGTAAAATAAAAAACAAGAATTGACCATGATTAAGTATTTGATTAAATGAGCCTGTGATATAGAGTCAATTCCTCACATTCTTACTAAATTTAGAAAAATGTCTTACGAAAATCACTTATTTTTTTTGTTCCAATAATATCATTCAATCTTGTACATTTCCTTACAAACTAACAATTGCTAAAATAGTCTTTATTCTTTGTAAGAAAAATAAACAAAATAGTCCCTTAAGTTAAACCGTGAATTTAAATAGTCTTAATTTTTTATTTGAAATATTAATAAACCTCCAACTATATTTCACATTTTTACTTCATTACATATTCCCTCTATCCCTTTTTAGTTGGACACATTCCTTTTACACGGTAATTAAAAAATCATAAATCGAATGAAATTTTTTATTATTTTACCCTTTAGTAATATTAATGATATGGGCATAGAAATGAATATTGAATTGGAATTGTTGAGATATTAATGTATACTATGGATTATAGGGGTATCATGAAAAAAAATTAATTAATTCTATTTTGATTTAGTAAGTGATGAATTAATATGAGTAATTCATTTTTAGTAAGACGACCAACTAAAATAGGACAAAGGGAGTAATTAAATTTAAAAAGACATATCACAATATTAAAATGCAAAAAAAAAAAAAAGTTGAGAGATGTATTTAGTTTTTAAAGTCAAGTTGAAGAGGTAATATAGGTTTTTCCCATATAATATCACAAGATTGACAAAAATAATATTTGTAAACTTTAACATTTTTAAATTACACAATGCTCATATGAGTTTTCTAATTTTATTTGATGTTTATTGATTTATGATATTATTATAATGTCCTTCATCAATATTTTATAGAAATTCTTTAAAATATTTATATATGATTGTTTTTCTAGTAGCTAGAGAGTCGAGAGGTTGAAGGAATTCATCGTCTTCTATGTGAATTATGAATTTTCTGGCAATTATTTTTAGAAGAAACTAACAACTAAATTTAAACTATTTTATCAAAAAATAAATATTAATCATAAAATAAATAAATATAAAATATTATTTATCGTTGAACTCCTAAGTTTTCAATTAAATAGAGTGCATATAAGCTTTTTTAACAATATCAATCACATTTTTTTTGGTGGACTACATTTTTTTAGTATTACAAATAGAAGTTGAATTAAATTTTATGCACTATTTTTTACAGTTAAAAAGTTATTAGTATATCATATTGTTAAAGAACATGGATCATTCAACAACAACAACAACAACAACAAACCCAGTGTATTCCCACCTAGTGAGGTCTGGGGGGGGGGGGTAAGATGTACGCAGTCCATACCTCTACCTCTGATGAAGTAGAAAGGCTGTTTCCGATAGACCCCGGCTCAAGGCACGAGATACCACACAACATGGATCATTCCAATTCAAAAATTAACTTAAGGGACTATTTTGGTTATTTTTCTTTTAAAGAATAAGAATTATTTTAGCAATTATTAATTTGTAAGGAAAATGTACAAAGTTGAATGACATTATTAAAACGAAAAAAAAGATAAATAACTTTAGTAAAATATTTTCCTAAGTTGAATGACAATATGAGGAATTGACTTTGGGATATATGATTTCAAAATCCCAACATGATCATGTGATTCTTTTGAACTTGTTCGCAAGTTCTAGTTAGATTCTAATGAATTTCGAACGAAATTTAACTGTGTTGCGGTTGCCTCGAGTGTAAATAGTATCGCACTAAGCAATTAAACCTGTAATTGTGTTGTGATTTAACCATTGGCGAAAATGTTGATTAGTTAACTCACAAATATTGAAGAGCAGAGGATTATACATTTCTTTTTGGCTTAAGTCATTTATAGTCCATTAAAATTATTCGAAAAATTCACGTAGATGCCTTAATCCACACTTATACCTATTGAAACGTAGATACCTCAATCCACACTTATACCTATTAAACACTTTAATGTTCAATAAATTAGTATCAATTTGACACAAATCAAAATCTGTTGCAAAGTAAAAGTGAGTGTAACTCACACACCAATATCATAACAGATGGACCAATGAAGTAATGTTACGTGGCAATTCAATTCAAATATATATATTTTTTTAAATAACATCATTTAAATAATTTTTAAAAAAACCCCACCCCCCTTCCTATTAGGCCGCCTATGCTAGCCCGTCATTTTTTCCTTTTATTTTAATAATATAAAATATCACAAGCTCTTCTCTTTTTCGATTAATAATCATTTATCACATTTAAAAAAAGCAAGAAGAAATTTTCAACAAAAAAAATATATAATACATACATCGAAAAAAATGAAACTTGCCATTTTTTAAAAACTTTCTTTTTTTACGACGAACAACGCAAAGAAATTAAACGAAAAAAGCAGAAAAGGATAGAATAGAGAGGGAGATGGAGGGGAGAGAGAGGGGGAGGGAGGGGGTGGGAAGATTAGTTGCAGGGGAGTGTAAATTTGGAGGAGACGAAGTGCTCCTTTTTTTAAAAAAAGAAAAATTATCATTTAAATTTGTCGCGCTTAAAGATTGTGAAACTCACTTTTTTCTTTTTTTCTATGTCTACTTTTTGTGTCTAATAGATATGATATTTAGTAGGTATAAACATGAATTGAGGTGTTTAAGTGAATTTTTCAAATAATTTGAAGAGGCTATAAATGACTTAAGTGTCTTTTCGTTTTAAAAAAATAAACCTAAAAATGCACTCTGTTACCCAAAAAATAAAGATAAATATTTTTTATACTTATAATATAGGTTCCTAAAATATATTCCTAAGAAACTATATCAGCTATTAAAGTGTAAAATAACAAAAAATTGTATGACACAAGTACATTTTATGGGATGACGTTTATATTTGGAACATACTAGTGTAATTATTACTTTCTTTTATCCCAACTTATGTTAATTAGTTTAATTGATATGAAATCTAAAATAAATTATACTTATGTGGCTTAAATTATTTCAAGTAAAATGAGCATTTAAAGCCACTATATTACTAAAAGTAAAATGCATTACTTTTTGAAACTGATTAAAAAAATAAGTCTTATAAATAAGCTTTGATTTTTGCAGAATATTTTTAAAGGACAGTTGTATTACTAGAAAATACATATTCTCCTATTAGTATACGTGTTGATTTTTGCTTGGGTGGGGACGGGGCATCAATTCATCACCATTTAAACGGAAGAATTGAAGAGTACAAATGATGAGCTGTGCTTACTAATACATGAAGCAATTGTTGCTGCGCGTTTCATGTATTCCATGCACCTATTCTTTTTCAAATGTACAAATGTATTTGCCGTATAGGTTTTGTCTTCGATCATGGAGTTAATTTCGGCTTTATTTGTGGCGCACCTCTTCTTTTGTTTTTGAAAAACTATATCCATCGTTTGTATTTTCGTTTTGCAATAATCAAGAAGAAGAAAAAGAGAAAAGATCATATTAGAATAATTATTATAAATACCACATATTGTGAATGTCAATTACATTATTTTATGAATAAGATTGAAATGAAGTAAATACTTTGTTCAGTAGTTCAAGTAGATAATTTTCTAAAAAGCGTTGCAGCAACTTCCTGAGACCTACAATCAAGAGATAACATACAAATAACTCAGTGAGTATTTGGGTAAGCTTTTAATTTGGTCAAAATAACTTATACGTTATTTTTTATTTTAAAAGATATTTGATAATTTTTATAATTGCTTAAAAAAAGTCAATTTTGACTTTTTTTTTAAGCCAAAAACAAGAAGCAACCATTTCTAGTTTTTTTTTTTGGAGCTTATAAGTTATTAAAGTTGACCAATTAAATTATATTTGTGTTCCTTATAATTATTCTTTATTCCAAGCTTACCCTTGTAGTGCTAGTTCTCCTTCACTACTTTTATTATTATTATTATTATTATTATTATTATTATTCGTCTTATTATAATCTTCTTCTTCTTCTTCTTCTTCTTCTTCTTCTTATTATTATTATTATTATTATTATTATTATTATTATTATTATTATTATTCGTCTTATTATTATTAACTATATCTATAATCTATAATTTATATCTATAATATATTAAAAATGTGAAGGCCATTAGAAAAGTGAATTGAACTTTTTGCCCTTCATTAAAAGACTTCGCTTTAGACAAAATCGTCTTTTCACTATTTTTTTAAATATTTAAGAGTTGTAAATTAATTAAATATATTTATGATAAAACTTTCATTGTTTGAATTCATTCAAATTTAGTCCTTAAACTTTTCTTTGTATGAATTATATACCATAAAATTATGTAATATACCATATTTGTAAGGAAAAAAGATAGCAACATTGGTGAAAATAAAAATTGAATTTTTCCTAAAATTGATGATTTGTATCCTTTTTGGTTTATGAATTCTCTACTTCTATAAAACTACATATAATTTTATGTTTTCTTCATCGATTTTTTATTATATATTAGTTTCAGCAAAATATATTATGGCGTTTGCAGGCCTGCAATTTAAAAATTCATATGATATTATTGTTTAGATTTTCTTCATCGACTTCTTTATTGTATTATTAGTGTCTATGTAATATATTGTGGTGACTACAATTTGAGAATTTAATTATATGATATTGTTTAGATTTTCTTCATCAACTTTTTTATTGTATTATTTCAATGTTTGCAGGGCTACAATTTGAGAATTCATATGATATTGGAGTAATTTCAAAGTCAGCCAATGCCTACTGCTTGGTTGCAATTTTGGTAATTAAGGCTTTGAATTCTAGAAATATTGAAAACTTGGAGGTGGTGGATTCGCCATTGATGATATGGTTAAGGATAGGGATAGCCCATGCAAATTGTATGGAAGGTTGAATTCCTGCTCTATGGTTGAATTTAGAGACTTAAAATATAATGCGATTTGTTGTCTCCAACTTAATTGGTTTAAGTTGCCATTAACTTTATTTGGTGTCTTATTTTAGTTTTTGATATGTAGACAAGGCCTAGCTCAGAGAAATGAGTCAAAGTTGTGTTAATCTTTGAACGAAAAAGGGTCAACTATCCTCGAACTATTCGAAATAGTACAAACATACTCTCCATTTATATTTGATCTTAAAACTATCCCTCAGGTCTCATAGTCCATATTTTGATTGTTTAAATTGCTTCATATTTTTTAATTATCATAATTTATGTTTGCTAGGTTGTGACCTCGCTCGAAATTGAAGTTAATGTTTTTTTATCATACATCCTGATGTTGTCATTCAATTATTTTATCCCATACGTTCAAAATGGTAGAAATTCAAAGCCAAAGTGATATATGAACTTTCTGTTTGGGTTTTTCTTTATTTAGGAGCTTTAGTCGAGTTGTCTGCTTTGTTTAGATATTGGTTAAGTTATAAAATTAGGATTTCTATCAACGCCGGTTGTTTTAGTTGTGTAGGTGATGTTGCTTTTTCTCTGTTCTCTTTGTTTAGTTTTAGAATTTGTACGGTTTACAACATCAATGATCGGGAGAGGATAGAGTGTACGCATCTTATCACTACCTTGTGAAATTAAAGATGTTGTTTTTTAAAGACCACCAGAGACATTGCTTGAGATTCGTAACACAAATACAAGATCTATATATAATTCTTTGATTTTTCTTTTCTTTTCACACGGCATTGTAGGACTTGAAGTTTTAACAGAAGGGATCAATATCTACTAAGCATGATGAATGTTTCTTATTTAGACACTTTCACTATTAAAATATGAATCTTAATGACTTAATCTTCAAAGATCTTGTATTGTTGTTGACTCTTGAAGAGCAGTCAACAATATGCAAAGTTTGAAGTGTCATCAACCATATGAATCACATAGTTTTGCCTTCATAATCTTCTTTGTTCTCGTGTAATACTTTTTGTAGAATTTTCATCCTATTAAAACATTGTGTTTTGGAATGAAAATGTTGTTTGATCATGTTAATTTATTGGTTCAGGAAGATGTGCAGCTCTTGGTGTGGCATTGGTGCATATTAATTGCAAATAAGTATTGAAAAAAATTATGGAGAAAAATATTCCTTTTGTCCCAATTTGGACAATTTATGTTGCATATTTAACTTTTGAGATTCAAAGAAAGTGTGTTTGATCATGAATTTGGACATGAAATTTTATATTCTTTTGAAATAAAATTTATAATTAGGAGATTGCGTAAAAAGTACTGTAAATCACAATAACTAACTACTCAAAATATTTAAAACAAATATGAAAAATTATGTTCAAACTTATACATGTTTGAATCTCAAGATGCGAAAATGTCATATAACTTAAGACGCATGGAGTATAAGTTTTGTTAAATAATAGTAGGAAAAAATCTGTGAGTTTATGAGAAAAAACTCTTAATGTTTTGCAATAATGAGGTACATCGTTTTCTATTCATCATGTTCACTCGAGTGATTATTTTTCAAGAGCACAAGTGTTTAATTTCTTTCAACGGTATATAATCTTTATATGTCTCGTGTTCCATAGTTATTACTTCCTCCGTTCAAGATTATTTATCCACTATTGACTTCACACATAGGTTAAGAAATAATAAATACTAGACATTTTTTTAATATATCACTCTTTTACTATATATAATAAATTTAGAACCCATTTGGCAATGAGAATTTCTCTCTTTTTCAAAAAGTAATTTCACTTTAGTGAAAATTGTAGTGTTTGACCGTAAGAATTTCACATACAATTTGAAATTGTATTTGGAAAAGTGACTTGTTTTCACTTCAACTTCTCTCACAAAAGTTAAAAAAAAAAAAAAGAACTTCAATTTATTTTAATAATCAAATACAATTTTCATGGTCAAACACCTACTTAATATTTTAAAAAATATATTAAGTGATGAATAATATTTTAGTAAAGATAAAAATAGATAGAAAAGGGGAATTGATCATACAACTCATGTATTAAGTGGAACCACTCTCTATAAGAAAACACGAATGAAAATTGAGAATATATACGATTTGACATGATAAAGCCATGTAACCTACACTACTTTTTCTTTTGTTTGTTGCAACTTTATTTAGATAATCTATATAATCAATTTTTGGTTGTAATTTTATTTATTTTGATGAACTATGTAATTTATTTAGATTTGATTAATTTTTCTTTCTTGTTGAAAGTTTTAGAAGTGGAGAGACAAGCCAATGCAACGCTTTAAGGTTGATGTTCAAGCCCTTAAGCTCCCATATAAGATATATGTGAAAAATGACGTTGTTACTACCTTTTAAGTGTGCAGTGTAGCTCATGCTTCCATCTGACATGAATTATTTCAAAATAAGTGAAGTTCTCCCTCATCCATACTTTACCTCTATCCTCTATTTTAAACATATGAATGCTTCTACAAACTAATTTCTCTACTATATGAGCATTTCTTAGCTTTGTGCATAACATGTTTTAAAAATTAACAGAAGTTCTTTTAAAAAAAGAATAATAACATCGACTTTTAACTATCCTTAAATTAGTTGATATATAATACATATGAAAGACCAACATCAACTGCTTTCAAGTTGAAGGAAAATATACTTCTGGTGTAGAAAGTCAATTCAATTCATATGAACACAATATATTTTTTAATTTGTCATTTACCTAATAATGTGACATGAGCTACAAAAAGATGTAATATTCATGCATACTTCTTTTTAATTAAGTTCATACCTTTTTAAGTAGCATTTCACTTTTTAAAAAGAAACTCTTGAAAGTAAATAAGCTTGGTCATCTGAACTTTATTGAGGTTTAGTTTAAAATGAATATCAAAGTTATTTTAGAGTCTATTATCATGTTTTCTTGCTTAAGTATATTTTTTATCTTATAATTTTATATTTTTTTAAAAATATTATTTACTTAATAATATAAGATACACATAATTATAATTTATTTTTTTAAAATATATTTATTAATAATTAACGCGCTATATACACATGCAAAACACGTACTCTAAACTAATAATAATAATAATAATAATAATAATAATAATAATAATAATAATAATAATTTCAAATGAATATAATTCAATACTAATACAATTTTTAGTTAAATATTTTTATAATGAATAAAAATTATTAAATTCACATAAATTGAAAACCCATAAAATCTAGCCTAACTCAAAACAATTATTTTACACCTACGTTAAAATATCATAAATAAAAAAGTAATTTTATTAATTCACCACTTATACAAGGGTAATATAAAAAAAAATAATTAATATTTTCTTGATTTAGTTAGGTGATCAAATAAAATGAGACAATTATTTTTATAAGATAATCAATTAATATGGGGCGGATGAATACTATTATTAATCAAATTTTAAGTTTTCTTTTTCGGCATTTTAATTGAACATTTTCACTTTTTGTATTTATGGCTAACTTAACTCTAGCCATATTAGTACCTCTTTTGTATGAAACTATTTATCTATTAATGTAATTATAATGTTTAGTAACATATATATTTTGCTTTAATGATAAGCTCGACATATATATTAATAATATCCTCGTGTTAGAATTTGCCCTGAATTTCCTACTTTATTTGATTTTCTATCATAATTAGAATTACTTTTCTTTATGAAAAAAGATTTCCTTGTTGAAAAAGTTCTCTTTCCTATTAGATTTCTGTTAGTTTTTTCCTATTAGATTTCTATTAGGTTTATTCCTTTTCTAGGGGTTTTGTAACTCTATATATAGGAGATCTCTCTTCTTAAATCATAACACAATAACATCCACAGTGTAGTCATTAAAGAGTCTTTGTTTAGGGGGAGATTTCTCCCAATAGATTTAATATTTTTTTATATTAGTTTTTATAATATGTAGGCCGATTGGCCAAAACATATAATAATTTTATATTTTTTAGTATTATTTTATGTATCTTCTGAATTATCACTACGATGGTTTGCAACTAATAGTTTCCGTATGACGCCATCTCGATTTCGAACCCAACAAATGGTATCAGAGCTTATGGTTCAAAGATCTAATGATTTGGTGAAACGAGATTAAACAGGTTTAAAGCGGTTTCAAAATCATACTGCAACAGTTTGGCGATAATGATTTTCAGCAATCCTACTGCTAACCCATCTTTAAAACCAAAATCAATTTTCAATTTTTAACTCATACTTGCTTTAATGCTTGGACTCCTTTCAACTCGTGCATTTATTTTTAACGCATGAGCTCCACTCTTAACCTATGCTCACTTTCAATGCACAAGACTCCACTTTCAATCTTATCAACCCGTGCTTTTATTTTTAATGCATAAGGCTCAAATTTTAACCGATATCAATTTTAAATCATAGTAAGCAACTGTGATATATGAAAATTATGTGAAGAAGAAGATCAAGATTGATTTGCCAGAAAATTCGAGCCAAAGGGAGATTTGTTAGGATTTGCCTTGAATTTCCTACTTTATTTGATTTTCTACCATAATTAGAATTACTTTTCTTTAATAAAAAAGATTTCCTTGTTTAAAAATATCTCTTTCCTATTAGATTTCTTTTAGTTTTTTTCTATTAGATTTCTATTAGGTTTATTCTTTTTCTAAGGGTTTTGTAACAGTATAAATAGGAGATCTCTCTTCTCAAATTATAACACAATAACATCCACAATGTAGTCATTAAAGAGTCTTTGTTTAGGGGGAGATTTCTCCCAATAGGTTTAATGTTTTTCGATATTAGGTTTTATAATATGTAGGCCAATTGGCCAAAACATATAATAATTTTATGTTTTTAGTATTGTTTTATGTGTCTTCTAAATTATCACTATAATGGATTGCAAGTAATAGCTTCCGCATGATGCTATCTCGATTTCGAACCCAACACCTCGAAGGTTAAAAGCTACAAGTCCAGTTTAATAAGAAAATGAAGTGCCGTCACAAATTGCACCTTAATGATACGAAATCTTAACGTAATCATGAAGAAACAAATAATTTTTTAATATATAACTATCTTTTTCAAACACAAACATTCAACACTTAAACTCTTACAAAAAAAAAAAATTTTAGCGCACAAATTAATAGTCAATCAAGAAAATATTTTATAAATATGTATATATATATATATATATATATATATATATATTAAAATATATATTAATTTTAATTTAAATTATTTTAGTAATAAAAATTAATAATAATCAACTCTATATATTATTAACAGCTATAAAGGTATTTCAGATATTTTGACTAGAAAAAAGTGCTTAAAAACATTATTTATCAAACACATCAATAATTTTTTTTTCAGTTTCAGCACTTTTATCCAAACACGTAACTGCTTATGTTTAAAATAAGTTCAGCGCTTTCAAAATCACTATGAATTTTTTTTTTAAAAGCCAATTTTTTTCAGCCTATCCAAACGGCCTTCAAGCTAACATGTTATAAGTAGCTCAAGTAGGAGTTTGCATGTGACTTTTGAAAAGCCTTGCAACTGCTTTCCAAAATGGGCTCGCTGGCAACATTTTTTATTTCTATTAGTTTAATTACACGTGTCTCGCATGTGTAATGTTTGATTATTTAAAATAAAATAATTTTATTTATTGCGAAGATTTTAATAAAGTATAAAAAGTCAAATCACTTTTCAAAGATTTTCATACTTTAGTAATAATACACACCTAAACACACATTATCACTAAAAGTTTTAAGTAGTTGATGGATCGTTATTTTTGATCATATCTATGGTATGATTTTTTTTTTCTATATTTAAAATCTTCTTATTTTTAAAGTCAAATCTTTATAAAATCATTTATTACATTCTTATTATGTACTTAAAACTTTTAAAAATTTGATATTTCTTAAATTTTTCTTATTCTAACGTTTTTATATTTATTTCTAAATTTTTTTAAATCTTTTTAAAATCAAATTTAGTTGATTTAAAATTTTTAAACTAATGAAAAAAGTATTAGTTGTCATTAATTCTGATGACTTCTAATAAGGAAAAATCTTACCATAAATATATTTAATTAATTTTTAACTCTTAAATATTAAAAAAAATTTAGTGAAAATACGATTTTGTCTAAAACGAACACTTTTAATAAAAGATAAAAAGTTCAAACAATATTTTTAAGGTCCTTCACATTTTAATATATTATAGATATAGATTATAGATTATAAATATAGATATAGATATAAATATAAATTATAGATATAGATATAAATATATATATATATATATATATAAATATAGATATAGATTATAAATATAGATACATAAATAAGAACTCAATTTAGTTATTAAGTTTACCATAGTTTCATCTCTTACGCTGAAGCGGGTTTGCAGAGATTTTGCCTGTGGGCTTGATCTCAAGATATTGAAGTGGGCTGGTATGACCAATATAGGTCCATTAAGGTGCCATGTAAAAGGCTCAATCAGATATGGAGTGGGGTATAGTTACGGCCCAATACCGCTGCAGATATTTAATTGAAAAAAATACATAAAGTAGCATACTTAAGTATTAAATTACAAAAAATAACAATACTTTTATCAAATTACATTTTGTAGCATATGTATTTGTATGTATTTGTATTTTTGTAGCAACAGTTTGCAAAAATACAAAATACAACTTGTTATATTATGTAATTATAGAACTGTTGCTATGAAACTCATAATTAAGGGGATAAGTATGCTATTTCTGAATTTTGCGCTATTTAATTTATCAATTTTGACCATTCCGTTGCGATTCTTCTTGTTGCTGTTGACATTGTTTCTTTATGATTTATCGAATTATCGATAGGGTAGGAAAAGGTACGTGCTTACAAACTTGATAAAAAGATCACCTATTTGATTATTGAGATGGATAAGACACCAATCCCGAACATTGTTTTGTTGAGGGCGTTCATAGCATGCTTGTAGATGAAAAAGGAAATGGACTTGTAAGTTGTAACAAGAAAAAGTCATACAGTTTTATTGCTCCTTTTTTTTATTGAAACCTTTGGCTTATTTTTAATGGCGATATATTGGCGAGGAGGTGGGTAGGTTGAGTTCTTAGATATTACGGACTTTCATCTAGAAGGTGGTGTTGTTTGTATACACAAAAGTTGAAAGTGGCCTTCTTGTCTTTCAGCTCCCACCTCGCCCTACCCCCCCCACCCCCTTCCCCCCCCCCCCAAAAAAAAAAAACCCTAAAAAGGAGAGTCATCTGAGTTGTTGAATACAACAAAAACTAAAAAGATTGTCCTTGCAAGGATTTAACAAATGTTAATATTCTGTTTTGGATAGTCAATACTCCATTGACCATTATGGTACAAGGACATAAGTTTTTATTTTGGCATAATACATAAATGTATTTTTCTTGGTCTCAACTTGCATATATACGCTTCAATTTTGGGTGTGCACAAATAGATATTTAAATTATCAAAAGTTGAACTAGTAGACACACATGACCTATGTGGAAAATCACATCAAATATACGTGTATTACATGTCATATGGAGTGAGATTTAGTGAAATTCCATCTTGTCATTTGACAGAAATCATCCGACGAAGTTTTACAAAATTTTGGTTTATATAACAGTGTATAAGCTTGTATATTATTTTATATGGGAGTATAAATACCTTATATAATTTATACAACTGGGCGTATATTATAATTTTAAACATTTTAAAAAAAATGAAAGTTTTATATATTGTTATATACAGGACGTATGTTATTGTATACTTGATTATGTTCTGGGCTAAAGATTTTGTATGTAAGTTTTGGACTATATTTTTGCGATATAAGTTAGTTAACTATATATTGGAAAAATTTCATAGTTCAACAAGTTAAGTTTCTAAACTACCAAAAATCCCTTCACATGTAAAATTCTACAAATATCCCAATATTTACCACTTTTACCTTTGTTTAGAAAATAATTGAGATACATATTACAACTCCTGACAACTGTGGTCTCCTTTACCAAATTTAACACCGGTTCCTCCTATTTTCACGCCTGAATTTCTGCAGCGATTTTCATTAGTTTTCTTTCACGATTTCAAAATTTTGAATCAATGTAAAATTTTCCCCTAAAATCGTATTCACTTTCTTCTTATCATATCTTTCAATTTCTATCAAAAAATAATTTTTTGATTCCGTTTTCTACAAAGTTTTATTGCGGTTTCATTGTTGAATTAATTATTTGATTATCGTTTTTTCAGTTCATATTGTTTGATTTTACATAATGAATAGAGATTCGGTACCATCTTTTAGTCTTGAAATTTCTCAATTAGACACTATCAAATAATATGAAAAAGTTGTAAACTTTATTCTTGATATTTTTGAGCAAGATTCTGATGACTTTAATGAAAATAGATCTAAACATAGAAACGATTCATCAATGATGAAGAAATTGCGTGAAAAGCATTGAAAAAGGCTAAGAAAAAAGAAATTACGTGAAAAGCATGTTCAGATCTGGACAATATTATGTCGAGATACATATTTCCTCATACATGATACTTTTGCATTATCTTGTATCTTTGGTGCTATATTTATGGATTTACTAAATTTTCTTTTTTTGTAAAACAAAAGATATATTTTATATAATTTGTATCTAGGGTTCTGTGCTAATGTAGGTCTATGTATCTATGAGTTTTCACTACTAAAAAATGGCTAAAAAGCGACGCAAAAGAAACGACGGACTGTGTCGCTTTAAAAAGCGACGTTGGTCGTCGCTTTTTTATTTTTATTTTTATTTATTTTTTATTAAAAGCGACGGCCAAGGTCTTAATATCCGTCACTTTTTTTTTCGAATTTTTGTGCCAAGTAATTAAAAAATAATTTATATATTTTTATTAATAAAAGCGACGGACAGTGTCATAATTTATTAAAAAAAATAAAAATAATTTTTTAAAAAGCGATGTAGTCTGTCGATTTTTAAATTTAATTTTTATTTTTGTTTATTTTTATTAAAAGCGACGGACAACGTCACTATAATTTTTATTTTTTAAAATGTTAATTCTAGAAAAGCGACGCTGCCCGTCGCAATTTGTAAAGCGACGGACAACGTCGCTTTTGTTAAAATTAAATAAAAATTATTTTTTTAAAAAAGAACGTTGTCCGTCGATTTTAAAATTTTATTTTTATTTTTGTTTATTTTTATTAAAAGTGACGAATAACGTCGCTATAATTTTTATTTTTTAAAATATTAATTCTAGAAAAGCGACGTTGTCTTTCGCAATTTGTAATTTTTTTTTTTACTTTTAGAAAAAGCGACGGACAATGTCGCTATAATTTTTATTTTTTAAAATATTAATTCAAGAAAAGCGACGCCGTCCGTCGCAATTTGTAAATATTTTTTTTTAAATTTTTTTCAAAAAGTGTCGGACAACGTCGCTTTTGTTAAAACTAAATAAAAATTAACTTTATGAAAATGACACTGTCCTTCGATATTTGATTTTTAATTTACTATTAAATAAATAATTTTCATATTAAAAAAATTAAATGTATTCAATTATTTATTGAATACATTGATATTATACGATCGATTGATAAAAAAAATATACTATTGAAGTTATAATATAATAATATATGCTAAATTAAACGATAATTTATCATTATATATATATATACAAAATGTTGTATTACGAGGTAATTTACATGTGTATGTGATGTATCTAATACATATTGTGAATTTTATAGTCAATCAACTGTATATATTGAATACATTGATGTCATACGATCGATTAATCAAGGTAATAATATATTTTTAAAATTATAATATAATAATATAAGCTAAATTAAATGATAATTCATCAGAGTAGAAATAAAATACTTTGTATTACGAGGTAATATACTTGTGTATGTGATGTATATAGTTAAAAGCTAGCTAAGTGAGTCTATATATCCAAATATTATGAATAATATGTTAACATCATATGATCGAGCTAATAATACACTATTAAGTTATAATAATGAAACCAATTAACCGACAATTCATCATATTAATACGTTGTATTAATGTAATCGAAATCTCTAATTCAATATTTTAAACCCAATTTCTAATCCCAATTTCACTATTTTTTTCTTGAAATTAAGGGTGTGCATCGGTCGATTTGATTTTAAATATTATCGGTTTGGTTTATCGGTTATCGATTTTTAAATAAGTCAAACCAATAATTAAATCAATAAGCAAAAATTCTACATGATGTGTTTTATTTTACAAGAATCTTCAAGTTTGAATAGGTTTTCGAGAAGGTCTGCGTACACTGTACCCTCCACAGACCTAATTTGTGGGACTAAATCAGTTTAATTGTGTTGACACCCAATTTTAACCTCACGATACCCCTCTCAGGCTGCTATTTTATATAGTAATTTTACGTAACATTAATTCTTACATGCTTAGATTATTTTACTATCAACGTCTTACTATTTTTATCGTTATTTAGGCTGCTATTTTATCAAAATTATTTGATTTTAATTATTAATATTTTTGTAAACATTATTCTTATATTAAATACATATTGTCGTGTCACATTCATAATTTATAAAAATGTACAAATTATTTTGATACCATTTTCTATAATTTTTAAACTCAAAAACGACATTTTACATAATTTTATTAAATTATTTTTTTCCCGCAGTGGTGCACACTCATATTTTTTACAAATATATTGTCTAGTTTTTCATTATTATTATTATTATTATTATTATTATTATTATTATTATTATTATTATTATTATTTATAACATTTATTTAAATAATAGTCTAAATTAAATTAGTTTATCTGATCTATTTATTTCTGACCCAATTTTTTACCACAATATATCAATTTTTAGCCTAGTTTTATTCAATTTATTACAATTATAGCAAATTTGTGACACAATTGAAAATTTATGTAAATTTTGATCAAATTCTCAACCTTTAAATCTCAGTCGTCGATCAAACCTGATCTAACGGCTGAGATCAAATTATCCTCTCTTTTCTTTTAAAACACATAAGCCGTCTCATTATTATTATTATTATTATTACTATTATTATTATTATTACATTTATTAAACTAACATCCACTCTTATTTAATTTTTCTTTCTTGTGTTTAATTTTTAGCCAATCTTTTATTTCAATTAGTATCAATTTTAGCCAAAATTAAATATCAATGTAATTCTGATTTAAATCCCAATTGACCTACTTTTAAATACCTTAATCTCATCCGTTGATCAAAGTTGATCCAACGGCTGAGATCAGATCAACCAATCTTTCCTTTTAAACAAAAAAACAAACCCTATCCTCATTTTCTCCCTCAAACATCTACCTCCCTCCCCTATATTCTCTTTCTCTAAGACTCACCATAACAAACGCATCTTGCTCCCCCTTTTTCCTCCCTTGCCGCCTCACCCCTTTTCCGATGAAACCACGCCGATGAAGCCCCTCAAGCCGCCGCTGACAGCTCTCTCCATTCGCGATGAATAGCCACCGATGAGCCAGCCTCCGACACTAGACGAACCAGCCCCATGCCGGATGAACCAGCCTCCGCGCCACCAACCACCAGTCACCAGTCAACGCTGCAGCCATCGACCAAAGCCAGACCCTTGGTGGACAAGTATTTATTCGATCTTTATTCAACAGTTATAAGTCAACATAGTATATAAATTCTTGTGGTTGTCCATGATAAGTGTTATACCTTAAACTTGAATTGTGATTGCAAATGCAAGGAAGATTATTAGGATTGTAGTGCTAGTACATCGAACTTATCTAGTAGATTGACTTAACCTATGCATGAATTTATGTTTAGTACTTTGCTAGTTAATGTGGTAGTACGGATCTGAGGTGTGTCTTGTTTCTATATGGAGTAGTTAGTTGTGGATTTATACTTTAGGTGAAAAATTTTAAGGAATAACTTAGTATCATTATATATGGTGATACATCAACCGCTAGAGTAAAATGATAATGGTTCAACTTAGAATGACGAAGAGGTCTGCGTACTTAGAATGGTGGCTTAAACCTAAAAGGAGATGATAATATCTGACTATAATGCCAAGTAGAGCCTCGTGTATTATCAGTTAAGTAACATATTTGTTGTAACGCTCTGTGAAGCGTATTTATATGTATTCTGGTTAGCTGACATGTTTGCGATATGCCTATTTACAAAGGAAATTCTGGCAAAATCTTTTTAAAATTTTGAGAGTTAACAGAATTTTAGGACCACATAATGGATAAAATGAAGTGGAAGTTAAGTAAATGATCTCAACAAAATTTTAGGACCACATAATGAATAAAATAAAGTAGAAGTTAAGTAAATGATCCCATGAGTGGCGTAGATAATTATAGGAGTCAAATAAGATATAAGCATCATTCGAGGACGAAAATGATTTGATGTAGTTCTTGAAAGGTGAACTTGAGTTTTGAAATTTGTAAAGTGTAATCACTTGAGAATGTGAATTCATGACTTGAAATTGGTTTAGTGTTGATACTTGAAATGTGAATTCATGACTTGAAAATGGTTAAATTTTGTCACTTGAGAAGTGAATTAGAGAGTTGAAAATGGTTAAGTGTAGTATTTTGAAATGTGTACTAGTCACTTGAAAAGTGTATTAGCGACTTGAAAATGGTTTAATATAGTTCTTGAAAGGTGAACTTGTGTTTTAAAATTTGTAAAGTGTAATATCACTTGAAAATGTGAATTCAACAACAACAACAACAAACCCAGTGTATTCCCACTTAGTGGGGTTTGGGGGGGGGTAAGATGTACGCAGTCCATACCTCTACCTCTGATGAAGTAGAAAGGCTGTTTCCGAAAGACCCCCGGCTCGAGTCACGAGATATCACACAAACACATAGTACAGCACAGCAGCAGATGACATAACATAGATACGGCACCCATAGGGAATATAAAACAGAGTAAAGCAGGAATGCAGGAATAATAAAGCAGAGGAGAGCACACAGATTCGTAATAAACATGGAACACGGAACACGAAACACTGAATACAGAATCATAACAGGAATACACCCCCACCAATTAATTCCCTACACTAGCGACCCGAACTGGCCTTAATCTTCTGCCGTAATTCGCATCTTCCAGCCCTTCCTATCTAGGGTCATGTCCTCGGTGAGCTGCAACTGTTCCATGTCCCGCCTAATCACCTCACCCCAGTACTTCTTCGGTCTACCTCTACCCCGTCTAAAACCATCCAACGCTAGCCTCTCACACCTACGGACCGGGGCATCCATGCCCCTCCTCTTCATGTGTCCGAACCATCTCAATCGTGCTTCCCGCATCTTACACTCCACTGAAGTCACACCAACCTTCTCCCGAATAGTCTCATTCCGAACTCTATCCCCTCGGGTCAGTCCACACATCCAGCGCAACATCCGCATTTCTGCCACCTTCATTTTTTGGATGTGGGAGTTCTTAACTGGCCAACACTCCGCTCCATACAGCAAGGCCGGACGGACTACCACCCTATAGAATTTGCCTTTAAGCTTGGGCGGCACCTTCTTATCACACAGCACCCCCGATGCGAGTTTCCACTTCATCCATCCCGCCCCAATACGGTGCGAGACATCCTCGTCAATCTCACCGTTACTCTGGATCACGGACCCGAGATACTTGAACTTATCCCTCTTCCCTACCTCCTGTGCTTCTAGCCTCACTACTACCTCATTCTCCCGCCTCACGTCATTAAACTTACATTCCACATACTCTGTCTTGGTTCTGCTCACCCTGAACCCTTTAGACTCCAGAGTTTGCCTCCACAACTCTAATTTGTCATTCACACCCCGTCGAGTCTCATCTATCAGGACTACATCGTCTGCAAAAAGCATACACCACGGCACCTCCCCTTGGATACGCCGCGTCAACACATCCATTACTAACGCAAACAAAAAGGGACTAAGAGTAGATCCCTGATGCAATCCTGTCAGTACAGTGAAATGCTCTGAGTCTCCTCCCGCCGTCCTCACCTGGGTTTTCGCTCCCTCATACATATCCTTAATTACTCGTATATATGCCTGCGGTACTCCACTCACCTCCAAGCATCTCCAAAGCACTTCCCTGGGGACTTTGTCGTACGCCTTTTCCAGGTCGATGAACACCATGTGCAGATCCTTCTTCCTCTCCCTATACTGCTCCACCAACCTCCGTACCAGGTGGATTGCCTCTGTCGTCGAGCGGCCGGGCATAAATCCGAACTGGTTTTCCGAAATAGACACTATCCGTCTCAGCCTCACCTCGACCACTCTCTCCCATATCTTCATAGAGTGACTCAGTAACTTAATCCCCCTATAGTTATTGCAACACTGAATGTCCCCCTTATTCTTATAGAGGGGGATCATGGTACTCCACCTCCACGCCTCGGGTATCTTTGCCGTCCTGAAAATTTCATTGAACAATGCAGTCAACCACCTTACACCAGCCTCTCCAACGAACTTCCAAAATTCCACCGGTATCTCATCCGGCCCCGTCGCCCTACCCCTTCGCATCCTGCGGATTGCCTGTCTAACCTCGTCTACCTTAAAACGTCTACAATAGCTAAAATCCCGACACTCCCCTGAGTTCTCCAGTTCCCCTAACACAATAGCTCTGTCCCCCTCGTCATTCAAGAGCGTATGAAAGTACGACTGCCATCTCTTCTTTATGTGACCGTCCTCCACCAACACTCTACCGTCCTCCCCCTTAATGCACCTCACCTGATCGAGGTCACGACCCTTCCTCTCCCTAGCCTTAGCGAGTCGAAACAACTTTTTCTCCCCTCCTTTCCCCTGTAACCCTGCATACAAGCTCTCAAAAGCGGCCGTCTTAGCTGCCGTGACCGCTGACTTCGCCTCCTTCCTCGCTAGCTTGTACTCTTTCCTGTTTACCCGCTTCTCTTCTTCATCCTTACTTTCCACCAACTTAGCATACGCCTCTTTCTTGGTCTGCACTTTCTTCCCCACCTCTTCATTCCACCACCAATCCCCCCGATGATGTCCGGCCCGGCCCCTAGAAACACCCAACACCTCCCTTGCATTCTCCCTGATGCACGTTTCCGCCCTGTCCCACATACTATCCACGTCCCCCCTACACTCCCACACCCCCATTCCCGCCAACCTCTCCCCTATCTCCCACGCATTCACTGGCGTCAAGCCGCCCCACTTAATTCTCGGTCTACTCTCCTCACTCCTCCGCTTTTTATTCTTCTTTATACCCAAATCCATAACCAAGAGCCTATGTTGAGTCGAAAGATTCTCACTCGGGATGACTTTACAGTCTTTACACAACGCCCTATCCCCTTTCCTAAGCAACAAAAAGTCAATTTGGGTCCTGGCTATTGCGCTCCGAAAAGTGATCAGGTGCTCGTCCTTCTTCGGGAAGCCCGAGTTCACCACCACCAGCCCAAACGCCCTCGCAAACTCCAATAGGGTCGCACCCTCTTCATTTCTCTCCCTAAAACCAAAACCACCATGCACATCCCCAAAGCCTCCCGGTAGCGCCCCGATGTGCCCGTTGAAATCCCCTGCTACAACAATCTTCTCCGAACTGGGCACGCCTCTCACCACCTCCTCCAAAGCCTCCCAGAACCGCATCTTCTCCTCCCCCTCCGATCCCACATGCGGCGCATAAGCACTACACACGTTCAGGGTAAACCCCCGAATGACCAACTTAATAGTCATCAACCTATCGTTGATCCTCTTCACCTCCACTACCTGGCCTCTAAGCTCTTCATCTACCAAGATGCCAACTCCATTCCTACGCCTGTCGCTCCCAGAGTACCACAGCTTGTAACCGTCCACATCCCTGGCCTTAGACCCTACCCACTTTGTCTCTTGGACACACGCAAGGTTGATCCTTCTCTTCCTAAGAATCTTCACCAGCTCTATGGACTTCCCCTGAAGGGTCCCTATATTCTAAGACCCAACCCTCAGCCTACCGTCACTATCCACGCGCCCCCCACTACCCCCCCCTCGGCCAAACCTTGGCCTCCCACCCACTCCCGCTCTCTCCCCATCTCCCGCCCCCACCACAGCCCCACGCCCCAACCCCCTCGAACATGACCCTAACCACCCATTACCACCCACAGCCACAACTACACGAAAAGGTAGGAAAATATAAGGATATACCCAGTGGCAATATCAAAGCAGCAGCAAGGAGATACCAGACACACACACGTTCAAAGGGAAACTCCCGAAGCAAAAACTAAGAAGCGACCACAGCAACAGCAACAACAGACAACAGACAACAGGCAATGTTCACAAATCCCACGCAAGTCAAGGTACACGGGCTACTACGAGCATAGTACTAAGAATGGAATATGAAAGAATGAACTAAAATGCAATATGAAATAATGAAATAACAAAGGTTAGAAGTCACCGGATTTCGCTTGGGGCTGCGGCTGCTGGAGACGGCGTGGCGGGTGCAGGCGGAGTGTCGGCCTGTTGGAGACCAAGTTGGCGGCTGGGGACCGGGCGGCAGCTGGTTGAATGCCGGGTTGGGTTGGGGGGGGGTACGGACAGTACCGGTAGGGGGGGGTGTGAAC
>NC_061111.1:180952106-181052893 GCF_002878395.1 Capsicum annuum
TGTTGACAGTTCAAACACTTGGACACAAAATCAGCTACATCACATTCATGTTATTCCACCAATACAAGGTTTTCAGATCATGGTACATCTTAGTAGAGCCTGGGTGAACAACATACCTCGAAGTGTGCGCCTCATTAAGGATTTTTTTTTGTAGCCCATCAACATTCGGAACGCACAACCTACCCTGAAATCTTAGAATACCATCACCATAAACTTCAAATGACTTAACCTTTTGTTGACCCACATCTTTCTTGATTTGCATCAAGACGGGATCTTCAACCTGCTTCTCCTTAACTTCAGCACAAAGGGATGACTTAGCTAACTCATGAACAATCACCCCTCCATCTTCAAAATCTAGGAGTCGCACTCCCAGATTTACAAGGCGGTAAATGTCCTTCACCATCTCTTTCTTTCCTTCTTCTACATGAGAAAGGCTGCCCATAGACAACCTGCTGAGGGAATCAGCTACAACATTTTCCTTTCCCGGATGGTAATGCAGACTCATGTCATAGTCTTTCAAAAGCTCCATCCAACGCCCCTGCTTGAGGTTCAATTCTTTCTCTGAGAAAACATACTGCAAACTCTTATGGTCAGTATAAATATCAACATGCACTCCATAGAGATAGTGCCTCCAGATTCTAAGTGCAAACACCATGGCTGGTAACTCTAAGTCATGAGTGGGGTAATTGTGCTCATGCACCTTTAACTGCCTAGATGCATAAGCTATCGCCTTACCACGCTGCATCAATACACAGCCAAGTCCCATACGGGACGCATCACAATAAACCACAAAATCATCTACGCCCTCGGGGAGGGTCAAAATAGGAGCAGTAGTCAGCTTGTCCTTCAACTTCTCAAAACTGTTTTCACATAAGTCCGACCACACAAACTTTATCTTTTTCTGAGTCAGTTTAGTAAGCGGAGCAGCTATGGAAGAAAAACTCTCTACGAACCTTCTGTAATGCCCCGCCAAACCTAAGAAGCTCCGAATACCGATTGGAGTCGTGGGTCTGGGCCATTTTCTCACTGATTCAACTTTCTGGAGGTCCACTCTTATCCCGTCACTGGACACAATATGCCCCAGGAAGGCAATAGCGTCTAACCAGAATTCACACTTAGAAAATTTGGCATACAGCTAATGATCCTTAAGGGTCTAAAGAATAATTCAGAGGTGATTGGCGTGATCCTCTTTACTCTTAGAATATATTAGAATATAATCAATAAATACAATGACGAACAAGTTAAGAAACTGACGAAACACTCTATTCATAAGATCCATAAAGGCTGCAGGGGCGTTATTCAACCCGAATGACATGACTAAAAATTTGTAGTGACCATATCAGGTTCGGAAGGTTGTCTTGGGTATGTCTGACTCCCTAACTTTCAACTGATGATAACCCGAACGAAAGTATATTTTTGAAAAACACTTGGCACCCTGAAGCTGGTAAAAAAGGTCTTTAATCCTAAGAAGTGGATATTTATTTTTAATCGTGACCTTATTCAACTGGCGGTAGTCTATGCATATTTGAAGTGACCCATCCTTCTTTCGCACGAAGATCACGGGTGCACCCCATGGGGAAATACTAGGACGAATAAAATCTTTGTCTAGGAGGTCTGCAAGCTGTTCCTTTAACTCCTTTAGTTCCGCAGGAGCCATTCTATATGGAGAAATAGAAATAGGACGAGTGTCTGGCAACACATTAATGCCAAAATCTATCTCCCTATCAGGGGGTATCCCTGGGAGATCTTCGGTAAAGACTTCTGGGAATTTATTCACTACAGGGATTGACTGCAGAGGAAGATTTTCAATTTTTGAATCTCTTACTCGGATGGTACATACAACCTTTGGAGATAAGCTTTCGGGCTCTAAGATAAGAGATAAAGTGACCTCTAGGTTCCAAAGAACTCCCTGCCCATACAAGTGGTGTCTTATTTGAAAAAGAAAAAGTGACCTTTTGGGTCCTGCAATCGAGTGTGGCATAGCACGAATGGTGCCAGTCCATCCCAAGGATGGCACCAAAATCTATCATATCAAGTTCTATAAGGTCTGGCACAGTTTCCCTACTATGAATAGACACGACATAATTTCTATACACCCTTCGTGTAACAATAGAATCACCTACAGGAGTAGAAACAGAGAAGGGTTCTACAATAACTTCGGGCTCAAACCCAAAACCAACAGCCACATAGGGGGTCACATAATATAAAGTAGACCCGGGATCAAGTAACTCATAAACATCATGGGAAAATATTTGTAACGTACCGGTAACAACATCTAGGGAAACTTTTGCCTCCTGGCGGTTGGTCAAAGCATATAACCGATTGCGACTGTTCCCGACAGCTGAAGGGGCATCCTTATGAGGAGGAGCCGTGAACGCGGCTTAGGGCTTAGTCCCCCCCCCCCCCCCCCCATTCCCCCCACCGGAGGGCCAGTCTTCTTGCAAATGTCCCACATTGCCATAAGTATAACAATTTTTCCCCTAAAAAAAACACTTCCCTGGGTGATTCCTCCCACAAATCACACCGTGGATAAGTAAGATACTGTTGGGACACACTCCCCTGTGACTGAGTATCTAGGGCTCTCAATCTATAATGAGTCTAGAAACTCTGAGATCGTCTGTCTGCTGGTGGTTCAGGCGCTGGCAGCAGACTGTGCATTACTCCATAACTTCTTCTTTTGATATCTATTTCCCCAGTTGTCGCTCTGTGGCTGGCTGTGATTCTGATCCGTGGTTCTGGCTCTCTTTGCTTGCCTGTCTTTCTCTCTTGTTTTTGAAATTTTCTTTTTCTTCTCTTCCATCTGCTGTATATGAACGGTCAGCCGAGCAAAGTCTAACTCTTTGTTCAACATAGTCCCCTGGCACTCAAGTACCAGGTTATCAGTAAGGCCGGATGTAAATTTTCTCATCCGGGTTCTCATATTAGTAGTCAACTCTGGTGCATAGTGGGCTAGTTTATTAAACTTCAAAGTGTACTCCTGGACACTCATACTGCCCTGCTTCAGATTTATAAACTCTTCCACCTTGGACTCCCTCAACTCCAGAGGAAAGAATCGATCAAGGAAAGCTTCCACAAATTCGCCCCAAACTGTGGGCTCAGCACTCTCACCTTTTGCATCCTCCCAGTCGGCATACAAGTGATTTGCAATATCCTTTAGCTGATAAGTTGCCAGTTCCACCCCTTCCACCTCATCCACATGAATTACCTTAAAGATCATTTCCATCTCATCCACGAACTCATGTGGATCCTCCTTCACCTTGGTGCCAGTGAACTTAGGTGGGTTTATCTTCATGAAATGTCTGACCCTAGTAGCCTCAGATGTAACAGATGCAGACCCAATATCTTTCGATCGTTAAGCCTGGTTAGCTACTAACTGTGTCAGCATATGAATAGACCGTCTGAATTCTGCGTTTGAAATATCTCCCTGAGTAGTTGGGGGACGGTTGACATTAGTCCGCGGAGCCCAAGGTGGACTGTTCAGGACTGGAGGGACTCCCAGAGTAGGGAAAAATTCTGGAGTGTGAGCCCTGTTACGGGTCCGCATCCCATAGGTGGGATGGACCTCATCTGCCTGAGTATTCTAATCGATGATACGACGTGGAGGCATAACTGTGTTTCTAAAATACAAGTGATCATTGATTAGGGGATAGTTCAGACTCTGAAGCACAAACTAAATCACAAAGAAGGGAAACATTTCCTAAATGCCTAGCAACCTTCTGCTTATAAGTATGGCATGCTACACACCTATAAACAGGACTCTACCCGACGCGATTTTGCAGACACCCTGGGACCATGAACCGTGCTTTGATACCAAGTTTGTCACGACCCAAACCAGGGACTGGCCATGATGAACATTTCAAACCATGGAGGCCCGAAACACCCCTATCTGTCTGGTAATCATGCACCTAATTCATATGATCAAAGTAATACAAAAGAAATACAATAATTCGGAAACACGGTCATAGATATGAAAAGAACCAATAGCGGGGAAATAAAGTTCCCCCGACATCAATCAACCTCTAAACATCTGTCTGCGAAAATCTCTTATGTGTATATTCAAAAAGACCAAAACTAACTCACTCTACTGGATAGCCAGCCTACTTGCATATCGCCATAACATCTTAGTAATTTTGAAGCATATATCGAGTGCCTCCTGTGTAGCTTGATCCCAAAATTACCCTTTTTCCTTGAAAAGATGGATTAGTTTCTCCACGCAAAAATGTGTCTTCTAACCCTTTGTACATATGAGATCTCAACCGTTTTTGATTAAATCAAATGTAATCCAATCAAGAAGATTCGATCATTATATATCCATCTATCAAGAACTGCTGAAATAGTCTTTTAGAAGAAAGAATTGTTGGAACTTCATCCTTCCTATCTTGAATTTTGTAAGCAAAATACTCTCGGATGCTAACACGTTTCCTTCCTTGAGTTGTTTCATCACCTCCATTATGATGAATGTCCTCTCTATATCCACCTTCACTATATGGAAAGAGTACAGGATACTGCAAGCTTAAATATGTTGCATTTAGTTCATTAATCCTTTGTAACTGTCTAGACCGACTTTCAAAGATGATATCTTTGTCACCTCTAGATGGTTCAAAATCTCCTACTACCAAAGCAGCTACTTCTGAAACTGTTGGCATGTTATATCATCTTCTATCAGTGCCTCTTTTTCCTATTAATTTGAGTCTACATTAGAGATCTTATCTTCTAGAAATCTATCTCTTACCATTCTGAATGTCTTAGCTAAAACATTATGGTAATCAAGCATTTCCTTTATATCATTAACGATTTCAGTATGCAGTTTGTTTATATCTTAATCACGACTTCAAAAAATTAGATTGATAAAATTAACAAATATTTCATTTTCATGTAAAATATTATCTACACATTATTAATCATGAAGGGTAAAACACTAACCTTACAACATGAATTCTATTATGCACTTTATTATTTGTATCATTAATGTATAATTGCGCAAACTTAGGGATGGATCCCTCAATAGGCAATTAACTTCAAATTTTATGATAATTCTATTCAGACAATCTGAATGTTCTTAGTCCTCAGGTTTGATTGACAGATGCATCAATCTTTCCTCCCATAGAAGTAAGTGAGAACATAGAATTATAGCTCCTAATATTATCTAGAAAGTGGTTCCTTTTAAAACCTGCATAAAGTATGAAATGGAGAATGAGGAATTATATATGTAAGGTTAATATTCTTCAATGATAAGATCAAAATAGATGTTTTCACTAACCAGATCCAAACAACAATTGCCTTAGAATTTGAGGAGGCTCAATTGACTTTGACAACTTAATCTTTCCATGATTATAACATAGGAAAAATATCAGTTGTTTAGACTTAACCTTCTTGTTAATTCTTTCTTCATACCAAAAATATGCCCTACAAGATTCACATTCATAGGTAGCATCTCCAATATCTCAGTATTCTATTAATGATCAAAATATATAGAGTTAGAGTCATATAAACTTACTTATTTTATGAATTATTACTTAATTACTTTTATGTATATAAAAATTAAATAGGGCATACCTTTATTACTAACATTCCCGCAAACTGCATCCTCTAAAAAATTAATAAAAAAATAAATTAGGTGAAAATCAAGATAAGTTTTAGCTATCAGTGTTAAACTGAAAATAATTGATAACCAACTTAGACACTAAGGACATACCTTCACAATCATCTCATCTTCTTGACCTTTATCATACAGAACACAATTTAAATTAGGTAGATGATCTTGACTTTGGGCACCTATGATAAATAATTGTTAGCAATTAATAAATTTAAGTTTTGAAATAAAAAAAGTTTTTTGGTGTTTATTGATACTTAAATTTAGTAAGAATTTTTTATTCAGAAAGATTTGAGGAACTCACAATAATAACTTGAATGATATTGTGGCATAGCATTATTAGATCACAAATTTTCACATTGCATCTTGATAATACTTGAATTAGTAGTTTCATTCACCAGATTGCCTTTACCCTTCCTCTGTCTTGAATTTTGGGAAAAATCACTTTAAAAAATTGCTATTTATAAAAGATAAAATATATTTTTAACAAACAGGTGCTAGAAAATGATAAAATATATATTGATGCATTTATAATCGATATGGTGAAAATGTGAGGAGATTTAAATTTTACCATCATCAGCTGAAACACAATTTAAATCAGGCAGTGTATCTTGCCTGAAATTTGTAATCTCATTAATTAATATGCCTTTTGCCTTCTTTTTCTTTGTGGACAAACAACTTTCAAAATCTGTCATTGGCGAATTAAGATTTTCAAATAAACATAAAATCTAAACATTCAAATAAATCTAAATAGTAATTTGATACAAACTTAAAATTTGTCTCCAAAAAAAAAATTAACCATTGTTCAAATCTCGTAGAGGAAGGGACTTTAAATAATATGTAAGAGGTTGTGATGAAAAAACCTTTCCAAGTCTCATCATTGGTACACTGATTGATGGTGTACAATTTTGATATGATGAAACTGGCACTGCAACTTGTCCCTTTATTTTATCTCCATCAGCTATATGAATTTCAGACATTCTACTACCACTACTCAATCCTGAGTTATTGAAATTCTTTTGCAATGTTTTTAGACATACAGTTCTATCAATTGACATATTTGCGCTTGACACAATCTTTTGTTTTCTCCGTTCATTGACATCATCGCTTAAAAAATACCTCTTATTTCTCAACTGAGGTACTGTTTTGGATATGTTCAATTAAGGTAAGAATATTATACAGGCAGAGTGATACAAAAAGACATAACAATATCATATATATTGAAATTGATCATTTGTTATATCACATACAGGCCAAGGAACTCTTTCCTGTGGTTGAATAACATTTACTTCATCATATGTTGGGTCAATATTCTCTGCAGAGAAAATGACACAGTTTTAAAAATAAGATAGACAAAGAGGGAACAATTTAAAATTTTAATTTAATATGATTATAATCACTGCTTATAATACTTATTTCATTCGATGAGCATTTAGCCCGTTTTTTATTTCATAGGATTTTCTATTTAGCCTCGCTAATTTTTTTCCTTGATTTTTTATTTGTGTGCCTTCCTGAAATTTCTTATGAGTATTTACCAATCAGTTGGATGAGTGAAGAGAGATAAAATGGCCGAAGGAGTTAGAGAGCAGCTGCTTTTTTTTTGTTATACATGTACAACAAATATTATGTTTTTTAGTTTTATTCAAGAATAATTTTATTTCATCTTGAGTGTTTTGGCATTTTTATTATTTTTATTATTCTTATTTTTTTAATTTTTTTACTGGCAAAGTCCTTAATTTTTTTGTGTGCCCTGTTTTTCTTGATCTAATAATTTCTTTTTGATTTTTTTTAACTTTGTTCTTTTGTCGTATTTTGTAATTAATATGTAAGTGCATTACTCAGTGTTTTATATTGTCTTTTTCGGTATAATATTCGTACGATCAGTAACAAGAATTCAAGGGAGCGGTTGGTACGCCAGAGACAGAACATTGTATGAGTTCACATCAATTGCTGACTACCCGACCTATTTCGGTGACATAGTATTTTTAAGGAGAATTCTTCTTTGTAATTGAACCTCAAGTATTGTTTGGTAGTTGATTTGGAAGTGAATTATGCATGCCAAGTATGAGGATTACTTTGGAATATAGATATTTAGGTTATCCAGGTTGGTGGCTATTACTATCTCAGGCTTTGAGGCTTTGAATCTATATATATAGACAAATATGGACGTTGATTTACTTACTCCACATTAGTTTTTGATGTAGAAATGAGTTCTCTTTTTCTATTGTTTGTGTTCTGGTACCGAATACTAATTTGATTCTTTGTCATAGGCACATCCTGAAGTTATACTTGCTAATGGAATAGCTACAAAAGAGATATATGAACATGACCTTGCTTACCTAAAGAAAAAGGTAGCCTATTCCCAACATTACATTTTTCGTACGATGAATGTAATGTTCGTTGTATTAATTTCTTTTTGTTTCATTTATGAGATTGTGATACTCATGTTAACTTGTATTCTACAGGTTGTTGCTGGAGCCGATCTTGTTATGACTTAGCTCTTCTATGATATTGATATTTTCCTTAAATTTGTCAATGATTGCCGCCAAATTAAAATTAATTGTCCCATTGTTTTAGGTATTATTGATATGAGTCAAATGACCATTATAACTTTTGAAGACATCATTCGAGGCCAACACACGAAGGATCTGGTTATGATCACATTGAGGGGAAGAGAGCATACATGGAGAGGCCATTTTGATCATTCCATAAGGCAAAGTCGTGTGTGGAAGGTGGCTTAGGGGTTCCTTGAAGAGCCTCGATATCAGTATTGTATATAGACTGTATCAGTATTGTATATGGACTACGTAAACCAGAATAACCCAAATTAGGAAATGGCTATAAAGCGAAAATAGTATATCCGACTTGCCACTTTTTGAAAGTTTTCAAACTTGGACTATTTGTTTTAAAAAATGCTATAGAGTGTCCTTTTTTCTAATAATATACCTTTATTACAAACACAAAACTTTGGTCTATTTATGAAATGAGTTATTACCAACATGGATTGTGGTGCAGCGGATGGGGCTGCTCCACCCTTAATCAGAAGTCGAGAGTTCGACCCTGGGCATGGAGAAAACTCTGTTGGGAGTGCTTTTCCCCAAATGGGGCTCTACCCGATGTGAATCCGGATTAGTCGGATTCCAATGCGGGTACCAGAGATCAGATGGGAAACCAAAAAAAAAAAGAAAATGAGTTATTAATAAAAATGTTATTCACTTTTCTAAGAATTATTTCGTCCATTTTTACCTCATTTAACTTTTTATCGTGTATATATTATAATATTATCTTGTTTAATTATTTAGTCAATTGTAATTGAATAAAAAAGTATATTATATATTGTTGTCTGCATCATGAACCTCTTATCGATTGTCAACATACTTATTCGCACCAAACATATTCAAGTAGTGTAATACATAGATGTAGAACATTTTGTGCGATTTATTAATAAGAAATGAGTATCAATAAATATTATTCGCTTTTTTTTTTTAGAAATTTTTCATCCATATTTGTCTCATTTAACATAATATTAAATATTATTTCGTCTCGGTTAGTTTGTTATACCTACCGTTCTTTAGACGAAAAGAAAAATTAGAAACGAACATCTATATATTGTTGTCAGCAACATAAACTTCTGATCAATCATCAATATACTAATTCACATTAAACATTCGAGTAGTGGAATAAAAGTGTTGATTTTTTTCTAAAAGATATTTTTATCAGTTTTTTGTTTTATTTGACTTATGCGTTAGTAATGGATGTGTTGACGCGGCGTATTCAAGGGGAGGTGCCGTGGTGTATGCTCTTTGCAGACGATGTAGTTCTGATAGATGAGACTCGAGGGGGTGTAAATGACAAATTAGAGATGTGGAGGCAAACTCTTGAGTCTAAAGGGTTCAGGGTGAGCAGAAGCAAGACAGAGTATGTGGAATGTAAGTTTAATGACGTGAGGCGGGAGAACGAGGTAGTAGTGAAGCTGGAAGCACAGGAGGTATGTAAGAGGGATAAGTTCAAGTATCTCGGGTCCGTGATCCAGAGTAACGGTGAGATTGACGAGGATGTCTCGCACCGTATTGGGGCGGGATGGATGAAGTGGAAACTCGTGTCGGGGGTGCTGTGTGATAAGAAGGTGCCGCCCAAGCTTAAAGGCAAATTCTATATGGTGGTAGTCCGTCCGGCCTTGCTGTATGGAGCGGAGTGTTGGCCAGTTAAGAACTCCCACATCCAAAAAATGAAGGTGGCAGAAATGCGGATGTTGCGCTGGATGTGTGGACTGACTCGAGGGGTTAGAGTTCGGAATGAGACTATCCGGGAGAAGGTTGGTGTGACTTCAGTGGAGTGTAAGATGCGGGAAGCACGATTGAGATGGTTCGGACACGTGAAGAGGAGGGGCATGGATGCCCCGGTCCGTAGGTGTGAGAGGCTAGCGTTGGATGGTTTTAGGCGGGGTAGGGGTAGGCCGAAGAAGTACTGGGGTGAGGTGATTAGGCGGGACATGGAACAGTTACAGCTCACCGAGGACATGACCCTAGATAGGAAGGTTTGGAAGACGCGAATTACGGCAGAAGAGTAGGGCCAGATTGGGTCGCTAGTGTAGGGAATTACTTGGTGGGGTTTTTTTATTTTTTATTCCCGTTATGATTCCGTATTCAGTGTTCCATGCTTATTACGAATCTGTGTGCTTTCCTCTGCTTTCCTCTGTTTTATATTCCTTATGGGTGCCGTATTTATGTTATGTCATCTGCTTCTGTGCTTTACTATGTGTTTGTGTGATATCTTGTGCCTTGAGCCGGGGGTCTTTCGGAAACAGCCTTTCTACTTCATCAGAGGTAGAGGTATGGACTGCGTACATCTTACCCCCCCAGACCCCACTAAGTGGGAATACACTGGGTTTGTTGTTGTTGTTGTTGTTGTTGACTTAAGCGAATATTCTATGTATATTGTCTCGTTATTTTATTTTTGTCTCTCGTAGTTTTTTTAGTTTTTCATTTGATGTTCGATTTTATTTTGGATTTTGATTACTTTGGATTCCTTCTAGAAAAACCTACATTAAAGAATAAAGCATTGAACATTGATATGAAGATTTAAATTATTCAATTGAAAGTTTTAAAATATTTTTGATAAAAAATTCTAGTTTTCTTTCCTTAAAAAAAAAAATACAAAATTTGTATATTTTGTTGAAGTGAAAATAAAATATGTAGGTTTTTGACCATGAAAATCAAACGTATTTACTTTATTTGAAATTTTTCAAGTTGATAATAGAGTTGGAGTTGTGTTTGACTATAGTATTGAAATTATATATAATGTTTGTTTAACTCGAAAGTTAAGGTCTGTGTGCGAATCTGGACATTCAAGTGCAAGACACTTAACTTACAAGCATAACATTCTTTGGCTCCCATTATATTGCTTTTAGTAACTTCTGAGACAGTACTATATATTTTATACTCTGGTTATCTATGACCTACTTGGATGCACTTTAATATAAAAGTTAAGCCCAATAAACTAAACAAAGGCTGTGATGTTGTAATACAGGTGATCTTTGTTTGAGCTTTATGTATTATATGTATGTAGTTGCATGCTTGGCAAGTTTTTAGGTCATAAAATACAAAATCAAATATTTGGGTTCTTAACCAGAATTCATCATTAATTTAGTAACCAAAATGCTATATCCCAAGATATAACAATAGTCCAATTCTTCTAAATGTCCTCACATCAAATTCTCTAAAGTACTTGCTATAACTTTTTTTAAAAGAAGGAAACAAGCCAAATTTTACTCTATGATAATAAACCATATAACACAATATGGAGAGTAACATCTTGATTATTATAAAAAAGTTGCCACTTGCCGAATATTATTTTTAACAATTTTGCACTATAAATAGACTCTTCCACTTTGTCTCAAAATACACCATAAACATTTGAGATCAAAAGGATAAAATCAATTTGTTTTAATAAGAATGGCTAAGTTTTTAAACTCTGTTATTTGTTTCTTCCTCATTCTCTCAGGTTTGCCCATTCTTCATTTTGTTTTTAAAAAATTATCTTTATTTAATGTATTGTTTGTGAGAAAAGAAAAGTTTAAATTAGAGATAATACATCAAAATCTCCGAACTTGTCCCGACAACTTACTTTAGCACTTAAACTTATCTTTCATTTATTTATCCCCTTAATATCTTTAAAGCGAATTAATTTAAACCCTAATAATGACGTGGCATTTTTAAAAAGAAAAAAAATGCATGATTTAATTTTTGTAAAAAAATAATCACACTTTTATATAATATATATATCCAAATCACACCCTTTCTTCTCCTATATATTCAAATTACACTCTTTCTTATCCTATATATCCAAATCACAACCTTTCTTCTCCAATGCCACCCACCCTTCACCCCGCACCCCTTTTTTAATTCTTACCCACCTCATCCAATCCCCTTTCTCCTTCTTCACGCCCACCATCTCCATTATTCCAGTTAGCTACTCAAAAATGGATTTAGATATTTCTTCTTTCATTAACCATGAAAAAGAAAATCCAAAAAAAAACTAAAAGAAAAAGAGTTAATTAACCCCTTTGTGTTAATAGAATGAACATATTGTAAGGAGAAAAATGAAATTAAAGATGATAGTAGTTTTACAGAAGGGGAATTAGTAATTGAACCAAGATGCTCCAACTGTTTATTGAGCAATGCTTTTTTTTTTTTTTTTTGCTTTTTGGATTCCATGATGTAAATTTTTTCTTCTTTCTTTCCTTTTCAGTTTGTGGATTTGATTTTTTTTTTTTCCTTTTTTTTCCTTCTTCACACTATATAGCTGGGGTTTATTAATGACTTTTTAAAGAAAGGTGCGGGCTTCTTCACACTATAATGGATTCTGGGGTGGGGTGCGGGCTACCAGGAACGGGGGTAGGGGTGGAAGAAGAAAGGGGTTGGTGGGGCTTGAAGAAGAAAGGGATAGGAGTAGGGGCGGGGGGGAGGGGGGAGGATTTTTTCTTTTTAATATTGTATAATAAATAAATTAGTGGGTTCACTTTTTTAAAAATAAATTTTGACGTGGCGCTGATGTGGCATAAGTGTAATACACTCTCCGTAGTGAGACTAGTGTTGTATTTTTAAGGTGGTATATAATCACTTCAAAAAGATTTAGGAGGGTAAATAATTATCCGTAAAGTTTAAGTGCTAAAGTAAGTTGTCAGGATAAGTTCGGGAGAGTTTTGATGTATTATTTCTTTAAATTATAAACATCATAAGTCTAAAAGATTTTTTTGCATAAACAAGTCATCTTTATATGTAGTATTCAAAGATGGAGTTAGAATTTTTAAATTTAAGAGTTCTAAAGCACAACTATTTTTCATATTAGGTTTTGAACAAATTATTTATACATATCAAATAAATTTTTAAATACATATAACAGTTTTTTCAAAATAAATATAAAGTGGTGATTGATACAATGACCATGGTCTCTATATTGCCAACTCCGTCCTTAGCTATAACAACTAATTTGTTTTATTTTGAAGATTATAGATTCTCATTTTAAGGAGGCCTACCTGAGTAGATATCATTCAAATCACCTGAGTAGATATCCTTCGAATCACCTGACAGTGTAAAAATAATTTGTACTACTAATGTTGATAATGTCTTATTTGTTAAATTTTGTCGTAGTTTTGACAATTTAAAAATTACACAAATACACAACTTATGTTTTCAATATTACAAAAAATTCCAACTCCCTAAATATATTACAAAAATCCCAACATATACACAAAATGCTATGTATATGTCGGTTATGTTATGTATATTAATAGGGGGAGAGTAAAGTAATTAAAAAAACAGTGGTGGTGCAGCGGAAAGGGGCTGCCCCAACCTACCCAAAGGTCGAGGGTTCGACCCTGGGTATAGATAAACACTCTGTTGGGAGCTCTCCCCCCAAATGGGACCTGACGCGGGGCAAATCCAGATATAGTCGGACTCCTAAAAACCGGGTACCAAATACCGGGTGGTTTAAAACAAACAAAAAAAAAGAGTGGCCATTATAGCAGAGCGTCATTATCTATACATTGTTGAAATTCCCAAAATGCTTTTACACGAGGCATCCCTGTTGCTAAGTTTTTGGTCATTTGCTTGTCAACATGCTGCCTATCTTATTAATCGATTACCTACAAAGCTCTTACTAGTACATTTCCATATCATAAAATTATTTGGTGCCGCATCCAGATACGCTTCACTTGGAATGTTTGGTTGTACATGTTACTCATGGCTTAACCCTTACACCTCCCATAATCTTGAGCCCAGGTCAACTCTTTGTGTCTATCTGGGCTTCTCTAAGGTTCATTATGCGCACCAATGTCTTTATCCCATTAAATCTAAATTTTTTATTTCATGCAATGTAAGGTTTTTTGAAAATCTTTTTCCCCTTCACAATATTCAAGTTTTTTGAAAATATTTTTCCCCTTCACAATATTCTCACATCTTAAAAGTAAGTCTTTTACACCCACGTTGAAAGTTGTTCACACTCCCACATATTCTCAAACTCAAACCCTTTCACCCGATATTTCTCCACTTTATTTTCCTATTTATGTTTGACATATTCCTACCAGTGGCTAAGATTATGAGTCCGTCTCCTCCAGCCAGAATTATGCGCATCCCATAGGTTCAGGTAATTCACTTTCTCAGATTTCTCCTCCACCTGCATCTTTACAGAAACCCCAATCTTTTGTTCCTTCAACTAATACAACCCCATTATTATTACCTACCATTATCAAAATAAAACTCCAATTCTACCACCTAGTTCTATAACACAACCAATGAGTTTTTCGCCCACCCCGTCCTCCAACCCGTCCAAACACCCAATCATAAAACAATATTTTCTACCCCAAGAAACCATTCAATTACTTTGTCCATCTTCCTCCTAATGTTGTTTCTCACACCTTTAACCAGGCTCTATAGCACCCAGAATAGAGTCAGCTATGAAAACTCAATTTGATGCGTTAATTTGGAATCAAACAAGGGAGTTGGTCCCTCAGGATCCAAATAGTAATGTTGTTGATTGTAAGTGGATTTACAAGATCAAAAAGAAAGTTGATTGTTTGGTTGACAAGTACAAAGCCGGTTGGTTGCCAAGGGGTTCACTTAGCGTTTAGGTTATGATTACCACTGCATATTCAGTCTAGTTTTTAAGCCTACGATCATTCGTGTTATTCTTTCACTTTCATTTTGGCACAATTAAGTTTTACATAAATTGGATGTCAACGATGCCTTTTTACAAGGCACTTGAAGAAGAGGTTTTTATGAAATAACCATCTGGATTTGAGAATGCATCTCATCCCTCACATGTTTATCATTTGCATAAAGTTGTCTATGGTCTCAAGAAAGTGCCCCACACTTGGCATAATGAACACACATCCTATCTTTTTTATTTAGAATTTTATTAAGTCTCACTCGAATCCTTCTCTATTTGTATGCCAATGACTAATGGTATTATGTATTGTTTAGTCTATTTAGATAACATCATCCTAACAGAAAATAATTCATCAATGGTTCATTAGGCTATATTTTCTTTGGCTTCTTATTTTTCCCTTAAAGATCTTGGCCCCTTATCCAGCTTTCTTCGAGTTGAGGTTCAACGAGGAAAAAAAGGTGTCTTGCTCTCATAAGCAAAGTATGTCTCTGACCTTCGTCATGACCTTTTGATGCAAGACTATAATGGTTTTTCCATACTTCTGAGCTCTTTTCAAAGTCTTATTCTAAATGATGGAACTCCAGCTCATGATGCTACTAAATACAACGTCATTGAAAAGTTGTAATACTTGTCTTTTAATAGGCCTGATGTTCCTTATTCTATGAATAAATTATCTCAATATGTACATGCCCATCCGAAGCTTACTTGAGGGTTGCTAAATGTCAAATTCAATATCTCAAAGCACCTCTAATTATGGCCTTAGAATTGCTCCAAGCAATAGTCTTTGATCTCTTTGTATTTTTTAATGCTAACTAGGTTGGAAACCTCACTATTGAAGTTTATTTTATTGTTTTTCTTAGGCCTACTCTAGTTATTTGTAGTTGGTTGTTCATAAAAAACAACATACCATTGACCGCTCGTCCACTGAATCATAGTATCGAGCTGTTGGTAGTGTAGTTGCTGAGACGACATGGGTAAAAAATCTTCTCAAGGAACTCCATGTCAAATTCTCACACCGCCTACCATTTTTTGTGACAACCTCAGTGTTACCTACTTATATGAGAACCACAATCTCCACAGCCGCATGAAGCATATAATAGTTTATTTCCACTATGTCCGCCAACAAATTATCGATAAGAGTCTTACTTTCGAGCACATTCCTACTTTCAACCAGCTAGCTGATTCACTCATCAAACCACTTTCAAAAACATCATTTCATCGCCATTTGTCCAATCTAGGTGTTGTTGCACACCATCTAGTTTGAGGGAGGTGTATTAGAACATTATTTATTACTGCTTATTGCTCACTGTTACTACTTTATTTTTACTATATAGATATTTATTCTGTTTCCACTATTTTAGGAATTTAGTTTTTTTTATTTTTTCTTATATATGGATAGTGTCCATCGTAGGAGGACTCTATTATATCTGTTATTTTCTTTGTGTGTATATATATATATATATATATATCAGTTCATCATTGATTAATAAAAGTATCTTTTACTTCATCTTCCTCAAGTAATTATAGTTTCCTTTTTATGAGTATTGACCAGAGAATTCTTGAATAGAGCTTTGTTCTTTTTCTTTGAAAATTTCTTGTTATTGTTCTTCTTTTTGTCTTCTCGACATTGCTTCTGGTTGTGTAAGTAGGAACTCTTTTATCTTTTTCAATTGTCCAACAACTAACTCCTCAAAATTTCTTTTTCCATCACTTACATCCTCCATTTGTTTACCACTTTTAGAATTTGCTGATATAATATTTTTGCATATAATTGTTGCTCCTTCCTTCGATATCAGCTTTGTCAAAATTATTATTTTGGCCTTTTCCTTCATCACTTCACTTCTTCTCTGCATATCTGCACTAAGTGTCCAAGAATTGTAAAATACCAGCAAAACTTCAAACCACGTTTATATACACAAAAATTTTGCATATATTCTTTTTAAGGGATTTACTTCATGTTCAAGTACAACCCATAAATTCAATTTCTTTATAAGCTGATTTATGTATGTTTTGTAGAGGTGGGAGATATTTGCTCGGCTTATGTATTTTCATAGCCTTTGTAGACAGGTATGTTTTGTAGAGGTGGGAGATATTTGCTCGGCTTATGTATTTTCATAGCCTTTGTAGACAGTTTTGTATAATCACTGTGTTATTTGAAGGTTTGATCACTTTATTCGATCTGTATCTTTTGTATGTTACAATTAGATGAATGGATAATGACATAGTTAATCAGATCAAAAATTAAAAAGAAGTCCAAATAACATGAATTTCAATTTTGATTTAGTACGATTAATTTCCACATTGACTTGGCCTGTTTGTCCTGGTCCTGTAATTAGTGGCCACATCCATAGGGAGGGAGGTACTGGCTAGAGCAATGATATGTTTAAGCATTTAGTGTAGTTTCAAGTATGAAAATGATATGGTAAGCCACAGGGGAGAGCCCATATTGGAACAATAAAATAAATATTCAATTTTTTAAAATATAACGTCCATTTTTCAAGCCACATTGATTTACCTTTAATCTCAATAGACCTTTTAAACCAAACATGCTTAAGATCATCTTAAGTGTTGAAATCAAGAAGCACTGTACGAAAGTCATTAACTCCTATTTTAACTATACCTTTCATCGATACCTTCTCCGCAATCTTGGATCGTGTTTTATTAATTTGGGGGCGAGATCGATTTCTCAAAAATTTACCAAGAGTGGTAAGTTTAAACTCATCAACTATAACTTGTAACAATCATTGGCTTTGAAAATAACCGCCGACATCCCATTGAGGGTAAAATGTTTGGCTTTAACATTAGAATTGCCTTGTCGATTTGGATTAGAGCTGGAGCCTGGAGGTTGTCAAAACTCGCAGATTAGTCGCTTAAGATTAATGAGCAGGATTTGTTGGGAAACATAAACCTATATTTTGAACTTTATTTTAAAATAATATTCATTTTTAATAGAAACGCTGATAAATTGAAAAGTTTAAGATAAGTCTCTCAAAATTTTGTGGTATTTAAATATATTAATTTATTTTGTTTTTGTTCTTTTTTCCTTTTCTTTTGGGGGTGCGGGAGGTGGGGGGGGGGGGGGGGGGAATTAAGCAAGACGGGCAATTTAGATTAACAGAACTTAATGAATTTATGTATCACTTTTAAATTGGAAAGATATAAAATTATGTGCTTGCAGCAAATTAAATTAATTACACACAATTTATCACTAAATCGTGATTACCCTTGTTACAAGCAACTTGTGCATGTCCTCGGTTCACATATATAGTGCTGTGTTGGAAAATGGTACCACGTCATCCGAAAGCTAATAATTGTAAACTATTGAGACCATTAATAAAATATAAAAAAAAACATACTTAAAAACATTATTGATATGGTTTGCCCAATTAACCTACATATTAATGAAAAACTATAATTGAAAAAATGTAAAAAAATCTTGGGAGAAAAATGTCTCCTAAACAAGACTCGTTAAACAACTACATTGTGGATATTATTGTGTTGTTGTATGAGAAGAAGGTTTTTTATTTATAGAGATCCAAAACCTTTCCTTCAAGAAAGAAGTTTGCCAAATATGGAAGAAAATTATATTTTTCTTTTAGGAAAAGTAAAAGTAATTATGATATTACTTTTATTTTCCATCAATAGAAAATTAATAGTTAATTTATTTTAAAAAATTAGGACAAAAACCCCAACATAAAGTTGCAAAAAGATATCAGTAAGCTAAGAAGATTTAGAATGATACCCATTTTGAAAATTAAATTAAGATCATACCCACTTAATTTTTTTTTTCATTTATTTTCTAAGGTTAGGGTATGGAAAAAGTAAAAGTGGCGTAAAATTGTCGGGTCATGGACCTCTTTAACATTCTTAAAAGTTGGATATAAAATATAATTTTGTAAAAATACAATAAGGTCCGTTTCTTAATTCTTAAATATTCAAATCTTTTTATAAATTCATTTAATAAATTTAACAACCCTTCTCTCTCTTTTTAAATATTTCTCTTCCCGATTTTTCTTCATACTTGTAGAGTTTTTCTCCATTATGCCTCCTCAAGTCGAAATCTTTCATCTTCTATTGCTCAGGTAAGTTTAGTCTTCTTCCTCAGTCAGTTTTAGATCCATTTTAATATATTTTTTGTTGCATTTTTGTATAGTCATTCTTGGGATTTTCACAAAATTGCATTGTTCTTGATTAAATTAGTTAATATTCTTGATTCCGCATGTTTAATTGTATTTTGATTTGAATAATGGCTAAACTTTTTTTATTTTTTTTATGTTTATATTGCCTATTGATTTCAACTTTTTTACTAAATTAGATCGATTTTAAGAGTGTTCTTGTTGCTATCAATTGCACTATTAACATTTGAAAAAGTTTCTACGTAATTTGCATGTTTGATCTGAGATATTTTTTCATTTATGTTAATAGACCAGTGGTCGATAAATCAACCACTACAATTTTTTTTGCTTGTAGATCATAAATGGTTAAAGTTCATAGAGCAGTTAAAGGGTCTGCTTTGACTGCTTCTAGTAGTAGGACGCGAAAAGCCGAAGAAATTTTCAAAACTTCGAAGAGGAAAAAAGTTGTAATTGAAGAACCCAAGTCAAAGGGTGAATCAAGAATACTTGTTGAGATTTAAGAATTTGAGGAAATAGTGCATAAGAGAGTAATGATGTTGAGGATAGTAAAAGGGAAAGCGATGGAAAAAGTGAAAGTGATAGCGGTTAAGATGAGAACAACAGAGATAGTTAACACGACCCGAAACTGGGACATGTCGTATGGGCACCTCAAGCCCACATGAAGTGGAGGTCGCCCTGATAACCCAACCTAATCATCACATCAATTGTAAGGGTCGGGTGAATCCCGACCATATAATAAGATAACGGAAAAAATACTACAAGTCATGACTTAAACACATCTAAATGCTTCGTTAGATTAATCAAACTAACCAATAAACCCAAGTCCACAGTCCTCTACAATACCTCTATAAAAACCGATGTTTAGAAATATATATGTCGGGACAAGCCCCTGACAATAGCCAAACTATGTCAAAATAATACTAAGTTTGAAAATAGGAAACTAAGAATGAATGTCTTTCGAAGTAAGGAAGTTCACCACTCCAAAGTTAATGTACGAACTACTTCGATCACCTAATCACTGTGCAGGAAGAGAAGATGATGCTCCAGCCCCTATATCACGTGAAGATATAGCGTTCGGAGATATTTAGCAGCTGGAGCGCTAGCATGTAACTCAAGGATAAGGATAAAATAGCATCATCAACTATATTCATGACCTTATCCATACATATAGGTATATCACATGCCAAACAAGTAAAGAAGTCTTAATAACATTCTCTAAGCACTTAATCATGAGACATAAAGTGGAGGACTCCGACCTTCCATACTTAGATTCAAACAATTCTTATTAGGTATGGGAATTCAACCTTATTCACATATTACTTAGATGAAGGACTTTAATCATGTATACACTCATTAAGTAAGGGACTGTAACCACATACACATCCATTTAAGCAAAGGGACTCTAACCACACATGAATATTCATTTAGCCATGGGACTCTAACAACATGCCCACACATTAGGCAAGGGAATCTAACCTTATGCCTTATTAGATAGGGGACTCTAACCCAAGCTATTTCAATTGGCGAGGCACTTTAGCCTCAAGATATCTCATTGTGCAAGGGACTTTAACCACAAGCGATTTCATTAGGCAGAGGACTTTAACCTCAAGCCCTTTTTCATTAGGCAAGGGACTTTGAACTCAAGCCATTACGACTATCATTAGTCAACATTGGGACTCTAACCCTTTGTCTATACATCATCATCTACTTAATTCACACTTAAGGACTTCAACCCACTTAGATAATTTAATATTATACATGACCACATGGTCCTCATGGGAGCCTTCATTGCTCAACTATTTCAATAGACCAATGCCTAAACTCAATTCATCACACAATCCAATTTAGGGTCACCAAGACCTTCACAAACCATTCACATATCATTAGCAATCTTAGACCACATTTTCACCACGCTTTAGTTTAATACACAATTCAAGTTCGTTTTCATGTTTAGGGACTTTAACCTCTTATAAGTCGTTAACCCAAAAATTTTATCAATTACACAATACATGGCTCATAATAACTTTACAATATCATTGATCAACCTTTCATACTTATTGGGCTATTGCCCTAGTTCAAAACATCACCAATATGTGACTAGGCAATTCACTTAGACATTTTCACAAACACCTTGTATACATACCTTTACCAAGGGCATTTTCATGGTAGGAATTAAAATATTAGGGTTACTCAAGACCCACATGTTAAACCACATACAAAAATCACCCACATGTGTAAGACATCACCAATATAAAGCATCAATAAATCTAAACAAGGGCAAATATTATTCATCACAAGGAATCAAAACCTTTATCATTTGATTACAAAATATCCATGTACACTTACTAATTCAGGTGTAAAATACATGGTTTTTGAGTTATTTATCAAGGAAGAGAGTTACATGCCTTAGATAACTTGATTCACAAAGAATCTTGACTTCACTTTGCCTTTTAAAGATCACCCTTGAAACCCTAGCCTCTACTTCTTCAAAGATGAGTTTGAGAGAGTATTTAGGATATTTGATCCATCAAATATGTGTTTTAGGAGGCCATATACATGTATATAGTGAAGGAACTTAGGGTTTTGGGTGAGGTAAATGACCATAAGGCCCTCAACTAAAAGCTAAAAATTGACTACGCTGTTGGATACAACTTACTTGAGTCAGTCGTACCCTAGGGTAAGAGTGGTACCCTAACTCATACCCTGGGATTCTCCTAGGTCATTCATATTAGTTAGGGTAAGACTACCACCATTGAGTCGTATCCAAAGGGTACGACTCATGTCCTCACTTTTACACTTCACTCGTACCAAAAATAGTCCACTCCAAGTTATGACCTCACTCTATACAATTGGTCTTGGTACGACTCGTACCTTAAGGTACAATTGGTTGGAGGTTCACTCGTACCTAAGTAGTACGTAACCTTTATCACACTTCATAGGGCATAAAAAAGGAGGGTAATAAGGATACAACTCGTATCCAAGGGGTACGACTCATGCCCCTAGTCATACGCACCCCATTGACATCAAATAAAGAAAATTTTTTAATGATTCAAATCCTAGGTATATCAATAGTGGAGACAGGGATGATGATGATCCCCTATCCTTGCTAATTTGTGCAAGAGATATCTTCATTGAGTTGTACAACCTAACTATGTGGATGAATGAGTTAGGTTCTTTTCCAGCAAGGATTTTTATAAGATCAAGTATGGCGGTTTATCAGGAGTTTAAAAGGATTCTAGTTGAACAAAAGCGCTATGATGATTTTAAAAAATATATTTGGACACTTGAGACATTTTTTGGATTATTTTAGAATCAATAAATAAATGATCCATTATATGTTGTTGCCTGTGTCAAAAATAATAAAAAAAACTGCGTAAAATTTGGTTTTGTGTAAATAATAAGATAGTTTGTTTTGGCTTAAAGGAATTTTCTCTGATTTGAAAGTTGAGTTGTTCAGCATACCCCCGTGAATTAAAAATAAATAAAGTCCTCCAAAATAGTGAAAGTTTTTATTTTAAGGTGACGAAGAATAAGAACATTACTGCTGCAAGGATGATTAGCTTGATCAAAGGTAATAGGTTGACTAAGAAGCAAAAGTTGAAGTATGCTTTAGTTTGGTTCGTGCACCCAATGCTACTGGCAAAATATCCATCAAAGAAGGTGAATTCAAATCACATCAAAATGATGGCTGATTTAGATTTCGTCAAAAGTTATCCATGGGAAAAGAGTCATTTTGGGTTGACATTGAGCTATTTGAAAAAGAAGACTAATTTGAACAAGCAGAAAGAAGCTACTATATGTAGTTTTGAAAATGAGCAGCTAACTGTAAGAGATCAGGTCTCTAGATAATTATGGTGCAGTACAGTTGGCACACGTGTCTGCATAGTTTTTTTTCTTTTATGTAACAAATTTGCAGGTACTGTTTGTACCAATTAGGATACCTGGTCTAATAAGATTTCAGCCTTAATCATCACCCAACTATAAAAGAAAAAAAGGCTTCTTCATTAATTAGTTTTTGCGAAAATACAAAGAGTGAAGAGAGGCATCAAAAACTCTATTTCATAATTTCTCAAACATTTCTCATGTTCTTAACTTTGTAGTATGCTTAAAGAGTTAGTGAGTATTCTTGAGTGTTGGTTTGTAAAAGAATACTCATGCTATAAGAGTAATGCCTTGCTTTGTAGTTTCTCGAGAGTGCTTAGGTAGAGTTTCCTTAGTTTGATACTGATTAGAGTTAATCAGTGTAGAGGGTCCTTGGTATAGTTGCTAAGATGAGGTTGTAATAGAGTTATTACAAGTGAAAGGGGCCTAGAGTTAGGCTGAAATCGAGTCTGTAATCAAGAGGTTGATTATAGTGGATTTTATTGGTACTTGTAAGGGAAAGCCGTAGTTTTTCCTCCCCCGAGAAAGGAGGTTTCCTTGTTAAAACCTATTTGTTTTTTCTTTTTTGCACTTTCTTTGGTTTTACTACATATATTGTTTGATTGCCTGTTATTGACTTTGAAGGACCTGGTCCCTTACTGTGTAGTGCAACCCTCAAGAGTTTAACAATTGATATCAGAGCCAGGTCACTCTAAAAGGTTCATACCTAGAGTGTATTGGTTAGCATGGCTGCTCCACCTAACCTATAAGAAACGCAATTAACCACTAGACCACTTAGATTCAATGGACAGTACTATGGGTGATGGAAAATAAGGGTGTTTGACCTTATTATGGCTAAGAACAATGATCTTATGGACATTATTCTTAATGGAACTCATGTACCTATAAGAGAAGTCAAATAAAAAGATGTTATAAAAATGGTTATAAAAAATAGGAGGGAATTCAATGAAGAAGAAAGGAAAAGAATTGAGAAGAACTATAAGGCAGAGAAACTTCTTGTCTGTGGCATAGGACTAGATAAATAAAATAGGATTTCAACTTGTGAAACAGCTAAGGAAATTTGGGACTGCTTGAAGACTTCTCATGAAGGTACCACTAATGTGAAGGATTCAAAAGTGGACATGTTGACTACTTAAAATGAAACCTTTACCATGAAAGAAGGAGAAATAATCCAAGAAATGTATACAAGGTTCACTACTCTCACAAATGAGCTTCACTGTCTGGGAGAAGTGATTCCCTTGTTCAAACAAGTGAGAAAAATTCTGGATACTCTTTCTAAGTCCTGGGAAAGCAAAGTAGATGCTATATTGAAGCCAGAAAACTAAAGACCCTTACCATGGTGAACTAATTGGAAATTTAAAAACCCTTAAGCTTAAGAAGCTGCAAGGGATGGAGAAGAATAATGCAAAAAGGGAAAAATCCCCGACACTAAAATCTTTCAAACTTGATTTAGAAGAGGAGGAAACTATTGTTGTTATTTGGAAGAAGAATAGTTAGAGCTATGCGACAAAGTGGCCAGTTTCAAAGAAGTAGGAGTAGCAGTAAAAAGGTAGGCACTATAGAAGTTTGTCACAAATGTGGAAGTCATAAATATTTTTTTAAAGATGATTTAATGCATAAAATAGACTATCAGGATTATCACAACACTGGAGGTGACAAAGGAAGAAATATGGACCAGGTCCCTGTAAAATCAAGAAGACAGGTTGCAACTGACCTAGTAGTTAAACAAGATTTGGCTAATTAGGGTGATTCCTCTAGTGAATCTAATAAAGATGAGAAGTCTGTAGATTTTTCCATGTTTGCAGTGGAAGTTAAGAAACAGACCTTTGATTCCTTGTTTGCCTTCATAGCAGACACTGAAAATGAAGAAGAAAATGAGGTAACTATCTCTGACACTAAGAAGAATCTTAAAAATTATTTTGATAGGAAGATAAAGAAGATAGAAAATATAGTGATTGATACAACGTGCAAACTGAGTACAGAGAAAAATGGCCTAGAAGAAATGATAGAGAATCAGGAGCTTGAATTAATTTCCTTAACTCTTCAGATTTCAAAAATAGAAAAATAATATGCTAAGTTACATTTTTTAACAATCTGAGCTTGGTGAGTCAACTGAAGAGAGCAGATGCTTCTGATGGTAAAGACAAGAAAGAAGCCCCACAACTTTAAATTAAGCTTGAAAAGAAGCTGAAGAATTCTCAAAAGAATCTCATGACTACACTCTAGAAGAATGAAGAGTTAGAAAGGGACCTGGTCCGTCTAAAGGAAGAACTCAAAAAATCCCTGCATAGACTTCATCCTTACAAATCCTTTCTAACCTAACTGTTCAAGGAGTCAATAATTGTAAGGGCTTTGTGTATCAGCACAAAACTTATTCATCTAGGTCACAAGGCAAGGTTGATTAAACTGTTATAAACAATGCATACAAATCCTTGTGCACTCACTGTGGAAAAGATGGGCACCTAAAAAAAGACTATCAAAGCTGAATCAGAGCAAGAATGACAAGTGTTAGACATGTCCAGCAAGGGATCATCTATCCTAAAGGTGTAAGACCTTGGAAAAACATGAAGAAGCTTACACTATCTAGATGGACAAAGAAGGATTTAATAACATCTTTGTCCTCCTACTGAGAACTCAAACTCAAATAGGTTCCCAAGTCTAATAAATAATTTTAAGTATAAGAGGGATAAAAGGTTTACAATCAGAAAAAACTTCTTATTATGTAATTGCTCAAGGCTTTGAATGGAAAGTCTGATTGTTTCATCTTTCTTGAGATATTTCAAGGTAAATGTGTCTTATGTGAATAGGTAAAAAGGGTAAAAAATTGTATATAGCTGATGGAAATAGTCAAGAGCCCAATAATACAAAAGAAAATAATGAATTATGATTCAAGATCTCAATCACAAACATCAACTAAAATAGAGGAATTCCAAGAAATGTCTAGTCAAGGTTTCATAGAGACCTGGTCCCGGTGGAATTCATCTTAAAGGATCAAACTAGAAGCACATATCCTCTTATCTCCCTGTGCATTCTAATTTCACATCTGGAGGGAAGAGTGCAAATAAGAGCCTATGTAAAAAATCTCATGGCCTTTTCAGTATTTTTATCCCAAAGATGAGCTCACAAAGGTGTGAAAGACATGAAAGAGGATGGTGAGTTCAAAGCAACACAAAAGGAACTCTGGACATTTAAGGAATGCCAAGTGTAGGACCTACTTCTCAGATCTATTTTTAGAACAAGTCATGTTATGAAGTGGTGTAATGAATCTAACAAGATATAGCTGGGATTGATCAAATCAACCTGATTTTTTAGATGGATTAGCTTACCTTCCAAAATATGGCTATGTTTAGGAGGCATGTATCCTTGGTAAATTAGGTTCATGTTGGTCTAAATCAGTGCTATAGCTTTGCAGGTATACACCCATGGGAACAACTTTAGAGGTGGACAGATATGACAAGCACAAAGTTGAAGATTCACATAAACTAGAGAGGGGCCTGGTCCTATCTTTTAGGTAAGTATCATGTATGTGCAAATTTTTTATTTTCTATCAAAATAAATCCCTGTCCTCCCCATCCTTGTGTCAGAAGAATTTGTCATATTCTAAAAGGGAAGGTGAGTCACCTAAAATCTGATATTGATCATATTTTTCCCCCCTAAAAACCCTTCCTGGTGTTTATTGTTCTCTTAAATCTAGCTACAACCACTTATTCTCTTATCAAAAAGGAAATTAAAATATCAAATAGCCTTTCTAAGAAAAGGACCTTCTTGATGGTTGTAGCTCTACTATTTTTATGTCCTTCAAAGGATTCTGATCTTAGCCTTGTGAAAAATTTCTTCCAAAACCTTTCTAAAAAACACCTTTCCCCTACTTTTCCAAAGCTTAACTCATTCATTATTCAAACTGTTGTTGAAGAATCATCCCTGAATCCTCAAACCTATTCTAATGATGTTGAGATGGATGAAACCTAGGTTGCTGAAAACCTTATATTATTGTCAAATAGCCCAGGAAAGAGTTGAGTTGATCACAAGAAAATCAATATCAGTAAAACGTCAATTTTTTTTTAGAAAATAGTCTGGATCTTTACTAAGAAACAGCTGACTCTTGAGGGACCTGGTCCCAAAAAGAGAAAAGTAGCTGAAAGGAAATCTGTGATCACTTATACTAGAAGAAAGAATGGGGATAAAATTAAGGTTGTATCCAAGAAAGTTAGAAACATTTTCTTGAAGAATCAAAAGGTGTTAACTGAAAGGATTTTTGATTTAAATGTGCTAACATAACTTGGTATGGTGAAATTAGTTAAGCTGGTTAAACATCAAGGCTGGATATATCTCATGGAAGGATTTATTCCCACTATTTTGATGAGATAGTTAGGGAATTTTATTTTACTTTGGAATTCTTAAAAGAAGGGATAAATCTGACTGCACAAGTCCAGGGAAGGAAAATAAAGTTGAATGAGGAAATACTGGAAAGAATTTTGGAAGTTCCTATTTATTGGGTGATAACTGTCTCTAAGCATCTGCCTTCAATAGAATTCTTAGCAAATGCATCCAAGGTCAAATGAAAATCTGTGGCTGCAGAGAATAGGAACTCATTCAAAGGTGAGTTTCAATTGCTTTTTGACTTTGTGAATAGGTAATTCTACCTAGGCCACAAAGATAGATATTACCTTAGCCACTGACTTATATGTGATGGAATGCCTTATTTGTTTTGAGTTCATTAATCTGCCCATAGAACACATTCACAAAGTGGTTCTTAGGAAAATGGAAAACATGAAATGTCTTATGGATATTAGTTGAACAAAATACTTGATTATTAGGGCATTGTTTGTGATTCTGGAACCCAAGGATCTATGGTTCAAATGCTTGACATGAAAACACTGGTCAAAAGTCAAACCAGGTAGCATTTATAAAAAGGAGTTCAGCAAGGAAATAATAGAACTGAAGTTCAACTTAGCTGCCAAGGATGAAGAAATTAGCAAGCTCCAGGTGTCAATTCAGCATCTCTCCAAAAAAAAGACCATGTGACACTAAAATGCTCAGAATTGAGAATGCTGAATTGAAGAAGAAGGTGTCAACCATAATTCATGAGGTCCTTAGCCTGAATGCAGAGATAAGACATCTCAATAACAACCTGACCCTACTCCTTCAAAATCTTTTTCCCATTCCTTCACTTGTTCATTCTTCCTAATTCCTCTAGGTTTTTCCTAGGATTATTTTATTTATGCATTGCAATGATACTTATATTCTACTTATTAATGAATCTTTGCTTTGTCTGTTACTTTTTTTACCTTTAAATTGCAAAGTTATTTTTTATGTTAGTGTTTCTCCAGTGGCCATGAGTTAACTAATTTATGTTTATTTTACTTTTGGTTTACTGTACTTACTTTTCAATGATGCCAAAAGAGGGAATACTAAGTTCATGTAGTAAGGATCAAGTACCAGATGAATTAAGTTACAGATTTGAATGACATACTGAGAAAGTATAGTAAGTGATTTGTTGAATAGATGAATGAAGTCATGTTGACAAGGGGAAGCAAACGTAAGTTTTTGCTGCAAATGACAACAAGGGACCAGGTCCATGTGTTGTATGATGGTGAAAGCATAATGATAGAGTGAACATTCATCTTTAAAGTTGTAATCACATTGATTAAATGTGATGGATGTGCTCAAAGCTGTATGGTTGGTTTGTCATCATCAAAAAGGAGGAAAATTTCTATATGTATTTTTGATGATGAGTAGCTAATTGCGAAAGACCAGGTCTCTAGAAGTTCATGGTATAGTACAACTGGCACACGTGTTTGCACAGGTTTGTCCTCTTGTGTAACAAACTTGCAAATGCTGCTTGTACTAATTAGGACACCTGGTTCAATGAGATTTCAACCCTAATCATCACCCAGTTATAAAATAAAAAATAGGTTTCTTCATAAATTAGTTTTTGCAAAAATACAAAAAGTGAAGATAGGCAGCAAAAACTCCATTTCAAGATTACTTAAGCATTGCTCATGTTCTTAACTTTGTAGTTTGCTTAAAGAGTGCATGAGTGTTCTTGCGTGTTGATTTGTAAAAGAATTACTCATGCTATAAGAGTAATATCTTGATTTATAGTTGCTCGAGAGTGCTTGGGTAGAGTTGCCTAAATTTGATACTGATTAGAGTTAATCAGTGAAGAGGGTCCTTGGTAGAGTTGCCAAGATGAGGTTGTAGTAGAGTTATTACAAGAGAAATGAGCCTAGAGTTAGGCTGAAATCGAGTTTATAATAAAGAGGTTGATTATAGCGGATTTCGTTGGTGCTTGTGAGGGCAAGCTGTGATTTTTTCTCCCTTGAGTAAGGAGGTTTCTACGTTAAATCTTGTGTGTTATTTCTTTTCTACACCGTCTTTAGTTTTCCTGCAGTATATTATTTTGTTGCCAGTGATTGAATTTTAGGGAACTGGTTTCTCACTGTATGGTACAACCCCCAAGGGTTCAATAGAAGCATTTTCAAGAAGAATAGTGCATCATATGCTTTATACGATTTTTTTGGGCATTCTTGATACTTATTATCTACCATCTTATCGATTTATTGTAGATTCTTACCTATTTATGTAGTTATACATAGACCCTAAAGATTTATTTATACTTAGATTGATTGCAGGTTTGGATATATGAGGCTTTTCCTCATCTTTAAAAGTACACCAAAAAGTCGTTGAATTCTCCTTTGCATATTCCCCCGTCTACTTAGATGGCACACATCAAAGAGCGACAACATAATGAAAGGTGACCCATTTAAGTACAAAGGGAACAACACAAAGGTAAAACCTTACTTATTATGATATGATGATAATATTATTAAATTACAAAATATCGTGTAATTTATATTTATTCTTTTATAGATTGTGCACCCATACCTTACCCCTACTGTTCGTGAGATGAAGCAGTCCTACATGAAAATATTTAAGCCATATATGGACAAGTTAAGGACACATCTATCAATGCCTTGAAGGCGGAGTTAAGAAATGTGACTGTCCTAAGTCCAACATGTGTTTATGATTATGCTGGTTTTAGTGGACAAAAAATCACGCTAGGAACTTCTAATAGTGGAGATTTGCGTGAGTGTGTTGCTTTGCTCGAGAAAATTATACTAGATATTGCATCTTTTGTTCGAGATAAGAGGTTGAGAAGAATCGAGAACAACAAGAAAAAGCAACAAGATCAAGGAAAACTAGTTTATTTTTTATATATCCTATTTAATTTACCTGCATAATTTTTTTAATCCTTTCAAAATAATGCCTTATATCCTACATAAAGTAAATATCAAAGAACTCACAGTCGTGGTGACTAACCTTGTAGCAGCAGATGAAAAATAGAAAAAGAGAAGAAAGAAAAAGAAACAGAAGATGGAAAGGTAGCAAGCGAACAAGATAAGAAAGAGAAAGCAAAAAAGATGAGGAGATGACAACTGAAAAATAAGAAAAAAATAAGGAGAAATCAGAAAAAGGTGGTGAGAATAAATCATCATCATCATCACCAGAAGAGAAAATAGAGAAGACATTTGAAAAAATTGACTGAACATGAGGAGGAAAAGATTAAAAAAAAGAAGAAATCATCAGAAGAAGAAGAATAAGAAAAAGAGAAGATAGTTGATGAAGAAGAGACTGAACAAGAGGATGAAAAGATAGAAGAAGAGAAGAAATCAAAAGAAAAAGAAGAAGAAGAGAAACAAAATGAGAAGAAAGAAGTATAATAAGAGGAGAATAAAGATGATGAAAAGAAAGTGGATGTGATAGGCATTGTTAAGGAACTCAATGATAATTGAGGGGTTAGACAAAACAGTTGATAACATGTAATTTGGTAGGTTGAAACAAATAATTTTTTTTAATGATTTATTGTTTTAATGGTTTGGTTTTTATGGATAATTGAATTACATATATGTGGCAACTCAATAATGAAAAACAAGTTTGTTACTTATTATGTCAATTTTTACTGATGAAATTATGTTTAGATATTCCATTGTCTTATTAGATAATACAATTGATTGTATTATGTTACCAATTTAGTTACTGTCATAGTTTATAGAGGTCGATGGTAAATATTTTTTTATTATTTATAGACTGCACACGCAATTGATTTATAAAATCATACATTTACAATGATGACAAACAAGTTTGCTGTTTATTTTGTCAATCTTTATCTGATATCTTTTATTATAGAAGACCTACTTAATTATTGTTGTCTTTGGAAACTATCAACTTGAAGTTCATGTTTACTGTTACATGTTGCATTGTGTTACCGATTCAGTTATTGCCATAGTTTATAAAGGTCAATGATAAAAATTATAAAAGTCATTCTCTATTAATTATAGACTGTACCTATGGCTAATTTAAGAAACAATACATCTATTTATTCAGTCCCCCTACATTCTTATTATAGCTTTTCAAAAAGTCAACATCAACAATAAATCATACAACAAACATTTTAGGCCATTCTATTTTTCTTCGACCATAATCAACCTTTGTTTTAGTTGATCCTCTCTATTTTGATTTCTTTTAGCGATCCTTTCAAATGATCCCTTAGATATTCGGCTATTTTTAACAATGTCATGAGCATATTTCTATTTCCTTTAAATTTTTGAAGCCTTTGTAGTATTTAAATTTGGCAATGACTTGAAAATTTGATGTCGACGGACTGTTCATTGGTGAGTCTTTCACAAGCTACTTAGAAAAAGAGTATTTGTTATTATACTAGACCAAAAAATAGTAATTAGATGATTTTCTTACTTAAACAAGAAAATATAAATCACATATTCAATACGCACCTTTCCAACTATACAGTCAAAGAATTTTTGACCTAGATTCAATTCGGTGTGTGACGTTCTCAAGATAGCTGGATTGATACAACGACATATCTAAGACACTTTTGCATTAGATGTTTGAGATACCTGAGACATTTTAGTTATTTCTAAATGAATAAAAAATACATCCAAAAAATGAGAGTATTAAAAAAAGAATTGCCTTTCTTTTTATACAAAAAAGAAAGTCAGATATTACCGCTGAGTATGATTTGATGTTTACTTTATTATCTTTGGAAAATTAGATATTTAAATTTTGTTACTGTTGGACCTCATTTATAGACCATCAATACAATCGATGCCTTCTTATTCGGTGGGTCGATGATGGACCATATATATTGATACTCTGTCATTTATAAGGTATATACGGGTTGGTGCAACCATCAAAAAATATTACATAGTAAAAAATGAATATAATCAAGAGATAAATTAAATTGGATTGAGGACCATCGATTGTGTCCAGTGTATATCATAGACTGCACGCTTTGTTAATAATATACCTAATTAGTTTATTGCCCTTACTAGCATATTGGGAAAAAAGAGAATAATTAATTAATAAAAAAATTATAGGATTTTATGCAATTAATTGAGCTTAAACAAGTTATGCGATCGTATAAGAGTTTACGTAAATTGAAGGCAGTTATCAAAGATGTATAAGGATGGATAGTGGTTGTACAATCAACATCCTAAGGGTAATATTTACCCAAGCACAAATATGTTGTGAGGAATTTATTTGTTCAACCATAACTCATCCTCTCACATCTTTGATTACCATTTTCAATTTATGTAGACTATTATACGATCACATAATTTGTTTAAGATTATTTAATTGCATAAAATCTAAATTTATTTTTTATTAATTAATTATTTTCTTTTTAAAATTATACTAGTTATAGTCTATAAATATGTATCCTTGTCTAGTTAGTTTATTATGGAAGTTGGTCATAGTTTAGGCTAGACTATGCTAAGTTATTTACTCGACTTGATATAGCCTAGCCTAAACTATGATCTACTTCCATAATATACTACCTAAACTAGAATACATATTTATAGACCATAACTAGTGTATTTTTTTTAAAAATAATTAATTAATAAAAAGTAAATTATTTATTTTTATGCAATTCAATGATCTTGAACAAATTATGTGATCGTATAAGAGCCAACGTAAATTGAAAACAGTGATCAAAGATGTGAGAGGATGAGTTGTTGTTGAACAAATGAATTCCTCACAACAAACATGTGTTTGGGTAAACATTACCCTGAGGATATTGATTGCACAACTACTATCCATCCTCACACATCTTTGATCACCGTGTCTAATTTTTGTGGACTCTTATATGACCACATGACTTGTTTAAACTCATTTAGCTGCATAAAATTCAATAATTTATATTTTTTATTTATTAATTATTCTATTTTTTCACAATATGCTAGTAAGGACAATAAACTAATACGATATATTATTGACAAAGTGTGCAGTCTATGATTTATACTGGACACAATTGATGACCCATAATTTAATTTAATTTATTTAATTATTTACAGTTTTGCCTATGTACTAATATTTTTTATCATTGCACCAACCTGTATAATGAAATCCATCGATTAAATAGATAGTCTAGCATTGATAATGATTCGGTCAATCATAGACCCCATCGAGCTTGCAATTAATTTTGTATAAATCAACATAATCACTGACAGGCAAGATTCATTATCAATGAGCATATATATATATATATATATATATATATGATAGACCATAAGTGTTGAAGTCTTACAACTGTTTCATTCATTTTCTAATAGAAATGCAAGATTTCAGACAATAATAAAATTATAAAATTCACGTAGAAACACTATGTAGGAAACAAAAAATAGCTCATTTCATTAGTTCATTACTACATAGTTTAATATAATATCAACACCAACATATAGGCAAAAAATCAAAAGAAAGAAGCTTTCATCTAACAAAATTTCTAAGCATGAAAGCCTTTTTACAATGAACTAGAACTAGAACTACAACTACAAAGACAGTAAGATTAAATCCTAAACTAAGGAGATGGTGGTGGTGGTAGGGGGTGATGTAGTTGTTGTGCTCTATGTTCAAACTCTCAGCGATCATCTATAAAAAATGGGTGACACGCCAGTATTTTTGGTAAAGATGCTCACGATCTTGACCCAGTCTATAGAAAAGACGATCCAGGTCATTGCAAAGAAGGAGAAGGTCATGGTAGCACTAGGAATGCATTCTCCTGAGAGGTCGGAGTGTGATTCTTGGTATCTGCTGCTATTTTTCAAATTTTTGGTTAAAGAAGGTGAATGTTTTGTAGAATAGATGGATGTTTATACACACCAAAATAGAAGGCTTTTGGTTAGCCCGTCTAATGGTTGGTCAACACATGGATGAACGAAAGTCGAGTAGGTAGCATATACCAATCAACTTAATATTTGAGTGGACGTGCAACAACTTTTTTCAGGCACTATAATTACCCATTTGTTCATTTGATTGATTGAATTTTTAGGATTTTTCAGTAGACTTAAAAAGTGATAGATAATAAATGAAGTGGGATATAAATAATAAGCCTAATAGACTATACACAGAATATATGTTATAACTTAGTCGATTGATAATAGAAACAGACCACAATTGATAAAACTAACATGACATTAACTAGACCAAACTATAGAGTTGTCAAATTACATGCATTAGCATGACTTTCAAAAACAAAGTGGTACAACCTTATCTAGGATTTGTTGTTATTACATGTGGTTCTCTTGTATCTGGATCTCTTGCATAGTGAACACTTGTTCCTTCTCTTTGTCTTGGAAGTCTTGCCCATGCCCTTAACACATTTTTTTTCTACCTTTCAAGCTTGTTATCGACAATGGATGAAAATATTCATGTCCAATAATTCCTTTGGAACACACTATGTACACTCTAAAGAGACAACATTAATTGATTCTGAATAAGCAAGGATGTACGTTTTGACTTTATACATAGGCAAAAAGTACTCATAGATTCTATCTTGGGTATGATATAGGGACACGAGTCATAAAGACTCATGACGAGTCATTGGGATAAAATCATACACAAATCATAAATTAAGTGGCTAAGTTCTTCTTTGAGTACGAGTGGCTCATTATGAGCTGTAAGGCCTTGTTATGAGTTTTTGGGTGTAAATCGTAGGATGTCCAGTGTCTACCCAATTGGGTTATGTGTTGACTACGACTAGACCCTACAAGTTGTAGAGTCCCATTATGAGAAGTACTAGTGAGTCATGGGGTAAATAGTGTGTGGGTGTCCTAGAGACTGTCTTGGTTACAACTCATGGTGACGAGTCCTAAAGAGTGGCTACGAGTCACTGGTTGACTCGTAGTCAATGGTGACACTTTTTCAGCTTTAAAGTTAAGGGCATTCTAGACATTTTTTCTCTTACATAAATTGAAACTAACGTCTCATGACCCCTTTAAGGTGTCATTAGCACTCAGAAACAAATCTATGTAACTTGTCAAACACTCCAAAAGGCTATCTAAAATCCCTCAAGCAAGTTAAGCTAGGGTTTCATCAAGTTGGTTATCTAAGGACTCAAGGGTCGATTTCTCTAAAAAATTTTTGGTGTTTAAGGCATAATTCACTTCCTTCATTGTTAATTCGTTAAAAACATATGTTTAAAGTATTGTTCATGAGATATTTATGATGTTTTTGAAACAAGGGTTGAAGATTTTGAATATTTATGAAATGAATAATGTTTCTCATGGTTTATATATGATTTTTATGCTTTAAATATAGTTTTGAACTCGTGAGTGCATGGGTATGGTGAATGAACCAGGGAACTATGATTTTCCCAAACTTGTAACTTTTGAAGTGGCTATGACCCCAGCACTATAATGTGAAATTGGTTTTAATTATAAGAAATATGGGAATTTATAAAATTAAACTAGTTTTAAACTATTTTATGATATAAAAAGGTATTTTAAACACAATGGTCTAATTTAATGAATAAAGGGATTCGGTGTTCCCTCCACCTTGTATTAATGAACAAAGAGAGTTGTTTTTCCTAAGTTAATGAAAATTATTTTGGTATGTTGTACTACCTTGCAAGTGTAGTTGGTATGAAGATACCAACAATGTATGCCTTAATTTGAAATATGTTTTAATGAATGAGAATGTGTGATACTTTTTTTAATTAGGCTTTAATAAGGATTGTGTAGCTGAGTCATGAAAGTAACGAGTGACCGATACTGGAAATTACATTTGCCGATGCAGGGTCAAAGTAACCAGGCAGGTTCGAGTCCCCCTCATTATTATTTCATGATTAGGGAGGTTTATATCCCCCATAAATCATCACATAATTGGGTGATTAAGTCACCTTTGTACATGGTTGGGATGTTCAATGCACCCGTGAATACATATGTGATTATTCTCCGGTTCGTATGGCTACACACACTGAGGCCCGACCAGAGAGTGATAGCTGGGGCCCATATAGCCCGCGGGTATATGTTAAGATGATTGAACTACATAATCTAAGATAAGGTTTTGAAATAAATATTAAGCCTTATTCTCTATCTCGACATATGATATATATATCTATATGCATTTGATTATGTGCATTGGTTAAATGACGTTAAACTATTGATCATTGCACTATGTTATCCTTATCCCTGAGTTACATGCTAGCGTTCACCCCGCTAACCATCTTCGTATGTTGTCTCCCCATGCGATGTAGGAATTGGTTGTACTTCTACTCTTCCTACTCAGTAATTAGGATTCGGGATCAGCTCTTGAGTTGACATTGAAGTGGTGAGCTTTCATACATTGGAAGTGTGCATTATATGTTTTAGTCTATTATGTCTCAGATTGTTTAGACTTATTTTTTGACAACTGTGGATATTAGGCGGTGTTGGTTGGTTGTTTGGCCAATCGTCAGACGTTGCTTATGGAATTACTTTTGAATTTTCTTAAGTTTATTGTATGCTATCTTTTATATGTTCAAAATTCATCCAACCTTACGGTATGATATGTTTGGTTGGGTTAGGTGAAGGGAGTGGTCTCTGATCTATGTGGGACTTGAGATACCCGTCATGGTTAGGACTTGGTTTGGGTCATGACAAAGATGGTATCAGCGCCTAGTTTGGTGTTATTAGGTGTTCAACAAAGCCGTTTCAAGTAGAGTCTCATTTTTGAGTGTGTAGCACGCCATGCTTATAAGGGAGAGACTATGAAGTATTTAAGAATGTTTCCCTTTCTTGTTGTTCTATTTCAAGCTATAGAATCTAAGGTCTTGGATATCCTCTAATTCCCGTATATTCGCTTTTCAAATTATGCCTTCCAGAAGATTTGATGCTCGCGGCAGCTAGTCTGTTCCATCTGAGGACAATATGGAAGGAGTTCTCCCAACTCTAGGAGTTTAGACCCGGTTGAGGGTCACTGCTTCTGACTACCCTGAGGGAGATCCACTGGTTCCCCCTATCCCTTCTCAGGTATTTTGAGCTGATGTGTCTAATGCTGAGTTCACCAGTTACTTCATTTGCTCACCCAGTTGGTAGCCTCCTATACTGAGCGTGTTGCTTTGGTCTCTCTATCATCTAAGGCCACTAGGGTTGGACAATTTATAAGATTGAGTCCTTCTATTTTCACTGGTTCTAAAGTTGAGAAATATCCTCCAAACTTTATTGAAAATATGGAAAAGATATTTTATGTGATACATGCTACTAATTTGAAGGGTGTAGAGTTTGCAACTTATCAGTCAAAGGATCTAACATACCAATGGTATAAGGAGTGGGGCCAGTTGAGGGGTGATGATGCTAAGTCCACATTTTGTTATGATTTTTCTAGTGCTTTCCTTGACTATTTTTTTTCTCAAGAGTTAAGAGAGGTGAAGGTTAAGGAATTTGTGAATTTGAAGTAAGGCAGGTTGTTAGTAAAAGAGTATGCCTTGAAGTTTCATCAATTATCGCATTATGTTCCTAAATTGGTGTCTAGTATGAGGGCTAGAATGAGAAAGTTTTCTTTGGGGTTGTCCCATGAGTTGATCTTAGAGAGAAATGCTGCCTTGTTTTCCAAGGATATAGATATCTCTAGACTTGTAGTATGTATGCAACAAGTGGAGAAAGAAAAGAAGAAACAAATGAAGATGTGTGAAACGAAGAATAAGAAATTTTGCTATTTGGATCAGGGTGGAGGTCCACAATAAAGTGGTAGAGATAAAGGAATATGGTTTAAGAAGAAGTGGGGAAATTCTGGTTCCTACTTTACGGCTAGTGCTCCTTGTTTAAAGCCATCGGGTGACCATCATTCTCAGTATAAAAGTGGGTTTAGAACACCAGAAACCCAGTCATAGGCTAGTGAGGCTCAGTCAGCTCCTTCGTATCCTCTTTATAGATTTTATGGGCAGGTGCATCATATTTTTTGCAAGGAAGGGAAGAATAAGTTCTTTAAATGTGGTCAGACTGGTCATCTATTGAGGGATTTTCCATCTAAGGTTGCTTCTAAGGCAAATAAAATTCATGTTCTACTTTATCTGCTCCTACACCGAATTCATGTGCTACACTGGTCGGAACTGCCTATATACTCTTGCCTCTTGCTTGGATTTTGAGGCATCCCCAGATGTTGTTACTGGTATACTTAAACTTTTTTGTTTTTATGTATATTGTCTATTTGATCTTGGGCCTACTCTCTCATGTGACCTTACTTGTGGCTGTGTATTTTGGTTTTAATCCTGAGAATATTTTGAACCCCTTTTCGGTATCCACCTTAGTGGGTGATTCCACTGTGGCTATACAAGTCTATAGGAGTTGTGTGATATCATATCATGGTAGGGACACCTTTATGGATCTAATAGAGTTGGACATAATAGATTTTGATGTGATTTGGGTATGGATTGGGTGCATTCGTGCTATGCGTTTCTTGATTATCTGACTTGAAGGGTCAGTTTCCATTTCCCAAACAAGCCGATAATCAAATGGGAAGGTAGTTCTCTAGTACCCTAGGGAGGGTTCATCTTATATCTTATAGCCCACAAATTGGTTTTCAAAGGGTGCCTTTATCACTTAGTACAGGTTAAAGTTCTAGATCTGAAGGTCCTTCTTTGCAGACTGCCTCTGTGATCTATGAATTCCTTGAGCTATTCATTGATGATCTTTCTGGTGTACCTCCCAACAGATAAATTGATATTATGATTGATCTCCTTCTGGACACTTTTTCTATTTCTATCCCTCCTTACAAAATGGCTCCTGCTGAGTTGAAGAAACTCAAGGAGCAGTTGAAAGTTCTTCTTGACAAGTTTTTTATCTGCCCTAATGTGTTTTCATGGGGTGCTCTTATTCTCTTCGTGCATAAGAAGGATGGTTTCCTTCAAATGTGTATTTATTACCTCCAATATAATAAAGTAACCATAAAGAATAAGTATCCACTTTTGAGGATTGATGATCTTTTCGATCAACTTCAGGGTGCTAAGTTCGTTTCCAAGATTGATCTTTGGTCTGGGTACCATCAGTTGGAGATAAGGGAGATGGATATCCCTAAGAATGCCTTTTGAACGTTGTATGGTCATTTTGAGTTTTTGGTGATGTCCTCTAGTTTGACTAATTCCCCGACCGTGTTTATGGATCTTATGAATTGGCTGTTGCGTTAGTTCTTGGACTTATTTGTCATTGTCTTTATTGATGACATTTTTGTATATTTTAAGAGTGAGGCAGATCATGTCAATCACCTCCACCTTGTGTTACAAAACCTAAAGGATCAATGTTTGTATGCAAAGTTCTCTAAATGTGAGTTCTATTTGAATGTTGTGACTTATTTGGGTCATGTTGTTTCTAGTGAAGGTATGATGGTTGACCCACAAAAGGTTGCGGTAGTTAAGAAGTGGCCTAGACCCATGACTCCATCTGGTATTCAGAGCTTCTTGGGTTTAGATGGTTACTATAGAAGGTTTGTGGAGAGTTTCTCTTCTATCGCTTCCCCGTTAACTAAGTTGACTCAATATAAGGTGAAATTCTTATGGTCTAATGCTTGTGAGAGTAGTTTCAAGAAGTTGAAGGATAAATTGACTTCGGTTCTGATTTTGACTCTACCTAAAGGCACTGATGGTTTTGTTGTCTATTGTGATGCGTCCTGGGTAGGACTGGGTTGTGTGTTGATGCAGCATGGAGAGGTAGTTACTTATGCCTCTAGACAGTTAAAAGTTCATGAGAATAATTATCCAACCCATGATATGGTATTGTTAGTTGTGGTGTTTGCATTAAAGATCTAGTGTTTCCATTAAAGATCTAGTGGAATTATTTGAATGGGGTCCATGTTGATATTTATTCTGATCATAAGAGCCTGCAATACGTGTTCACCTAAAAGGAATTGAATCTTAGGCAAATGAGGTAGCTTGAGTTTCTAAAGGACTATGACATAAGTCTCCACTATCATTCAGGTAAACCTAATGTGGTTGCTGATGATCTTAGCAGATTGTCCATGGTAAGCTTATCTCATATGGATAAGGAGAAACGGGATTAGGTGAAGGATATTCACTATTTGGATAATCTTGGAGTTCGTCTCTTAGATTTTGAGAATGGTGGTGTGATTGTTCAAGAGGTGGTGAGGTCATTTCTTAGTGCTGAAGTAAAGGAAAAACAAGTGTTGGATCCTATTCTAATGCAAATCAAGAATGATTAGGTGGAAGAAGGTGATAGTTTTTGAGATTAATGGTGATGGTCTCTTGAGGTACCAAGGCAGACTGTGTCTTCCCGATGTTGATGGGTTACGAGGAAGAATTTTTCTCAAAGCTCATGAGTCGCATTATACTATTTATCCTGGTTCGACAAAGATGTATCATGATCTTAAAGAGATTTATTGGTGGAATGATATGAAGTAGAATATGGCCAATTTTATGGCTAAGTGCATGGTGTGTCAGCAAGTAAAGGTACAACACTTAAGGCCCGGTAGGTTGAATCAAGAGATTGAGCTATCGATATGGAAATGGGAGATAATTAATATAGATTTTGTTACCGGTCTTCCACGATCTCGCCAGTAAATTTGATTTAATTTAGTTCATCGAGGATAGGATCACTAAGTACTCTCACATCCTGCCAATGAGGACCAGTTTCTTTTTTGAAGGTTATGCTAAGTTGTTCATTGAGCAGATCGCGAAATTGCATGGTACTCTAATTTCCATCATGTATGATTGGGGTTCTTAGTTCTTATCTCACTTTTAGAGGTCGTTTTAGCGAGGTTTGGGGAGTAAGGTGATCCTTAATATCGCTTTCAGGTCCTGGAAGATATGCTTTGGGCTTGTGTTTTTGATTTTGGTGGTAGTTGAGTTGACCACTTGCCTCTCATAGAATTTGCCTATAATAATCGTTATTACTCTAGCATTGGTATGGCTCCGTTTGTGGACTTATATAGTAGTAGGTGTAGGTTTCCTTTGGGTGGTTTGAAGTTGGTGAAAATAAGTTGTTTGGCCCTTATTTGGTTCACCAAGCTATGGAGAAGGTGAATGTGATTCGGGATCGACTTAAGGCCGCCCAAAGTCCTAGGTAGATACAAGGTGAAGGGAGTTAGAATTAAATGTTGGTGATTGGGTGTTCTTAAAGGTGTATCCCATTAAGGGAGTCATGCGATTTGGTAAGAAGGAAAAGCTTAGTCCCCATTATATCAGTGCATACATGGATTTGAAGAGGGTTGGTAATATCACTTATGGATTGGAGTTTCCCTCTAGTTTGAGCTCCATTCATCCTATGTTTCATGTTTCGATATTGAGGAAGTGTGTGGGTGATCCTTCAATGGTTGTTTCTTTGGAGGAGGTGGGTATTTAGGATTCCATATCCTATTCGGAAGTCCTAATTACGATTTTGGATCGGCAAGTATGTCGATTGTAGACCAAGGACGTGTGTTTGAGAAAGGTTCTTTAGAGGAACCAAGAGGTAGAGGAGGCTACTTGGGAAGCCGAAGAGGACATGAAGTCCAAGTATTTTTTTTATCATTCTGGTTAATCGTGCTTAAGGTATGTGTATTCCTTAACATCTTTGTTTTAAAACCTTTTTAAAGGAAATGGTGATTTCCTTAGCTTTTTTGTTTTTTGTCTTTATTAAAGGTAAGAGTATTTGTATGTCGAGTCAAATCATGCTAATAAATACCTCGTCCTATCTTTTGAGGATGAATGATCCTAAGGGGGGATTATGTAACGCCCCGAGTTTTTGATCCTTAAAGATTTTATGTGTTTTGAGCTTTCTTCCCTGGAAACGACTCATCTAACGAGTTGTAATGTGTCTTGACAGGTTAGGTGACCCTATTCGTAAGGTGTCCAGTGAATGGTGATTACGTTGCTGTCATAGGTACGACTTGGGGACACAGTCGTAAAGACTCATCACGAGTCGTTGGGATGAAATCATAACCGAATCAAAAATTAAATGGCTAAGTTCTGCTCCGAGCACGAGTGGCTCACTATGAGCTGTAAGGACTTGTTATGGGTCATTGGGTGCAAATCGTAGGATGTCCAATGTCTACCCAATTGGGTTCTTTATTGACTACGACTGGACCCTATGATTCATAGGGTCCCATTACGAGTGGTACTAGTGAATCGTAGGGTCAACAGTGTGTAGGTGTCCTATATACTATCTTGGTCATGACTCATGGTAACGAGTCATAAGGAGTGACTATGAGTCACTAGTTGACCCATAGTCAATGGCGACACTTTTTTAGCTTTTAAGTTAGGGGAATTCTGGACATTTCCTTTCTTACCCAAATTGAAACCCATGTCTTATAACCCCTTAAACGTTTCATTAGCACTCAGAATCAAATCTAAGTAACACCTCAAACACTCCAAAAGGCTCTCTAAATTTCCTCAAGCAAGTCAAGCTAGGGTTTTGATGAACTTGGTCATCTAAGGGCTTAAGGGTCGATTTCTCTCCAAATTTCTTGGTGTTTAAGGCATGATACTCTTCCCTCATTGTTAATTTGTTAAACGTATGTGTTTAAAGTATTGTTCATGAGATGCTTATGATGGTTTTGAAACAAGGGTTGAAGATTTTGAATGTTTATGAATTAAACAATAATTCTCATGGTTTATATATGATTTTTATGCTTTAATTATGGTTTTGAACTCATGGGTTCATGGGTATGGTGAATCAACTAGGGAATTGTGATTTTCCCAAATTTGTAACTTTTGAAGTAGCTATAACCCCAACCCCATAATGTGAAATTGGTTTTAATTATGATAAAGTGGGAATTTGTAAAATTGAACTAGTCTTGAACTATTTGCATGATATAAAGAGGTATTTGAAAAACAATGGTCTGATTTAATGAACAAAGGGAGTCGGCGTTCCCCCCACCTTTTATTAATGAACAAAGGAAAATATTTTTCCCAAGTTAATGGAAATTGGTTTGGCATATTATTATTACCTTGCAAGTGTAGTTGGTATGACGATACCAACAATGTATGCCTTAATGTGAAAGATGGTTCAATGAAAGGAAATATGTGATACATGTTTTAATTGGGCTTTAATAAGGGTTGTGTAGCTGAGTTGTGAAAATGGAGGTCCTAGCGACCAATACTGAAAACCGCATTTGCTGATATGGGGGTCAAGTGACCAGGGAGGTTCGAGTCTCCTTCATTATTATTTCATGATTAGGGAGGTTTGAGTCCCCTATAAATCATTACATGATCGGGTTCTTAAGGCACTTTAGTAAATGGTTGGGAGGTTCGAGTCCGACATGCATATATATGAGATTATTCTCTAGTTTGTGCAGCTACACGCACTGGGGCCCGACCAGGGGGTAAGAGCTGGGGCCCATATAGACTGTGGGTACATGTTAAGATGGTTGAACTACACAATCCAGGCTAAGGTTTTGAAATGCATGTTAAGCCTTGTTCCCTACCCCGACATATGATATATATATATATATATATACGTTTATGCATTTGATTATGTGCATTGGTTTTGAATGATGTTAAACTCTTGATAATGTCATGATGTTATCCTTATTCCCAAGTTACATGCTAGCAGTTACCCCGCTAACCATTTTTGGATGTTGTATCCCCACACAAGGCAAGAATTGGTCGTACTGCTACACCTCCTACTCAGTGATTAGGATTTGGTATCAGCTCTTGAGTTGACAATGAAGTGGTGAGCTTTCATACATCGAAAGTCTATATTTTATGTTTTTGTCTCTTATGTCTCAGACTATATAGACTTGTTTTTGGCTATAGTCGGGGGCATCTCCCGATACTTTGTTGATATTCAGTTTTTGGTTCTTTGTTTAGAAGGCTTTGTTTGGACTACTGTAGATATTGGGTGGTGTCGGTCGGTTGTTTGGCCGACCGTCGGTCGTTGGTTATGGACTTGCTTTTTAATTTTCTTAAGTTTATTGCACGCTATCTTATTATATGTTTGGAAATCATCCGACCTTGGAGTATGGTGTGTTTGGTCGGGCTAGGTGCCTGGGGTGGTCTCCGGTCCACGTGGAACCTGAGATACACGTCATGGCCAGACTGGGTTAAGGTCGTGACAGGACCCCTATTGAACAAGTTTAATTAGTTGTTGTCCCAATTTACGTTCTCCACATAGAAGGAGTCCCCTCGCTCATATTGTACCTTGAGATTTATTCGGCGGCAGGCACAAATTTGTTCTCTTTATAGTTGAGGACATATGCATGCATCTCCCTAAATTCTAACCAAGACTCTAAGTAATCGAATTGAATATGAATGCCATGGCTATTCCCGTTTATCTATCAACATAGCGTTGACTAACTTGGCAATATTTGTGGTCATCACATCATAGCTGTTGCTGAAGAAATGTGTCCTGCTCGATGACACGACCCGAACGACGCTTTATTGTAATGGGCATCCTAAGTCCAACCAGGACCAGGGATCACCTCCGATACCCAACCCAACCTCCAAACACATACCATGAGTTGGATGAATTCTGAACATATAACAAGATAGAATATTTAGATATATTGACTTTGGGATAGGTTTATTTCCAAAACCAACCCAACCAAGTCAATCTGTCCAATAACCAACCAAACCAAGACAATAACCCAATATGTTTATATATAATCTAAAACAAAATGGAACAATCATAAATCAAATAAAGTCTTACGGTATCAACCCCAATACCAATACTAAGACTGACACCACCGCCAACACCGCCCATACCAACCCATAGTAGTTCCATAAAGCCTTTAACCAAAAGTAAAACAATATCTGATCAGGACATGCCACTACCATAGCCAAAACCATAATCTATAAAATGACCAAAGTATGTAAGGATATCCATGACACGAAGTGGGGCCTTCCGGAATATGGAAGCTCACCACTTCAATCCAACACAAGCTGATCCCAAATTCGATCACTTAGCAGGTAGAGTAGAATGGTCGATTCTAGAATTGTTTGGGGATATAGAGCACAAAGATGGTTTAGAGGGTGAACTCTACATGCAATCAGGATAAGGATAAAAATAATTCCAACCTTTAAAACCAAGTAAACAACTATATGCATACACAACTATATATATGTATATATATCCATGCTGGGAGAGGGAACTGGGTTTAGCATGCAATAACCTAGGTATGTGTAGTTTAACCGCTCTAGAACCACCCATGGGCTATATGGGTCCAGTGTTACCTCCTGAATGGGCCTAGATGCGTGTAGCCACACGAAACAGAGATACCATAGGAGTAGGGGATTCCCCATGTACCCTTCTCTCTCCATGATACATATGTACAAGTGTAACTTAGGGGATCTCCGTGTACCCCATAAGTATTATATATGTGGTATCCATGACTAATCCTCATGTCAGCAACCATGAGTTTCTAGTTTCCGTCCATTGGACTTACACTTTCATGGTTAGCTATCACATCCCACTATTATTGCCTAATTAAAACTATTAGTACACAACAAACCACTAATTTCATTTATTATTAACCAAGGATATAAGTAGTGATATCGTCATACAGACCATAGCTTGCAAGCAATGTCCTTAGCCATCCTCCTTACAGAATGGATTCCCATGTACCCATAGATTACATTATTAAGTTGCTTGGGGGATTCTAATATACCCCACAATATGATCATTATTAGATTTGCGTAGGGGATTCCCATGTACCCCACAAGTGTATTCAATTAATCCATAACCATGACCACCAAGACCTTATCATTTAACCATTAAAGACCATCCAAACCTGTTAGGGTTCCATTACTACTTTATACCAGGCACAGTTTTCAATGAAAGTTCAATAATATAGTAAAAACATTCCTATAGGCATTTTATCAAACAAATTGAGGGTATATAATTTTCAAAACTAAAACCAAGTAACAATTAACCATTCCCATGCAACCATATGTTTAAACCACCATTAAAGCATGAAAATCATCATTAAAGCATGGGAAAACCATAACAAAACCATTTATAATCAAAATCCCTAATATATGTTCAAAACCCAAAATCATACCACAATTATGCCGTGAAAACCATTCATTAAACATACCTTTAGTTGGAACTAACAATAAGAGAGGAGTAACATGCCTTACATTACGAAGATGACAGAGAGAAACCACCCTTGTAAGCCCCAAATTGACCTTATTGAAGAAACCCTAGCCTTCCTTGACCCAAAAGCCTTGAGAGAATTTGAGAGAGTTTCTAAGTGTCTAAGATTAAAATAATAGGGTAATGATGTCCCAAGAGTGTTATAAGTTGTGGGGTCTTAAGAGGTTAAGAGGGGAAATGTCTAGATTACCCCCAACTTAAACTGTATAAAACTCCCATAGAAAGGTACGACCACCTCCTCAAGTTGTATTATAGGGTATGAGTGGTACCCTTATGTCATACCTTAGGTCTCTAATTGGACCCCCAAAACTGTCCAACATATGACCACCAAATCCAATCACCCAACCATACAACCAGTACGTTTACTCCGTACCATATGTGGAATATACTCTTCTAGGTTAAACGTAAGGCTACATACAATTGGCATCATACCATTAGTACCCTAACATGTGACTGGTATGATCCATTCATACCTTGGACAAAAACCAACCAATCTACACTGGTTAACATACGACCAAGACCCACCAACCGTACGCTATCATACGACTAGTAACCCCTAGTCGTACGATGTCCAAAAGCCAAAAACTCAAGAAAATTCTAAGGATCAAAACCCAAGGTGTTTCGATTCCCCCCACTTGGATCATTTATCCCCGAATGATAAAACAAGGCAGTACAAGCATGATCTACACCCAAACACCTTGACTCTAGCCTTTAACTAATTTAGAAAACAAAGATGCAAGGATATCAATCTTTTCTTTAAGAAAGCTTAAAAACAAAAGTATTATGAAGAACACAAACCTATCACACGAATTTTGGGAGTAGAAAAAAAGAACGGATATTTGGACTTCATGTCCTCTTCCAATTCCTAAGTAGCCTCTTCCACTTTCTGGTCTCAGCATAAAAACTTAACCGAGGCCATATCCTTGGTTCCAACCAACGAACCTGCCAATCCAAGATCTCAATAGGGATCTCTTAATAAGACAGGGAATCCAAGATACCTAATCCTTCCAAAGGAACAATCGATAAAGGATTACCTAAACACCTTATCAACATAGAGACATGGAATACCAGATGAATGAAGTTAAAACTAGAAGGAAAATCCAACTCATATGCAACCTTACCAACCCTTCGCAAAACCAAGTAAGGACCCACATACTGTGGACTGAGCTATTCCCTCTTCCCCAACCTCATTACTCCTTTCATGGGAGACACCTTTAGGAACACCCGATCCCTAACCTCAAACTCTAAGTCCCTACACCTCTCATCCATATAGGACTTTTGGCTACTTTAGGCAGCCTTAAGCCTATCCCAAATCACCTTCATCATCTCCATGGACTGGTAAACCAAGTCCAGCCAAATATATCTACCTTACCAAGCTCAAACCAACCAATAGGATATCTACACCTTCTATCATACAACGCCTCAAAAGAAGCTATCCTAATGCTAGAATGACAGCTATTATTGTAAGAAAACTCTACAAGAGGTAGTTGCTCAACCCAATTACCACCATAGTCAACCACGTACGCACGAAGTATATCCTTCAATATCTGAATAGTCTTTTCTGCTTATGATCTATCTATGGGTGAAAAGCAGCACTCAGACACACCTTAGTCCTTAAACCTTTCTGAAATGACCTCTAGAAGTTAGATGTAAACTGCGTACCAGGATCATAGATAATAGAAATAGGTACCCCATGTAGCTTTACAATCTCATGAAGATACAATCTCGCATAATCCTCAGTCAAAAAGTTAGTCCTCACTGGCAAAAAGTGAGCCGATATGTCATCCTATGCACGATGACTTAAATAGAATCATATTGATTTTGAGACCGAGGAAGACTGGTAATAAAATCCATGTTTATTACTTTCCACTTCTATTCCGGCAATTCAATTTCTTGATACAATCTTTAGGGCCTCATATGCTTAAATTTCACTTGTTGACACACCATATACTTGGCCACAAAAGCAGCTGTATCCCTCTTCATACCACTCCACCAATACATCTTCTTGATATTATGATACATTTTCATCAACCGGGATAAACAACATAGTGCGATTCAAGTGCCTTATCCAATATCTTTTCTCACAACCCATCGACATCAAGAACACATAATCTCCCTTGGTACCATAAGGTACTATCCCCACTAATCTCAAATACCATTATCTTTTTCCAACCTACATCACCTTTTATCCTCATCAAGATAGGATTTAGCATTTTCTTCTAATTGATCTCTGCACCAAGAGATGACTGTGCCACCACCTGTACTAACATACCACCATCCTCGGAGTCTAAGAGACGAACTCCCAAGTTAGCCAAATGGTGAATATCCTTCACCAACTCTTGCTTCTCTTTATCCACATAAGCAAGACTCTTCATGGATAACCTGCTAAGAGTATCAACAACTATATTAGCTCTACCTGGATGGTTGTAAAGACTCACATATAGTCCTTAAGAAGCTCAAGCCATCTCCTTTGCCTGAGGTTATGCTCTTTCTGAGTGAACACATACTGTAGGAATTTATGATCAAAAAAGATATCCATATGCACCACATACAAATAGTGCCACCAAAATTTCAATGCAAACACCACTGCTAACAACTCTAAATCATGAGTAGGATAATTTCTCTTATGCACCTTCAACTGCTTAGGAGCATATGCTATCACCTTACCATTCTGTACCAAAACACAATAAAGTCCCACACGAGATGCATCATAGTAAACCACAAACCTGTTAGTGCCTTCAGGTAAGGTCAAAATTGAAGCTGAAGTTAGCTTATCCTTCATCTTCTTGAAACTACCCTTACAAGCATCAGACCCTAAGAACTTAACCCTCTTCAGAGTCAACTTAGTCAACGGGGCAACTATCATCGAGAAACTCTCCACAAACCTCCTATAGTAGCCATCCAAACCTAAGAAACTCCGAATATCAGTTGGAGTCGTGCGTCTACACCACTTCTTAACCACCACAACCTTTGGTGGATTCACCATAATCCCTTCACTAGAAATAATATGGCCCAAAAAAGTGACAACGTTCAACCAGAATTCATATTTAGAGAATTTGGCATACAAGTATTATTCTTTTAGAGTCTGTAACACAATACGGAGGTAATTGGCATGATCCACCTAAGTCTTAGAGTACACCAAAATGTCATCAATGAACACAATGACAAACAGATCTAAAAACTGCCAGAAGATCTTATTAATCAAATCCATGAATATCACAGGAGCATTGGTCAAATCAAATGACATTACCAAGAACTCAAAGTGCCTACACTAGGTGCGGAAAGTTGTCTTAGGGATATCCACCTTCCTAATCTTAAGCTGATGATACCCAGACTAAAGATCAATCTTAGAAAAAAATTTGGCATCCTGCAACTGATCAAACAAGTCATTTATCCTTGGGAGAGGATACTTTTTCTTAACCGACACCTTATTTAATTATCGGTAATCAATATACATCTAAAGGGAACTATCCTTCTTTTGCATAAATAACATCGGTGCACCTCACAGGGACACACTAGGACGGATGAAACCCTTATCTAAAAGATTCTTAAGATGTTCCTTAAGTTCCTTCAACTTAGCTGGAGCCATTCTATAAGGGGAATAGAAATTGGATGGGTGTCCAGAACAAAATCAATCCCAAACTCAATCTCCCTATTCGGACAAACACCAGGAAGGTCACCAGGAAAGACCTTAGGAAACTCATTCATTACTAGAATCAAATGCAAAGAAGGACCCTCTGAGTTAAAATCTTTAATCCAGATCAGATGATAGAGACACACCTTAAAGATTAATCTTTGAGCTTTAAGATATGATATAAACTACCCTTTAGGAAATAGGGAACCACTATCCCACTCAATAACTGATTCACCAAGGAACTTAAAGACAACCTCACAATTTCGACAGTCTAATGACACATAGCATGAATATAACCAATCCATTCCTAGAATAATATCAAAATCCACCATATCTAGTTCATAAAAATCCACCAAAGTCTACTTACTACCAACAGATATAACATACCCTCTAAGACTCTTTTAGTAATCATAGAGCCACCTATCGGCGTAGAAATAGAAAAAAGATCCAAAATATATTTCAGACCAAAACTAAAATGCAAAGTCACAAAGAGGGTCAAATAAGAGAGAGTGGACCCCAAATTAAGTAAACAATATACATTGTGAGAAAAGAGTTGCAACCTACTAGTCATGATGTTAAGCGATGTCTCGGACTCCTGTCGGGTAGTGAGAACATAAAGATGGTTCTGACCAGTGCCAAAACTAGATGGTGCATCCTTTGGTGCTGGAGTCAAAGATGAAGCAACTGGAGCCTTATTCAATTCCGAAATGATCTTACCAATCGGACAGTTTCTAAGCATATAGCCTGGACCGCATTTGATGCACCTAATAAAAACCCTGATGCAACCGACCACAGAACATACAAGGAGGGCATGATAAAGTTGACTGAGCCTCACTAGCTTGATATTGGGCAACCTGTGCCCTAAAATTATCGCCACTTGATGACACCTATCTCCTGACAGCTTTGGGTAGGGAGCACTAGCTGTGGAGAAAGAACAAAAACTCCCCTGCTTCTTATTTGGACACTTACCACCATCTCTACCACTTTTCTATTGACCACCACCTTGCTTAAAAAACCTAAAATTCTTTCCCTACCTTTCCCCTATCTCAGCCTATTTTTTCTTTTCCTCCTCCATATATTACATATGAACAACAAACCTAGAGATATCTATGTCCTTGATCAATAATGTAGTCTTACTTTCAAGGATCAACTTATGAGATATTCCCGAAGTAAACTTTCTCATTAGTCCCTCATATCAGACACTATCTCTGAAACATACCTAGACAACTAGTGAGATTTTAAGGCATACTCTTTCACCGACATCATCCCCTATTTTAGATTAACAAATTCCTCCACTTTCACTTTCCTGAACTCCTAAGAAAAGAAGTAGTCTAGAAATGCATTAGATAAAGTCTCCCATAGAGATGACTCATCAACCGAATCCCTTGTCCTATCCCATTCCTCGTACCATTGGTACGCTACATCCTTCAGCTAGTAGGCAGTAAACTCCACTCCTTCCATATTTGTGGAATACATAACCCTAAATATTTTTTCTATCTCGTCTAGAAACCTTGAGGATCCTTCTCTACCTTAATACCAATAAAAGTTAGAGGGATCATCCTCATAAACTGGCCAACCCTTGTGGTCTCAGAAGATGGAATAACAGATACACTATGCTCCGCCTGAGAAGCTACCAACTGAGCAATCATATGAATTGATTGACAGAACTCCACATTCATCACGTTGGCCTAAGAAGGACTGGAAAGAAATGGGGAAACTCCAGGAAGATCAGGGACTGGACCCCTAGACCGAGTATGGATCCTATACGTAGAGAGTGTCCCATTAATATAATCCCTAGTTGGGATAGAGGAGTTTTCATGCGTATCAGATTATTGAGGATTTATATTAAAAGTGAACAAAAAAGGATTAGAGAATATTCCAGGACTTAGACTCCAAGCTTGAAAATAAAACATAAGAAAGAGAGATATTTCTAAATGCCTTGTAGCATCTCTCTTATGAGTGTGGCGCACTACACAAAAGAGACTCTACTCGACATGACTTTATGGACTTCCAATTGACCATGAACCTATAGTTGTGACACTAACCTGACATGACCCAAATTGGAGCCTTATCGTGATGGGCATCCCAAGTCAAAACAGAACCAGGGACTACTCCAGATACCCAAACCAATCTCCAAACACATACCCTGAGTTGGATGAATTCTGAACATATAACAAGATAGCGTATTTATAGATATACTGACGTTTAGATGGCTCAATTTCCTAAATCAACCTAACCAAGTCAATCCATCCAATAACCAACCAAACTAAGATAATAACCCAATATATTTGTATATAATCCAAAACAAAATAGAATAATCATAAATCAAATAAAGTCATACGTTATTAACCCCAATACTAATACCAATGCAATGACTGATACCACTATTGGCACCGCCCATACCAACTCATAGTTGTTCCACAAAGCCTCTAATCAAAAGTAAAATAATATCCGATCAGGATATGCCCCCAACCATAGTCTATAAAATGACAAAAGTATGTAAGGACATCCATGACATGAAATGGGGCCTTCCAAAATATGGAAGCTCACCACTTTAATCCAATACAAGATGATCCCGAATTCGATCACTGAGTAGGAAGAGTAGAATAGCCAGTTCCTGTATCATATAGGGATATAGTGCCTAAAGACAGGTTAGTAGGTGAACGCTAGTATGTACTCAGGATAAAAATAAAAATAATGTCAACCTTTAAAATCAAGTAAATAACCATATGCATAAATAACTATACATATATATATATATATCTGTACCGGGAGAGGAAACTAGGTTAGCATGCTTTTAAAACCATTAACCTGGGTATGTGTATTTTGACCATCCTATAACCACCCACAGTTTATATGGGTCCAGTGTTATCCCATGAATGGGCCCCGATGCGTGTAGCCGCACGAACCATAGATACCATAGGAGTAGAGGATTCCCATGTACGCTTTGCTCTCCATAATACATATATACAAGTGTAACCTAGAGAATTCCCGTGTAGCCCATAAGTATTATATATGTGGTTGCCATGACCAATCCTTATGTCAGCAAACATGAGTTTCCAATGTCCATCTACTAGACTCACACCTTCACATTTAGCTATCAGCCCCATCATTTTTACCTAATTAAAACCATTAGTACAAAACCAAACACCAATTAGATTTACTATTAACCAAGGCAATAAGTAAGGGTATTGTCATACCAACCATAGGTTGCAAGAAATATCCTTAGCCATCCTCTTTAAGAAAGTATTTTCATGTACACATAGATTACATTATTAAGTTTCTTGGGGGATTCCCATGTACCCCACAAGATGATTATTATTAAGTTTGCTTTGGGGATTCCCATGTACGCCATAAGTGTATTTAATTAATCCATAACTATGACCACTACGACCTTACCATTTAACCATTAAAGACCATCTAAAATAGTTGGGGTTCCATTACCACTTTATACCATGAAAAGTTTTTAATGAAAATTCAACAATATAGTAAAAACATTCTCATAGGCATTTTATCAAACTTGTTGAGGGAATATAGTTTTTAAAATCAAAACCAAGTACCAATTAACCATTCCCATGCAATCACATGTTCAAACCACCATTAAAATATGAAAACGATAACCAAACCATTTATAACCAAAATGCCCAACATATATTCAAAACCCAAAATTATACCATAATCATGCCATGAAAACCATACATTAAACATGTCATTATTTGGAATTAACATTGAGGAAGGAGTAACATACCTTAGATTACGAAGATGACAGAGAAAAACCACTCAAAGTCCCAAATTGACCTTATTGAAGAATCCCTAGCCTTTTTTGAACCATAAGTCTTGAGAGAATTTGAGAGAGTTTTTAAGTGTTTAAGATTAGAATAATAGGGTTAGTGATGTCCCAAGAGTGTCATAAGTCATGGGGTCTTAAGAGGTTAAGAGGAGAAATATCCAGATTACCCCTAACTTAAACTGTATAAAACTACCGCAAAAGGGTACGACCACCTCCCCAAACCATACCCTAAAGTACGAGTGATACTCTTATCTCGTACCCTAGGTCTCCCTTTGGACACCCCACACTATCTAATATAAACACCAAGGCCAATCTGTACCCAATCATACGAACAGTACCCTTAATTCGTACCTTAGGCAGAATAGACTCCTCTAGGTTAATGCAATGCCCTGAGTCTGTACCCCAAATGCCAAACGGTGCTTATGACCCCGAAGGACCACAAGCTAACCCATGACTGATATTTTCTGTAAGCACTAAGTAACAATATTGAAATAATGTGGAAACATAAGATGAAATACCATAAGGTTCAAAACCTAAAATACTGATAAAGAATACCAACTGTAATAAAATTTTTTACAACTGAGTACTATCTGAAAGTCTAGTCAGAAAGCCTCTATCTGTTTGAAATATAGAGTTGATGGGACAAGTCCGTTACAAACCCTGAATACTAAAATAAATTAAATATTGACATAATGAAATGATATAATAACTTTGTCCTCAAACTATGAGGACTTACCACTAGGTATACTATTAATAATCTGGGCTGCTAGGTATGGTTAGGAGCTCGTACGTCTAAACCTATGATATAAAATATCATAGCGTAAAAGAAAAGGTATACATCAGTACTTTGAATGTACTAGTATGCCAAGTGAAGAAGGATGATATGCAAGGGTTCATATGCATGAACAATAATTGACTGAATAACATAAATACAATTGAATAAGAGTACATGTATAACTGAAATAGATGAAACACTTATTATGCAATACTGTGCATATATCTACATACATTGTATCTGAGATCATAGTAACACTGGATACTGAGTTCTGATAGCTGAATGACTAATGTCTAAGTTTACTGATAACTGTATTACTGATAGCTGGGTGACTATTTTTGCAAGTACTGATTTAATAGATTTGAACTGAGTTCTATATTGAGCTGAGTGACGTGTCTGACAGTCCTAATTTTGTAGAACTGAATTGAGTTCTGTACTGAGACTGAGACTAAAACTATGGGAGGTAATTATCTAATCGACATGTACCTTCTCTGAACTGATTTGGGGTCCAACCTGTAACCCAGTTGGAAGGTTGTTAGTATCGTGCCACGGGTAAAGACAAATGCTGAGTCACCTTCATCTGGAAGGTGCTCTGAACAAGAATACTAGTACCCTCAACTGGCAGGTAGAAAACCTTGTCAACCTTCAACTGGCAGGTTGATGTCTTAACCTAAGTTGGCTATGTAGTTCTGGAATGTAGGACTACTTCTAAGGATCACACCCTCTACTAACAGATGATTCCCATCCTTGAGTTCACGCGATGCTGAATCCTATTCCCAACTGAATAGATACTGAACTGATTTTTAAACTATTTTAGGCTAGACTAAACTATTACTGATCGTGTCAACTGGCTAAACTAGACTGAGTTTACTGAGTACTGTAACTAATTGAGTGTTCTGAGTTTTATTTACTGACTGGATACACTGAGTTCTGTACTAACTGAATACTACTGTATGTGACATCACTAAGACTTTTTTGAAGCTACTATAATTGTAGGCAAATAGCTAGATTGTTAGGTATTAGATACCGCAGGACATGATAACATAAAAAGTAAAGCATATCATGATCTTGAAATGCATTACAATGTTCATAAAACATTCATAGAGACATTTTATCAAACACTTGTAAAATATAAGCTTGTACATATGCTAACATATCATGATTTCCCCATTCAATACACATGAGAAATTTATCAAACACTTGGGGAACATAATCTATGTATACAATTCCATTCAACATGTAGGCATCATACTTTCCAATCCCAACTTACAAATTCAAGGGTTTTAACATGAATTCACATAATGCTACACTCATGTCAAATAACTATACATGAATCTTGAAATAAATCATGAATTAGAAACCCAATTAACATTATAATCATGAATATATTCAAGCCCAACATAGAATTCATGAAATCAATAAACTTAAAGTTTTTAAAGAGGTTTTTGAACTCCAAGGGTGGAAGAAAACCCTTGGATGAACACCTAACATACCTTGGTTCTTGAATTTCTGAAGATTGATGTTGAATTTCTTGAATTTTGATCTTGACTTTGATGGGCTAGGGTTTGTTCTTGAGAGAATTTGAGAGAAAGTGAGTGTATTTTGCTTATTAAGGGCTGAATCTTGTGTTTTTGGGGATGATTGAGGGTGGAAAAAAGACCCAAATACCCCTCTAGATGTGGCCTTTTAATGACTAAAAACATGCCTAGTGACGTGCAGATCGATACGCCACGTCGATAGAACTAATGTGATAACCAACGCGCCGTGCTGAGTTTGCGTTGGTTTACTGAAATTGCACTGAATGTTGGGGGAAAATTATCTATTGACGCGATGGGTGACGCGATGTGTCGAGATCACATTGACCTAATATTTTGGTCACTTAAACATGGTTCAAACGAGGTCCAAAAAATCTGAAACTCATCTGAAGTAACCTACTGATAATCCTGATCATAAATAAACCTAAAAATTGATATTTTAAGGTTGTAAGGGTCGAGAAATAGGATCTTCAACTTATGAAGGCTAGGATACTTCTAAGTATAAAAACTTCGCTGAAATTTCTAAGTCTGGGACTTCTTTTCAAGCTTGAACGGACTGAGTTAAGCTTAGAATTTTGTGGGATCTTACAATATCTCCCTTTTGGGAACATTCATCCTTAAATGAGACTGACTAAGCTGACAAACACTGATAGACTGAGCTTACACACTGAACATGCATATCTGATGCATGAAATACCTGATAAACTACTGATAAACTGAGTTTTCAAACTGAACATGTATATTTGATGCATGAGTACATGGTTGAACTGATTCATAAATGCATGTCTATCATGAAGATGATATGCAATGGTAATAAATACCAAATTTATAATTGTAACTGAACATGGAACTGAGTAAATCTAAGAAAGACTATTACCTTAAGCTGATTCTGAGTTTGTGGAGAAGAGGTAAGAATACTTGGTCTGTATATCTGCTTCTGCTTTCCAAGTATCTCCCTCAATGGAATGATTCTGCATAAGAACTTTGACTAATGGAACTTCTTTGTTCCTTAGTCTACGAACCTGATGATCTAGAATGTAGATTGAGATCTCTTTATAAAAAAGGTTGTTCTGAACATTTATACCCAATAAAGGGACTCCAACTGCTGGGTCTCCTATGCACATCTTTATCAAGTAGACATAAAATACTGGATATACTAAAGCTAAGTCTGACGGGAACTCAAGCTCGTAAGATACCTTTCCAAAATGGTTGAGAATTCGGTAAGGACCGATATATCAAGGATTGAGCTTTCCCTTTTTTCCAAACCTCTTCACCTCTTTCATAGGAGAGATTTTTAAATACATATAGTCACCAATATCAAACTTTAGATCCTTTCTCTGCACATCTGTATATGATTTCTGTCAGCTCTGAGCTGTCTTAAGCCTTTCCCCAATCAACTAGGCTTTTTTTAAGGTATCAAATACCAAATTAGTCACTACCACTACAGCCTCACCCATTTCAAACTAACCAATAAGAGACCTACATCTTCTCCTATAAAATGCCGCAAACGGAGCCATCTGAATGCTAGAATGATAACTATTGTTATATGCAAACTCAATCAAAGAAAAATAGTTATCCCAACTGCCCTTAAAGTCAATGGCACATGGTCTTAACATATCTTCCAAAGTCTGAATGATCCTCTTTGCTTGACCATCTGTCTGAGGGTGAAAGGTTGTACTGAGGTCAACTTGGGTACTAAGACCTTTTTGGAAGGCTTTTTAGAAATACGTACCTCTATCTGAGATGATGGACAATGAAAATCTATGCAATCTGACCAATTCTCTAACATAGAGCTTGGCAAAATCCTCAAATAAATAAGAGGTATGACCTGGTAAGAAATAAAATAATTTGGTCATCCTATCTATAATGACCCGAATCAAATCATGTTGATGACGAGTATGGGGCAAACACATCGAAAATTCCATGTTCACTTCCTCCTACTTCCACATGTTAATATTGAACTCTTCTATGGAGCCACTAGGTTTCTGGTGCTTAATCTTAACCTGCTGACATGTAGAGCACTTAGCCATAACCTCTGTAATGTCTCTCTTCATCACATTCCACCAATAGACCTCCCATAAATTATGGTACATCTTAGTAGCCCCTAGATGAATAGAGTAATGCACATCGTACGCTTCTGTAAGAATTTGTTGCCTCAAGTAATCTACACATGGCACACATAAGCAACCCTGGTAACACAACACACCATTTATCCCTTGGGAGAAAACCTCTAAGTTCTGATCTTTGACTGACTCTTTCAACTTGACTAAACTGGGATCTCTGTTCAGCTTTTCCTTCACTTTAGAAACCAGAGATGATTCTGAACTATTCTGCACCCATACTTCTCTCTGCTGAATTGACTAAGCAGATACCTAGTCGGGCAAGCTGATGAACTTCCTGAACTAACTTCTACTTAGTATCCTCCACGTGAGCAACACTACCCATAGACATCCTATTGAGAGCATCAACTACTATATTGGCCTTGCCTGGGTGATACAGGGCGCTCATGTAATAGTCTTTCAACAACTCTAACCACCTTCTCTGACGTAGGTTTAGATCTTTTTGAGAGAATATATACTGCAGGCTCTTGTGGTCTATGAATACATCCACATATACCCCAAATAAATAATGCCTCCAAATCTTTAAGGAAAACACCACAACTGCTAACTTAAGATCATGAGTGGGGTAATTCTTTTTATGGATCTTAAGCTATATAGATGCATAGGCTATGACCTTACCTTTCTGCATCAAAACACACCCTAAACTAACTCTGGAAGTATCACAATATACCACAAAACCATCTGAACCATCTAGTAGAGTCAAAACTGGGGCTGTAGTGAGTTGAGTCTTCAACTCCTGAAAACTCTTCTCACAAGAATTTGACCACTAGAATTTGACTTTCTTCTGAGTTAATTTGGACATGGGGTATGCAATAGATGAAAATACCTCAATAAACCATCGGTAATAGCTAGCCAAACCCAAGAAACTCCTGATATCTGATGGAGATATGGGTTTGGCCCAGTTTCTCACCGTTTTGGTCTTTTGAGGATCCACTCTAATGCCCTCACCAGAAACTATATGGCCAAGAAAGGCTACTGACTCTAGCTAAAATTCACACTTACTAAATTTGGCAAACAACTGATGGGCTCTGAGGGTCTGTAATACTATTTTGAGATGGTTTGCATATTCATGCTCACTAGGGGAGTAGACAAGAATGTCATCAATGAAGACTATAACAAACATGTCCAAGTACTGCTTGAACACGGGGTTCATCAAGTCCACAAAGGCTCCTGGAGCATTAGTAAGACCAAATGTCATGAATAAGAATTCAAAGGGGCCATACTGAGTTTTGAAAGCTATTTTTCGAATGTCACATTCTCTGACCCTAAGCTAATAATAGTCTGATCTGAGGTCTATCTTAGAGAAGTAACTGGCACCCTGAAGTTGGTCAAATAAGTCATCAATTTTGGGAAGTGGATACGTGTTCTTGACCATGACTTTATTTAACTGCTGGTAGTCTATACACATCCTGAGAGAATCGTCTTTCTTATGCATGAATAGAATAGGCGCGCCCCAAGGGAATAGGCTGGTTCTGATGAATCCCTTATCTAGGAGATCCTTTAACTGTTCTTTTAATTCTTTAAGTTTTTCTGGAGCCATTTTGTATGGCAGAATAGAGATAGGCTAAGTATCTGGAAAAAGGTCTATTCCAAAGTCAATTTCCTGCTCGGGAGGAACTCCAGGAATATCTTTGGGAAATACATCTTGGAATTCACATGCTATTGATACTGACTCAATATTAGGGGTCTCTGAACTAGAGTCTTTAACTCGAATGAGATGATACATACATCCCTTAGATATAATTTTTCTCGCCCTAAGGTAAGAAACAAGCTGACCCCTAAGTGCTAAAGTACTACCTCTCCATTCAAAGATAGGTTCATTTGGAAACTGAAAATGGATAATTCAATTTCTGCAGTCAACCGAAGCATAACATGAATGAAGCCAATCCATGCCAAGAATGACATCAAATTCTGTCTTCTCTAATTCTACTAAGTCGGATGAAGTGACTTTCTGAGATACCATAACTGAACAGTTCTTGTATACCCATTGAGATATGATAGATTTACCTCTAGGAGTAGAGACTGAGAAAGGCTCTGCTAGGATTTTGGGACTGACTCTGAAGTTAACAACTATATAAAGAGTTACAAAAGACAAAGAAGATCCTAGGTCTAGCAAAGCATAAGCATGTAAATGATAACCTTGTAATGTACTAGTGACCATATCAAAAGAAATTTCCTAATCCTATCGGGACTGAAGTGCATAGAGTCTATTTGGGCGCTGCCCACTAGTAACACTGGAAGTGGCACCCTGCTGATTCGGGCGATCGGACTGAGCTGAAGGACGATTATACTGACCTTGAGAACCTGATTGAGGACAATCTCTGATCTTGTATCCTGGCTTACCACATCCAAAACATATATCACTGCCAACCCTACAGATACCCTGGTGATTTCTACCATATTTTTAGCAAAGAGGGTTTGTTCGAGCACTGCTAACACTACCTTGGGGTTTAGGGCCTAGTGCCCTATCTTTATTATCATCTCTAAATTCTTACACTAGAGTAATGGCTGAGGACGGAGCTAGAACAGAAGACTTTGGGCAGAACTGAGAACGATTTTGACCTTCTAACTTAGGCTGAGCAAAGTTAAAGCTACCTGTTTTAGCTCTCTTATTCTCTCTTTCTTTCTCCCTATTCTTATCCTTCTTTATATGTTGAGTATGGACCATAAGCCTATATATGTCCATCTCCTTAGTCAGTATTGCGGTTCAACACTTCTTGATGACACTGTTAGACATGCCAGACACAAACTTACTCATCTTAGATCTGCTATTTTCTGCCATATAAGGAGCGTATCTAGCTAGCTAAGTAAACTTGAGAGAATACTCTTTCACTATCATATTACGCTGCTTCAGATTAATAAACTCCAACACCTTCACTTTCCTCAACTCCAGTGGGAAAAACCTATTCACTTTCCTCCCATTCTACGGGCCCTGCATCAGCGACCCTCTCTACCTTCCACTACTTAAACCATGAGTGACCCACATCCTGCAAATGATATGTGGCCAACTCAACACTCTCACTAGTTGTTACCACCATCTATAATGTTCTGCACTGATCAAGGAATTCCTACGGGTCTTTATCTGACTTAGACCCGATAAAAGCTAGAGAGTTCATTTAGGTAAAGTCTCAAATTCTAGTAGCAGCAGCATTGGCCACTGGGTTGGCCTGAACAACAGCTGGCCGTTCATTCTGAGCTGCAACATAATTGGCTAGGGTAGTGAAAGAGGCTCTGAATTCATCATGGGAGACATACTCATCTAGGGGATCTGCCTGAATGGGCTGAGGTATTGGCTGATTTCTTATCCTTCTTCCGTTGTTCTTTTTGGAAGGCATGTTTTGTTAACAGAAGTAAGAAAAGGATTAGAATGAGACTATAACTTGAGATGATGCTCACTCGCATGATATGAATACTGAAAGAAGGGAAACTTTTCCTAAAATTCCTCATAGCCCCTTATCCATAAGTGTAGCGTGTTACACACCCATACACAAGACTTTACTAGACCCAGCTTTCAGACTTCCTAGGGCTCTGTTGAACCTTAGGATCTGATACTAAGTTTGTAACGCCTCGAGTCTGCACCCCAAATGCCACATAGTACTTACGACACCGAAGGACCACAAGCTAACCCATGACTGATATCTATTGTGAGCACTAAGTAACAATACTATAATAAATGCAGAAAAATAGGCTGAAATACCATAAGGTTCAAAACCTGAAATACTAATAAAGAATACCAACTATAATAAAATTTTTTACAACTGAGTACTGCCTAAAAGCCTCTATTTGTTTGAAATATGGAGTTGATGGGAAAAGTTTGCAACTAACCCCGACTACTGAAATAAATTGAATACTAACATAATGAAATGATATGATAACTTTGTCCTCGAACTATGAGGACTCACCACTAGGTCTGCTGCTAATAATCTAGCTGCTAGGTACGATTAGGAGCCCATGTGTCTGTTATGATATAAATCATCATAGCATAAAAGAAAAGGTATGCCTCAGTACTTTGAATGTACTGGTATGCTAAGTGAGGTAGGTTGATATACATGAAAAATAACTGACTGAATAGCATGAGTACAATTGAATAAGAGTACATATATAACTGAAAGTGATGAAACACTTATTACACAATACTGTACACATATCTACATACATTGTATCTGAGATCATAGTAACACTAAATGTTGAGTTCTATAGCTGAATGACTGATGTATGAGTTTATTGATAACTGTATTACTGATAGCTGGGTGACTGTTTCTTATAGTCTTGATTCTATATATTTGAACTGAGTTTTATACTGAGCTGGGTAACTGTGTCTGACAGTCCTGATTCCATAGAACTGAACTAAATTCTATATTGAGGCTGAAACTGAAACTATGAGAGGTAATCATCTAATCGACATGTCCCTTCTATGAACTGATTTGGGGTCCAACCTGTAACCCAGTTGGAAGTTGTCAGCACTATGCCATGGGTAAATACAAGTGCTGAGTCACCCTTATCTGGAAGGTGCTCTGAACAAGAATGGTGGTACCCTCAACTAGCAGGTAGAACACCTCATCAACCCTCAACTAGCAGGTTAATGTCTTAACCTAAGCTGGCTAAGTAGTTCTGGAATGCAAGGACTTATTCTAAGGATCACACCCTCTACTGGTAGATGATTCCGCATCCTTGGGTTCACTCGATGCTGAATCCTACTCCCAACTGAATAGATACTGAACTGATTTCTAAACTATTCTAGGCTAGACTAAACTATTAGTGATAGTGTCAACTGACTAAACTGGACTGAGTTCACTGAGTACTGTAACTAATTGAGTGTTCTGAGTTTTATTTGCTAAATGGATATACTGAGTTCTTTATTGACTGAATACTATTGTACGTGACATCAATGAAACTATTCTAAATATACTATAATTCTAGGTAAACAGCTAGATTGTGGGGTATTAGATGCCCCCAGGACTCGATAACATGAAAAGTAAAGTGTAGCATGATCTTGTAAAGTATTACAATGTTCATAACTCATTCATAGAGATATTTTATCAAACACTTGTAAGACATAAGCTTGTACATATGCTAACATGTCATGATTTCCCCATTCAATCCACATGAGCAATTTATCAAACAATTAGGGAACATAATCTATGCATATAATTCCATATAACATGTAGACATCATGATTTCCAATCCCAACTTACAAATTCAAGGTATTTAACATGAATTCACATAATACTACATATATTTCAAATAAATATACATAAATCTTGAAATAAATTATGAATTAGAAACCCAATTAACATCATAATCATGAATACATTCAAGCCCAACATGGAATTCATGAAATTAATAAAATTAAAGTTTTTAAAGAGGTTATTGAAGTCCAAGGGTGGAAGGAAACCCTTGGATGAACACCTAACATACCTTGGTGCTTGAATTCCTGAAGATTGATGGTGAATTTATTGAATCTTGATCTTGACTTTGATGGGTTAGGTTTATTCTTGAGAGGATTTAAGAGAAAGTAAGTGTATTTTGCTTATTGGGGGATGAATCTCATGTTTTTGGGGATGATTAAGGGTGGGAAAAATACACAAATACCCCTCTAGATGCGGGATTTTAATGACTGAAAGCGTGCCCAGTGATGCGCAGACCAACAAGCCACGTCGATGGCATCAATGCAATGACCAACACGCCATGTCAATTTTGCGTCAGTTCACTAGAATTGTACTAAAAGCTGGGAAAAATTATCCGTCGATGTGATGGGAAATGCGACGCATCGAGGTCGTGCCAACCCACTATTTTGGTCACTTAAACATGGTTCAAACGAGGTCCAAAAAATCCAAAACTCACTCGAATTGACCTACTGACATTCCTGATCCTGAATAAACCTAAAAATTGATACTTTAAGGTCATAAGGGTCGAGAAATAGGATTACCAACTTACGAAGGCTAGGAACTTCTAACTATAAATACATAGCTGAAATTTCTAAGTTTGGGACCTCTTTCAAAGCATTAACAGACTAAGTTAATCTTAGAATTTTATGGGGTCTTGCAGTTAAATGTAGGGTAACATACGATTATCATCTTACCACTAGTATCGTAACATACGACTAGTATGATCCATTCGTACCTTAGACAGAAACCAACCAACCTACATTGGTTATATACGACCAAGACCCACAAACCGTACCTTATAATATGACTAGTACCCCCAAGTTGTATGATGTCCAGAATCCAAAACTCAGGAAAATTCTAAGGATCAAAACCTAGGGTATTTCACTTTACTTCTCAAAACTAAGTTTATGATCAAGGAAAAAGGCTGCCTCGAGATAATACTTCTTGAATTTTTGTAAAATAATCACTATATTACTCAGAAGAATATGCCTTTGCTGCATAGTAGAATAGATAGAGGTAATCTCTACATTGATAATTTATTTGGAGATTTTTACCTAGGTGCCTTATGCAATTCCTGTGATGAGCATGATTGTAAGCCCACGCAATGTCGTCGGTGATACTCTTAAGCCTATTGGACGTAAAACACAAATATGGTTCACGACCATTATAGACTTCAGCTTCTCAAAAAAGAACTTTCAAGATGCATATTTCTCCTTACAACAATGCAAAAGGCAATTGGATAAATATGGTTATCCATATCCTATGCAACCGTGCTTATAAATACACCCTCATACTTATCATGTAAATAAGTATCATCAATCACAATAACTTTTCTCATGTAGGAGAATCCCCTAGTGTAAGCGCCCATGTCTAAAAAGTAGTACATGAACCTATAATTATCCCTATTCACTATGGTGGACTAGGTAGAGCCAATATTAAGAGTGTCGATCATGTAGGAACAAGCTGGTAAGCAGGAATACCCGTGCTCCAGTGTCCCTCGAACTATTTGCTTAGCGATCACACCTCTATTCAATATTTCCAATAGCTTGCGCTACTGTGAAAGTTCTTGAAAATAATTCTCTGAATCTCTCTAGTGTCAGATCCTTGCCATCGTGATACAAATTCACAAAGAGCGATGCAACTACTTTGGCCGTGATTTTCTTATGGCTTCGTGTAGCATGTTCGACGCTGTACGTGCGATCGATGACGTATTTGTAGATGAAAAATTTATCTGTACATTCATACTTTCTCGTCCACAAAATCCACGCACAACTAAGAGATACACTTTTCACCTTGAATTATTTGCTACAACTCTTCAATGTAGCATAATTAAAATTAGTTTTCACCGATGCTACATCCAAAAATAATTTCAGCTCCTTCTTTCTACTAAATGTTTGTTCTATATGAAAATTAATTCCATCAGAGAAGGTATAGTTGGGTTGTGATCCCGATCCACACTATTCTTGCTCTTCTTGAAATACTTTGGGATCTTTTGATTCCAATGAATGATTTTCTATATCCATTGAATGAACACCCGAGCTCTTATCTTCAATCGAATTATTTTCATCGATTGTTGGGTGTGGTGATAGGGTTACCAAAGACCTCGTGATGATATTTATCCTCAGTAATGGCCTAGAGCCATCGACAATGACATTCAACATATACAAAGACACCTGCCTATCATTCCTTATGAATGTGAGATGTATTTTTCTTCTCCTATTTACTAGACAGTTAATCACAGTGTTGCTTGGCTCATAATTTAATTCTTCACTCTCAGTTACACTTTGAACCATGTCGTCGTATGAGCCATTACGATGCAACGGGATGGGCACTGTCTCCTTACTAGATTATTTCCAATTCCAATATTTGGGAGCCTCCTCCGACACACCCATATAATCACTACCAATAATAATTAATTTAGCTATTGTCATTATAGACCACACTGATCGATAATAGATTAAGGTATCGATCTATAGTTGGTTGATGACTGGTATGAAAATCTTCGTATAAACACGTGAATGAACTAATTTGGATATAATTGATGCTCTACTAGCTCTGGTATGGAGAAATATATATGTAGGGTTTCTAAACTACAGAAATCTATTTAATAATGAGGTATTAAGTGGATTTGAAAAGCTTTTCAAGATAGTAAAAATAGTGGAAAAATATTTTTTATAATTTTTTTTAGAAAATAAGGAACAACAATGGAGGCAATGACTAAGAATGGAGATTTTTAGTTGTGAGGAGGAAGATTTCACTGGAAAAGTAAGCGGAATCAGAAAAAGTAGCTAAAAACCAGAGCTTTTGGTGGTTTCTTGGAAAATTTCTTTTAGTTAAAAATAAAAATATGAAAAATGAGGGGAAATATTAGATATTTGTTGGATGAGGTAGGGGAATTAATGTGTAAACTCAAAAACTTATGTGGTAGATTTGGATGGTTTTTTAAAATCAAATATGGATGACATCATAAATGTGGTTATCCACTATATTCTTAAAACATGACACTAAATATCATATTTAGTTTTCCAAAGTGTCTATTTTGCCAAAACTCCGCGCTAATTGAGAAAAACTTCTTTGACAACTTGTTTAATACTATGATGGATGTAAGTAACAAAAAAAATATAACTTGAAGGCAAGGATGGACTTAAAGGAGTATTTTCGGCGTAGTGAGTTGTACCTGACATACTTAAACAATAAGATTTAGAAGCCCAAGGCTAGTTGCATATTCACTTTGGAGGATAGAAGAGTGATTTGTGATTGGGTTAATAATTTGAAAATTCCAGATGGATATGTGTCAAATTTGTCTAGATGTGTTGACATGAAGGAAGGAAAGTTGACCTCTATGAAGAGCCATGACTGTCACATTTTCATGGAGTCATTGATGCCTATTGCATTCTGTGCATTGCCCGATAGAATTTGGAAGCCCATAATAGAGATAATCTTATTTTTTAAAGATTTATGTTCTAACACATTAAGGGAGGAGAACCTATCTTTGATGGATATCAATATTCACTTAATCTTAAACAAGTTGGCCAAAATTTTTCCTCCTAGTTTTTCGATGGTATGGAGCATCTTTCAATTCACCTTGTGCGAGAGGCACGACTTGGAGGTCCTGTTCAGTGTTGATGGATGTATCCCTTTGAGAGGTATTGACTTTTAAAATTTACCTTCATGTGTTTTAATTGAACATTATTTCATCTAAAAGATCATACTATGCAGGACTATTGGCAAATATAAAAGGACAATAAAAAATAGATCTCGAATTGAGAGATCAATATGTGAGGCTTATTTGGCTAAAGAAACCTTTTATTTTTGTTCATATTATTTTGAACATGATGTAACATGTCTGAGAAACTGACCAAATAGGCATGATGATGGATACAATATAGATCCTTCGGCACCACCATTTTCAATATTCAATCAACCAGGTAAAGGAAGTCCAAAAGGTGGTCCAGTTCAATATTTGAATAAGGTGGAGCTTAAGTCAGCTACAACACATGTATTATTAAATTATCCTGAGGTCCTTCCGTTTTATAAGTGAGTATATTTATATTAAGGACAATCATTCAAGGTCTATCTAAGCTTTAACTAATGAGAGACATAACTTTGTTGAGCAGCTACTTCGTGGCTTTACATGGGGATGCTGCTGTTTATCCTATGTTTTCAGTATGGTTTAGAGAATATGTAAGTGTAACTTAAATATTTAACACAATTTACACTTTTTTTCAATGTCATGTGTATTTAAATTTTAACTTTTTAAAAACTTTTTATAGGTTCATAATCCACTTAATTATGACCCAAATGGCCAATTTTTACGTGATATAGCTTGGGGACCTGATGCTAAAGTCAGAAAGTTTTCTAAGTACTCTATTAATGGGTAAAGATTTCATATAGAAGAGTTATCAAAGGGAAAGAAAACCAACAATAGTGGGGTTTGGGTGAAAGGTGATGGTGATGTTGATTATTATGGTGTGCTTCACGAGATTTTAGAACTCGATTATCATGCTGGTCGGCCAAAGAAAAAATTGATTCTCTTTCGATGTAAGTGGTATGATCCTACTCCTAAGTTAGGTACAAAGGTGCACCCTCAGCACAAAATAGTTGAAATTAAGCGTACAAGGGAGTATGGACTCTATGATCCATTTGCCATTGCACAAAATATTAAACAAGTGTATTACGCTCCTTATCCTTTGTGTAAGAATATATCTATATGGAGGGTAGTTATAAAAACAAAGCCCGTAGGTAGAGTTGTAGTAGAGGATGAATTAGGTGTAACGTATCAGAATGATATCTCAAGTGTTGAAGAAAGGGTGGATGATGAATTAGCAAATGAGTTATAGCATAATGAACGTTTGTATGAAGAATTTGATCCTTCTGAACTTAGATTGAATGTTCATGATTATGGAGAAGGAACATCTGGAGCAAATGACGAGGAAGATCTAATTGATGAAAATGAAATAAGTGAGGAAGAGTTACTTGATGAAAATGAAACAAGTGATGTGGAAGAATCGATGAATGAATATGAAACAAGTGATGAGGAAGAATTGATGAATGACTATGAAACAAGAGACTAGGATTAAGTTGTTATCATTAGTAGTAATGTGTTGTAACAAGGTCTTGAATTGTATTTTAGCTGTTGCTTTTTATTATTAGCTACTGTAACAAGGTCTAATATTAGTAGTATTGTTGGGACATTTCAATAGTGTTCAACATCCCATGCTTGATCTAAGCAGTTAGTTTTATGATTGTTGATTAGTCATTCAGATTATACATTTACTTCTCTTGTGAGGTTTTGGTTTGAAAACCAGTTTTACATTGAACAAAATAATTTTACTCCATTACTTGTTTGTATAGTATTAGATCCACATGTAAACCTCTTGGAAGTTCTTTTGTCTAGTATAATAATACTATGGATTTGTAGTTTTCTAACCTTCTTTTAGAGTTTTTTTCCCTTTGTAATAATGGTAAATAAGGTGTAATAGTTTGTGTATTTATTTTGCCAAATTAAAGTTTGGAGGGATATAGAATAGGGGAATGCAAATTTAATTTTTCTTTGATCTAAGAAATATATATAGGCAGCATAACACAGACTAACTCCTTTTTTTGTTATTTTTTCCAGGTGGTTAATAAAGAAAATCAATGGCATCAAAAGGTCATGGTAATGGATGGCGTAAGAAATGTAAGAAAGGACTTGATAATCTTTCCGAAGGTCAATATACACCACCACCACTACCACCTATTACCACAACTCTTCAACCAGCTACTACAAATATTATTTCTCCTCCAAGGGAACTATTTCACTACCAAATGCATTTTTAATGCCTCCACCACCCCACCATTTCTAGCCTTCTTCTCCCCATAATAGTCTCCATAGTAGCTCTTCATCAGTACCTTCAACAACATCCACACCTAACCTTTCTAAATTGACAATTGGAGGTCCCAACACATCAACATCGCCCTCCATTGATAGTGCTACAGCGTCTAATGCTACAATAACTGCTTCCCAGATTTCTAAATTTAAAGAGGTAGTAGAATATGATGGCAACGGGAGGCTAATTATCGCCCCTGATGATAATGGGTAGGTAAATCTTATGTTTTTTCATAATTTTTAAAATTTTTGAATGCTAAGATAATTTAATGCAATTTTATTACAGGTTCATTCCCGCTTATGCCAGTGGACATATCGTTATAGAAGTAATTAAACCCTTTTACACTGAGCTGTGGGGTAGTTGGAATGAGATTTGACTTGACATCAGAGTGCTTATGTGGAATCAGTTTGTGGTATAATCAAAATCAAAGAATTTACTATTTCAGTATGCTATCAATGATGAATTTACCTTTATATCTGTCAACTCATTTCATGACTTTATATTAAACTATTTTGCAGATAAAGTGTGTCATGGAATTTTTTTCATGATAATGAAATACAATGTATTTTCAAGTTGAAAGCAACTCAACGTATCAAAGAACACTTGTATGAGGCCCGGAGGCACTTGGAAAAACCTGGATAGCTGAATGCTAATGTGTGGGATTAGTTCTTGAAAGAATGAGATACTCCTGAATATAGGGCAAGGAGGGAATAGGCAAAGACAAATAGAGCGTCTCAAACGGGTGGCTCGTTGCACACTGGAGGCTTAATGAGTTTCGCTACACACCGACAAAAACTGGTAATAATAGCTTAAATTTTTTATTTGTTCATTTATTTCACTATTCTATACCGTGACATAGTGAAGCCTTATAGGGCTCTTTCGATTCACTATTGTTGTTATCTTTTAGTTGTTGTTTATCTTGAAGTATAGTGAAATCGTGTATGGCCTATTTCAATTCACTAGCATTGTTGACATCTTATTGCTCTTGTTGTTGTTCATATTGAAGTCTAGTGAAGTCATGTGTGGCCTATTTCGATTCACTAGCATTGTTGACATCTTGTTGCTCTTGTTTTTGTTCATATTGAAGTCTAGTGAAGCCGTGTGTGGCCTATTTCGATTCACTAGCATTGTTGACATATTGTTGCTCTTGTTGTTGCTTGTTTCTTTTGTTGTGAACTTAGTCTTGTTCATCTTGTATTACCACTTGGTGGGAATATACTGGGTTTGTTGGTGGTAGTGGTGGTGGTTTAATTTTGGTTTTAATCAGGAGTGTTTTGTATGTGGACTTCCATCAGTTGTGATTTTGGGAGAAATGAATTGACTTTTGTGCTAGGAAATTTTTTTTAGATAGTTTATGTTCATGTATCAACTTTAAGCTATTTGTTTTAATGTTTCTAAGAGCTAGCTTTTGAATGGTCTGATTATAGAAATCTTCTTTAAAAAAAAAATAGAAAGAGAAACTAACTTTTTTTTCTTTTTAGGCATAATGATAAATAATGAAGGGTATGTGTAAATAATGCCTGAACCTTGCATTATCAGCAAACGGGATATGTGTAAAGAACTTAATTCATTATAGAAAATGCAAAACCTCTATCAGGACACTAAGTTCTCGAGTTCTTACCAGTGACCATATGTACGTTGCCATCTTAAATGCATCTGCATATGATTAACCGAGAAGAGCAATCGATAAAGCATATTTGAAGACACTATATCATTGAGATAAAACTAATTGTAATACACTTTTTGTTAATCAATGAAGTAGGGGATAAAGTTTATGTTATTGCTCATACCTGGAATGATATAAATTGTATTATCCACAACAGAAACCTAGGCTTCCCAAACCATAAGAGCTCGTCTCGGAGGTTAAACTGATGAAACCCTTCCAATGGACTACTGTCCATGATTTCAATTGCCAACTTGACCACCACGCGTTGAAGCTTGGTACCAACTAATAGGATTAACTTCCAATAACCATTATTGAAAAAGTCAGAAACTAAATCCAAAAGTAGTTTCTGACTTTGGGAAGTTGATTAAAATCATATGTCACATGGAGACAGAGGTTCGTGGGTTGATTAAAAAAATCAACAAGTTGAAGTATGCACATTAGAGAGTACGGCTTAGATTTCTATTTGTCCTAATATAATTTAGTATTACTAATACTTTTTTTATTAGGGATAATTGTGATAATTAATTAAGAGATCTAGCTTGGATCCATCAAATAATTGGGAGGTTGAAAATGACAGCACACTATCAGTGGAGATTCTTGATTTTGATAAAGCTTAAAGAGGCAAGTGATTTTCTAGTCAAAGGAAGATTAGTCAAAATTAAAGTAGTGTACTAAAACCATGGTGAACAGAGCTAAATTGTACTATTTTCTTGTTTATCTCTTCCTAATTCTAATGATTTTTGGCACAACTAATTTTTCAGGTTATGATAAACAAGGGATTAAGGGATGTTTAGCTGTAAAGCCCATTAAAAAAAGAAGTATAAACAAACAGCACAGAAAGAAGTTGCCTACTATTAGTACTAAAGAAGAGAAAAGAAAAAGAGAACATAACAAGGACTTATTTGTGCCTGGACAATGATCATTAAAATTATTCATCACCTTTCTAAAAAAACTAAAATAACTAAATCCATTGTACAATACATTTAGTTATAATTAAAAAAACATTTGATTAAACTGTCTGGTACATCAAAATCTGGTCCTATGTTTTACAATGGATTAATTATTGGAAATTAAAGACTCGAGCATCTTAAGAACTAGACACAACAAAAAGCAAAGAACCTTTTATTAACAAGGGGACCAATCGACAAACTGCAAAAACTAACTGAAAACTAACTAAAAGCTATCAATCCTTGGTCTTATACTTGGACTCATCTATCTCAACCCCTTCTCGCTACGCACGGTCACCGCCAAACTCATCGTTGGTGCTTAGACCTCCATTGTATCCCATTTCCTGGTAGCCTTCAGTTCCTAGTTGGTCCTTTCTCGTTTGACCTCCACGGCTCCTCCCTGTTACAATACAACAATGAAAACATAAAGAGTTAATACATTTAGAGAAGAAATTAAGATGCTCATTATTATACTGGTGGTAAATCAGTAGAAATACCCTCAGCAAGGTGTTCCTGAGCTTCAACACTTTTGCCACCAGTGCCTCTAGGTACTACAGTCTCTCCTTCCTTTGTTGTTCAATCGAGTTCAGACCTTTTTTCCTGCTGTGATGCCATTTATTCTCTCCTTAGCTTTTGCAAATACAAAGTCGTAGTTAGTAGCAGTAGAAGAAAACAAAACAAAGCAGACACTATTATAACGACCTTCATAAACACCTGATATTTATATGGAGACGATGGGGTTAAGCAGATGATGCGTGCAGTGAATGCCACCTCCTATTGGAAAATAATTAGAGTTTCTAACTTATAGCTTCTTATATAGTGTATAAAGTCTTGAAAATTGATGCAGGAGTTCCAATTTAACTTATAGCTTCTTATATAGTGTATAGTATCTTTGGCATATTTTTGTTGAATGTATTAGCAACTTTGGGGCATTGGCTCCCTATATAGTTGTAGACCCTTTCTAAACTACTACTTCTGTTGGATTTGAGTATTTTCGAATCATGGACTCCATGACGATCTATTATTAGTCTTAAGATGTTTTGGTCTATGCTGCCCGAACTTATCTTCGTACTTGCATTGTCTCTTTTTCTAAAATTTTGCAGGAATATGAAAATGAAAAGAGAGCCTTTTTATTGATGTCTACGAAGATATGCATAGGAAGAAAAACAAGGATGGTACAAGAGGAGATTGGGTCGAACCGCGTGCTAAGAATGCATATGTAACATAATAAATTTTACATACATTGTTTTATTATTACTCAACTTTGCTTTTTTACAAACTGACAAATAATTTTTCTTTCAGGAAGAGTGGCATCAAACCCAACCTACTTCAGAGGATAGTTCCATGGTCCAACCATCACCTGAAGAGCTGAATAATATGTGGACAAATATGGTAGGTGGTAAAAAGAAAGGTAGAACCTACAGGACAGGGGTTCTCCAATCCTCGAGTAATCCTTCATTGTTTCCCAGTTCCTGTTCTACTTTACAAACCATGGAAGAAATGGAAGCGATGAAAAATTAAATTGTGGAATTAACGCAGAAATGTACAGCTAACGATGCTAAGTTTTCTAAATTTGATAAATTGGAGGAGTTGGTTAAGAAGCACATGCCGTAAGTATTTCATGACGAAGAAGATAATGAAGCTGATGATAATTAGATTGTAGTTATTGTTCTTGTTTTTTGTTGTGACATTTAGATGTTTAAACTATTTGATTTGATATTATTTTGAATGGTCTAAAGTGGTTGTATTTATAAATATATGTCGTGTTTGATCCAATTGTGCAAAATACATTAGTTATGTTGTTTATGATCTGAAAGTAGTGTATGCTAATGCAATATAATAATTATTTAATTATTTATTAAATAATAATAATTATTAAATAGTTATTTAATAATTTTTCGACCATAGTGGTTGGAATAATTAAAATTATTAAATAATTATTTATTAAATTTCCGACCATAGTAGTTGGAATAATTATAATTATTAAATATTTATTTATTAAATTTTCGACTACAGTAGTCGAAATAATTAAATTATTAAATAATAATTTATTAAATTTCCAATCATAGTAGTCGGAATAATTATAATTATTAAATATTTATTTATTAAATTTTCGACTGCAATAGTCGGAATAATTAAATTATTAAATAATTATTTATTAAATTTCCGATCACGGTAGTTGAAATAATTAAAATTATTAAATATTTATTTATTAATTTTATGACTACAGTAGTCGGAATAATTAAAATTATTAAATAATTCTTTATTAAATTTCTGACTACAGTAGTTGGAATATTTATAATTATTAAATAAATATTTATAAAATATCTGACTACCTTTTCGACTATTGTAGTCAGAAATTTCCGACTACTTCAGTCGGAAAATATTTTCCGACAAGCTATATTCCGACTACCATCAAGTAGTCAGAAAGTAGTCGGAAGTACCTTATTTTTCGACCACTTTCCGACTAAACTGGCCGTCGAAAATTTACTGTTTTCTAGTAGTGATAAGGTGCTTGGCCAATTTGTTTTCTGAAAGAAGTCTAGTTTGAGAACATCAAATACAGGAGATATAAATCATGACATAAAACTTAAATCTTACCTCTCTTCATTTGACAAAGCAAATTAGTCTCTAATACATCAAAGTTTCAATTTGCTTGTTCAAACAATAACAGTACAAATTAATTAACTTACATGACGTTAACTTAATTGGTATCACCACACAATTACTTATGATTAAAGGCATTGTAAATAATTAGAGACGTATGATGTGTTACATTTCTGAGAAAACATTTGATAAAATCATAGGGTTTTTTTCTTCCTAGAATTAGTTTTGACACGGCAATTCTTCCTGATTTCTCCAGCATTTCCAGTAAGAACTTCAATGGATCTCATTTTTTGCATGGATCTTGCAAACTCAAAAAAGAAAGCCTTATTCTTTTGCAATTTTATGACGACATTTTGTGAGTTTCTGTCATTGAGAAGGGCTGCATCAGATTGGAACAACCCTTTGTTCTCATTAATAAGGATATTGAAATAATTGCTATCAAATGAGGTTGAGCTCGAAGGATCCATTTCAATAGTAGTTGCTGGATTGGCTGGATTAGGGCACAATTTCTTCAAAGTTTCAGCATAAGTAGCATTGAGAGATGGATCCATGTCATCATTGCCAGTGAAATTGTAGAGTCTCTTTGAGAAAGCTCCACAATGAGCAACATCAATTGTGTGAGCACCTACATGCATGCACGCATGAAGTATATTACTACTCATATATTTAACTTATATACGTTGACATTGTAAATATAAATATTATTCTGTATTTATGGAACATATAATTTAATTAAAAAAACACTTTTGACGCTTGTGCAAGTTTAAAGGAAGACATGCATATTACTTGTATGTCTATACATGTGTGTATATTAAGGAATATATTAAAATATATATGTTAAGGAATGTACCCTTATTTTCAGAACTCGTTAAATAAAAGTGTCATTTGGAATGAGACAGAGGGAGTATCATTTATTTTACTTGTTGCAGTATGCAACATGCCTTATTCTATAGGAATTAATGGTCACATGTTTGTTGAACGATGCATGAGTAATTATCTTTCAAGTGACCTGATAATGTGCAGTTTAGTTCATCATATTGTTCACTTAGAAAGACAAATATAATATTTTACCTGATAATGCAACAAGATCATCGACATTTAGGCCTTTCTTTGCAAAGAGTTGCTGAAGGATTGCAAAATTTGAGAATGCTGAAGGTAAGTTTGGGTTCACTTCACTCTCAAGCGAAACATTCCCATCTTTTCTTCTGGTCTCCACATCCCACAATGCATGCAAAGAGTTAATTAATGCTCACATCACAGAATTTTAATATTCTTTATACCGTCGTCAACGTATAAATTAATTTCTTGAATCTTTATGATATATGGACTCATGCATATTATGTGATTGGAATTATATATTGGTAAGGGGATATTACTTACAGGGAAAGAAACAACATCACGAGCAGATAATGCTAAAATATCAGCACAAGAAACAATTCTAGGACATTTTGCCTCAACTTGAAGCTTGATATCATCAATATGGAAGCATCACATCCCTACAAATTTAAATAATGTTATAAGATTAATCAACATAGCATGTGTGAGCTCTATAACAGGTTAAGAAACAATGATTCTGTCAGTGTATATAGCTGAGATCCTACTATGAGATTATCGTGTGCGTGGTATTAATTAACTCCAATTTGTACGTACCCTTATAAAACAATCATGGTAATGGAGTCGAATCAATTTAGCACCCAAGGTAGCGTCATTTTTATCTTTGCTCCAAGTGATATCTCTAATAAGCTGTTCAGCATTTGGACAACGAGTGCTCTTATAGAAGTTCTTGCGTGGTACTTTTCCTGCACCCCGAACTGTTAGAACATACACAGCAGAAGCAATAATTCCGCAGGATCAATAACTTACATATATCTAGATAACATAAGCAAAACGAAAATCAGAAAACTTGCCTCTTGAAGGTTTCACACAGTTCGTTCAACGCCTTGTTTGTCAGGTCTGCTGCCTTCTACTATTTCCTGATTAACCTTATTAATCAACCTTGTGTGGGCAAGTACTTTTGGATTGGAGAAGGATCATTAAATTCTCAAAATTCAGCCTCTACTTATTCCCACTTTCCATTGAATGAGGAAGAGAAAGAGGCAAACGTTTTGGCCTTTATTGTAACCTTAAAGACAAAAAACCGTTTTCAGCCTTAATGCCCTTTAATGCCAAAACGTTTTTTCAGCTTTAAATCTTTCATAATGCCAAAATTAATTCTTAATTCTTTTATTCCTTATTTACAGAATACTAGTAAATATTACCTCTTCAATAACTCCTTTTCTTTTCCAAATTTGATAAGTTAATCAGGCATAGTAGGACCGCAGATTTATTAACTGAGGCTTCCAATTATGATATTAATTCGGTAGTGAATGAATTATCATATCATAATAAATTACAAATTATTTCACTAAAAATCTATAATTGCACTGCTCAATTTAATTTTGAAATCTATTATTACATCTTATTTAACTCCCCATGTTAGAATTACCGTCACCAATCAATTAAATTAAATTCTTTGAAAAATTTAACTTATTGATTAATTTGATCTTTTATTTATAATGCTTAACTTATTTCACATGACGGATACAAAATCCACCTACAGGGTTTTCACGTGAAAACTTATAAGCAACCATAAAGGGGTGTCTTCTATCTCAAGTCCGAGACATGGTTCTATCAACTAATTAATATTTCACTAAGTGATTTGTTATCATCCAACCTATCAGGAATATGTTTACTCACAAAAGAGTCTCACCTTTTAATAGATTAAAACGATAAAACAAACCACATAGATCATAATAATTATGTCCAGATTAAGAGTATAAGTATATGTAATGGTCTAGAGAAATCGTTTATTAATATTCAGAATAGAAACAAATATCTCTAATTGGTACGTTCAATACATATGAAATGTACAAGCACAAGAAGTCGGACTACTACCAATCCCATAATTAAGACCAAATTATATCTAATCTTATGCTACAATCATCAAAATGTTTGTCCTACCTTATCTTTGATTGTGAACATTAATTTATTACTTATAAGAACCAATAATTTTAATCTTCCGTGCATGAGTTACAATACACCATACACAAAAGTGTCTACTATATAAGCAAAGGACACACATGTTAACACAATGATCTATTCAAACAAAGATTTTATTAATATAATAAATAGTCTTTACATGGGATGATAATATAATACTTTAACAAAAATTACATGGTTAATAGTATATCTTAACAATTTTTCTCTTAGACTCATAACCATGAATGCACAACTTTAACACCCATTTCTTCCACATGCTTATCAAAAAACCTTCTGGGTTAAGCCCTTTGTAAATGGATCTGCCAAATTGATCTTCGACTCAATCTTCAAAACTTTCACATCACCCCCTTTCAGTTATATCCTGAATCAAGTGATATTTTCTCTCAATATGCTTACTTTTTTTATGGATTCGTGGTTCTTTTGAGTTTACAACTGCACCACTATTGTCACAATAAAGTGGTAGTGGTGTTTGAATTGAAGGAACAACCCCAAGCTCTTTCAGAAAGTTACCGAGCCAAACAGCCTCTTTAGCCGCCTCAGAGGCAGCTACATATTTGGCTTCCATGGTGGAATTAGCAACACATGATTGGTTGATACTCCTCCAAACAATGGCTCTACCTCCTAAAGTAAACACATATCCTGAGGTAGATTTTCTAGAATCTTTATCTGACTAAAAATGTAAATCAGTATACCCAATAGGTACAAGATCCACAGAGAGAAAAACAAACATATAATCCCTAGTCCTTTTAAGGTACTTAATTATATGCTTAACCGCAGTCCAATTCTTGTCCGGGATTAGACTGAAATCTGCTAACCATGCCAACAGCAAAGCAGATATCTGGTCTAGTGCACAACACAGCATACATGAGGCTCCCTACAGCAAAAGCATAAGGGACTGCCTTCATTCTTTCTATCTCATCGATCGTTTTGGGCCAATGGTCTTTTGATAGAGCAATTTCATACCTAAAATAAAGGAATCCTTTTTTGAAATTTTGCATGCTAAATCTTACAAGGATAGTATCAATATAAAGTGCTTGAGATAAGCCTAATATCCTTTGTTTACGATCTCGCATAAGCTTGATCCCAAGGATATGAGCCGCTTCTCTTAAGTCTTTCATAGCAAAACGTGAGGACATCCACTCCTTAACAGAATTTAACATGCTCAAATTATTTTCTATGAGCAAAATATCATCTACGTAAAAGAATAAAAAATGCTACTTTGTATCCATCCCATTTTTTATAAACGCATGACTCATTTTCGCATTGATTAAAATCAAAAGTTTTAATCGAATTATCAAAACAAGTATTCCATGCTCTAGATGCTTATTTCAAACCATAAATGGACTTCTTAAGTTTACAAAACTTGTGTTCATTACTACTTTTCATGAAACCTTCTGGTTGTGTCATATAAATGCACTCATCAAGACTTCCATTTAGGAAAGCTATCTTGATATCCATTTTCCAAATATCATAATCATAATGAGCAGCAATGGATAAGAGAATCCTAATGGATTTAAGCATAGCTACCGGCGAAAAAGTTTCCTCATAATCAATTCCTTCTTTTTGAGTAAACCCTTTCGCAACAAGCCTAGCCTTAAAAGTTTGCACTTTTCCATCCACACCTCTCTTTTTCTTATAGATCCATCTATATGCAATGGCTTTGACTCCTGTAGGTGGTTCTACAAGTTCCTAGACTTGGTTGGAATACATAGACTCCATTTCAAATTTCATAGCTGCAATTCACATTTTAGCATCTTTATCATGTAGTGCTTCAGTGTAATTAAGAGGTTTCATATTAGGCTCCTCAGGGATTCTATTATATAATTTTTCTAAGAGCGCAAACTGTGAAGGTTTTCTAATAATTCTCCCACTATGACGACTAGTCATTATAGGATCTGCTACATTTGGAACTAAATTTTGAACACCCTCAATGTCTTTTTGTACTATGACAGGTTCCTCAACATTATCCTGAATGTTTTCCTCCATAATTATAGGCTGCTCGATATTACTCCCACTACTTTGAGGTAGTTTAATGTCAAATGTTTGCTCTTGTGCAACCTCTTGTCTTTTGATATTTCTCTCACTACGTGGATGCAGTGGTATGTGAATAACGATTTTTGGAAATTGTTCTTATGTTTTATTATTCTTTATTCTATTGCCCAATTCTTGTAAAACAGTTTTACTTATAGGAACATGGTTCATTAAATAATCCTCTTCAAGAAATCTGGCATTTGTCGAAACAATTACCTTCTATTAATTAGGACAATAAAATAAAACCCCTTTCGTCCCTTTTAGATATTCAATAAAAACTCACACTTCTATTCTAGATTCCAATTTATCAGTTTTTCCTTTTAACACATGTGCTGGACAACTCCAAACCCTAATACACCATAGACTAGGCTTGCGCCCACTCCATAATTTAGATGGGGTTAAAGGTACTGATTTTGAAGGAACCAAGTTCAGAATATAATTTGCGGTTTCTAATGCATAACCCAAAAAGAAAAGGGCAAATCTGAATAACTTAACATTGATCTAACCATTTTTATAAGAGTTGTATTTCGGCATTCTGCCACACCATTTTGTTGTGATATTTTCGGAGCAGAATATTGGGATATAATTCTTGATTCTGATAAGTATTTAATGAATTCTGCAGAAAGGTATTCACCACCATGATCAAATTGTAATGTATGAAAAGGTTTGTTATGTCGCTTTTCCATTTTCATCTAAAATTCTTTGAATTTTTTAATGCATTCAGATTTACGGTGCAACAAATACATGTATCCATATTTCGAGTAATCATCTGTGAAAGTCATAAAATTCTCAAAACCACCTCTTGCTTATATATTCAATGGACCACACAAATCAGTATGAATTAATTCTAACTTATTACCGGCTCTATTTCCTTTGGAAGGAAAATGTCTCGTGGTTATTTTACCTCCTAAACAGGATTCACAAGTTGGAAGTGCCTCCACTTTCAATGAACTCAAAGGTCTATCAGAAACTAACTGTAAGATCCTACTTAAGTTAATATGACCTAGACGTAAGTGTCATAAGTACGTTTTACTCAATTCTGAAATACGTTTTCTTTTATGAGATTGATCAACACTATTAAGTTCCATTTTTGTAGCATATCATGGGAAACATCAAATACAAATAAATCATGTATTCTAGGAGCAGAAATAATAAAATGCTTATCAAACTTAATAATTGCACAATTATTAGCAAAATAAACATTGTAACTATCATCTATTATACTTGAAACTGAAAGCAAATTCCTTCTTATAGAAGGTACGTAAAGAACATTATTCAATCTTAAAACTATAGTACTACCAAAACAAAATAGAAATATTTCCTATAGCTAAGGCTGGTTCTGGTTCTCCATTTGCTTGAAACACATTCAGTTCATTTTCACTTAGGCACTGTATTTCTTGAAACCCCTACAAGGATGTGTAGATATGATTAGTGGCTCCCAAATCTATAGCCCAAAATTAGATAGAAACAACCACTAAAAATGTTTCAACGACATATGAAAAAGATTTACCTTGTTTCTGCATCTTAGCTATGTAGCCGGGACACTGTTTCTTATAATGACCAGGTTGTTTGCAATGATAGAATTTGCCCTTAGGATTAGCCACACCACCATTAGCACCTGAAACCTTACGAGGTTTCTTCTTCTTTTTCTTTTAACCTTTTGGCTTAGAAGTAGAAGACGAAGGTTTATCAATCATCAACGCCGCAGAAGGATCTTATTGCTTAATGATAGATTCTGTCGTTTGCAGCTCATTCAATAGTTTCGCAAGAGATAAGTTCATTTTATTTATGTTACAATTCAAGAGAAACTGCTGAAAACTATCTGGCAGAGTCTGTAGGAATATCTCAACTTGAAACTCCTAATCAATAACAGTACCAAGAATTTCTAACTCGTTTAATAGACTCATTATTTTGAGAACATATTCCCTTACCAAGTTCCTTCAACAATTTTCGTGGTCAAAAGAGCTTTCATGGCCGTCTGCTTTACAACACGATTTTGCTCACCAAACATCTCTTTGAGAGATTCAAGCATATCATAAGAAGTAGTCATAGACTGATGTTGATATTGCAACACATTTTCCATAGAGGCAAGAATGTAGCATCTTGCCATCTCGTCTGCCTTGACCCACTTATCGTAGGCTTTAATCTCATCATTAGTGGGTATATCCGACTTAATAGGACATTCCTCAACCAGCACAAATTTAAAGCCCTCAGCAGTAAGAACAATATCCAAATTACGTTTGCAGTCCACATAGTTAGGGCCTTTTAATTTATTTTGATTCGGGATAGTTCTTAAGGGATTGAATGAAGACATGGTTAATCTGTTATATAATTAAATTAAAATAAATCATTAGACATGCTGCAGAATAATAAAATTCTTCAAAAACACATCACACATATAGCCATGCACACAAACAGTTAGAATCGTTAGGAAAACTTAACTATTTAAGCAAATATACATGTAATATCAGATATTTTATCTCTTAAATGAAACAGAACCAACTCAGTTGGAGAGTCAGCTGTTGATTTAAGTTATATAAATGTCATATTTCATAAGTCTCTATACTATTGAACCAACATATAACTTAGTTGGAAAGTTAATACAAGTCATAAAAAATAAGAAACTATAAAATAGTATTACAATATACAAGTTTATCCGATGGGAAAGATGACTGATGTCAACATATAAACTCACATTATGTACTGTTATTAACCACTGGAAATCATAAGGAATGATCCTTATCACCATTGGTTTGCAAAAAATAATTTTTTTAGAATTTTTAATTTTTTCAAAAATATAAAAACACCCAAAAACTCATCAAAATGACCTCGAATGGACAAAAAATGGTCTGAATCACAATTTATTGTGTGTATTGTTCAGTGGGTTATTTCCAATAAACATACCAAATTTCAGGTCATTTGGAGTTCATCAAAAATCTGAAAATTCTAAAATCGACCAAATTAGCAATTATTGACCGAGCTGTTGCAAGGGACAGCAGGGCTTCCTGCACTGCTTGGCCTTACTACTACTGTTCATACAGTGAGTAACGATTATAGTTGGTCGTAGTCGAGGCCCATCATCGTTTTGCATGTAATCTACAAAACTATGCAAAATTCGTTTTATGCTTTCTTGATGATAAACTTAAATTTTGTTGGAATTAATAACATCATGAAAAACATGAAAAACAGCCAACAACTACATGATATATAAAACATGAAAAGCAGCCAACAACTACATGATATATAAAACATGAAAAGCAGCTAACAATAATATGATTTATACAATTATTATCCAAAATATGTACAGTAAATCATGTAACTTATTTTACATTATCTAGCATATGTAAGAAGAGCTCTGATACCAATTGTTAGAACATGCACAGTGGAAGCAATAATTCTACAGGATCAATAACTTACATATATCTAGATAACATAACCAAAATGAAAATCAGAAAACTTACCTCTTGAAGCTTTCACACAGTTCGTTCAACGCCTTGTTTGCCAGGTCTACTGCCTTCTACTATTTCCTGATTAACCTTATTAATCAACCTTGCGTGGGCAAGTACTTTTGGATTAGAGAAGGATCATTGAATTCTCAAAATTCAACCTCTACTTATTCCTACTTTAATTGAATAAGGAAGAGAAAGAGGCAAACGTTTTGGCCTTTATTGTAACCTTAAAGTCAAAAAACGTTTTCATCCTTAATACCCTTTAATGCCAAAATGTTTTTTCAGCTTTAAATCTGTCATAATACCAAAATTAATTCTTAATTCTTTTATTCCTTATTTATAGAAGACCGGTAAATTTTACCTCTTCTATAACTCCTTTTCTTTTCCAAATTTGATTAGTTAATCATGCGCAGATTTATTAACTGAGGCTTCCAATTATGATATTAATTCGGTAGTGAATGAATTATCATATCATAATAAATTACAAATTATTTCACTAAAAATCTAGAATTGCACTCCTCAATTTAATTTTGAAATCTACCATTACATCTTATTTAACTCCACATGTTAGAATTACCGACACCAATCAATTAAATTAAATTCTATGAAAAATTTAACTTATGGATTAATTTAATCCTTTATTTATAATACTTAACTTATTTCACATGACAGATACAAAATACACCTGCAGAGTTTTCACGTGAAAACTTATAAGCAACCATAAAGGGGTGTCTTCTATCTCAAGTCCGAGACACGGTTCTATCAACTAATTAATATTTCACTAAGTGATTCGTCATCATCCAACCTATCAGGAATATGTTGACTCGCAAAAGAGTCTCACCTTTTAATAGATTAAAACGATAAAACAAACCACATAGATCATAATGATTATGTCAAGATTAAGACTATAAGTACATGTAATGGTCTAGAGAAATCGTTTATTAATATTCAGAACAGAAACGAATATCTCTAATTGGTCCGTTCAATACATACGAAATGTACTAGCACAAGAAGTTAGAATACTACCACTCCCATTATTAAGAACAAATTATATTTAATCTTGTGCTACAATCATCAAGATATTTGTCCTACCTCATCTTTGATTGTGAATGTTAATTTATTACTTATAAGAACCGACAATTTTAATCTTCTGTGCATGAGTTACAATACACCATACACAAAATTGTCTATTATATAAGCAAAGGACACATTTGTTAACACAATGATCTATTCAAACAAAGATTTTATTAATATAATAAATAATCTTTACATAGGATGAAAATATAATACTTTAACACAAATTACATGGTTAATAGTATATCCTAATAATCACAACTCCACAAATAACAAGACACAGAAAAACAAGAAAAATTAGTACTAATTGAGTTCTCATTTTCTTTTCCTAGCTAGGAAGTGGACAGTATACAAGACAATGTTGTTGGACTTAAATTATCCCAGATTTTAGATGAGATAAAGAAAATTAAGACACAATGGCTTTACCCTCAAGGAGGGTTTTCCTTTATAGGCAAACGTGCAAGGTGTGAGCTACTGGGAAGATATATCAAAATAATTATTCACTTGGTATAGGCCTTAGTTTGTGGGTCGTATCAATCATGTTTATCTTCTCAACGTCTCTACTAAAATAATATATTACTTCATTTCTTTTATCCCCTCCGTTTCAATGTTGGTATGGTTTTGATTAGAAAAGGAGTTTAAGAAAATAATACCAAAACTTTTGAATCTTATAAACTTAATTTAAATATATGTGAGTGTATCAAAATACTCTTTAAGTTTGTGGTCTTAAATATGCTATTTGAAAAGTTAGAAATAAAAAGCTACAAAAAAAGAAGCATCTTTAAAATGAACTAAAAAGTAAAATAAGACAAACAAATTCATGAAATAACAAGAGTATTTTATTTGAATGGAGACGATTTTGTAAAAATACTAGAGGAACTTTAAAAACCTATGATATCAACATGTCATGATGAAACTTTTGTGCTTATAAGACTTTTGAAACAAATGATATTAAACATGTTAATTATAATATTTGTGTTACTATAAAGATGTGACAAATAAAATTAAGGGCTAGCTTGCTTGGTAAGCTTACTGCCTTCCATAGAGAAGGTGTAGGAGGATTCAAACCTGATTCCCTAATGTAATAAATAAAGTCAAATTTAGAAATTAGAAATACAATGTGCCATTTTTTGAACACGAATTGAAGCAGTAGTAAATGCAAACGTTCCTCTCTCTCTCTTGACAATTTCTTGTAGTTCACTCTTCGTAGTAATATGTAAGGTAATGGCCGGGTTGCATGATCTTTCCACTAAGATGATAGATCTGCGTAACAGAATATTGAATAACGTGATAACGATTGACCAAAATCCCAAAATTTCAGACAGTGATTTGCCAAAAATGCGTAATCCATTACTTAAAAAGATCAGACAATGAATAACTTCTTTCTTTTCTATTATCCTCCATTGGAAAACATATATGTAATGAGATTTTACATAACTTGGTCGTTTTATTAAATGTTGTTGCATCATTAGTGTAAATGTGGAAGTTGGACAGTTGGCTTGTAACGGCTTGACGTCTTATATAATCTTTTCTTTTGATTTATGTGGCACCTTCTTTTATTGAGAGTATTAATAATTGAAGTTAAATTAGATTAAATCAACTTAGTAATTATTAAGTATTCAAAAAATTACAATTTTATCAGATTAATATACTAAAATAAATTATATTTTAAAATTAACTAAAATTCATTGAATCCAAAAAGTATCATATATAATGACATAAATATGGGAGGGATGAGGGATGAGTAATATATAGTACTAGAAAATTATTTGTCTTGTTTTGACTTTTCTAAATGTGATAAAACCTACACCGAAATGAAGAACTACATAGTAATATAATAAATTTTCTTATTAGAGAATGAACTTATTGTTGTTTTATGTATGTACGTATTTCAAAACTCTTTTCCTTAATTATTTTAATATCTGCGACTAGCGAAGCACACTGCCAAAATCTTGGCTGAATTTCAAAGTCATAAAACAAAGTAATCAAGATATACTATTTAATTGCATTGAAAATTATATTATCTTAAAATTATAGGGTTTAGAAGGACCAATGACTAACGAAAATAATTTAATCTAGGAGTATTTAAGAGGCCTCACGAGTCTTGACATAGTAAGCCGTAGTAGTTAAGGGAAAATTAATATTCTTTAATATCACCAATATTCTTAATGGTTCACGAGATAGATACGTTATCTTTAGTAATCTGAACCCCTGAACTTATAAAAATACAATATTTTAAACCACTCTGATCGTTGATCAAATTTATGTGGCACTAAGTGGCTGAGCCGGACAAAGCGCGTGTGATTGCATGCGCGTGGGTGTGAGTGAGAGTTATTTTTTTGGTCATTTTTACATTAATATATTTTTAAAAAAATTAAAAAGGAAAAAACAGATCCCCTCCTTCTCAATCGTATCATTGTAGCCATTGTTGGGATCAATTGGTGTGAATGGAAAATGAAGGGACACAACCTTTTATGAAACGACATATTGTTTTGGAAAAGGAGTGACTGTTCAGATAGTTGTGTGTGTTAAGAAAAAAAAAACAATGTTCCAAATGAACATACATGACTCTTCCAAAGGATATACCTTTTCAGATGAACCATTGCCACCTTTTCTAAGTGGCACTTAATGGCTATATAAACCTACATTTATCCACAGGTTTTGACATGAAAAATTTTCTGAAATACAAACTCTTCTTGTATTCAAAACATTCCTTGTAATCAATCAAATCGTTGAGTGAGTTCGACGAATCCAATTATTTGAGGTACCACTATAGTTGGATTGAAAGTCATTTATCCTGGGAGGAAGATTTCAAAACCTCGGGTACAATGAGGGAAATTATTCCTTAAGGACACTCCATGAAGTCGGGGGACTTGGCTTTACATTTCTGTTTCATCTTAATTTCTGAAAAAAAAAAAATCTTAATTTCTGAAAAAATAAAACACACTTCTCAGAAAGATCACTTTGATCTTGTGTTGAGGGTGTTGTACTTCAAAGTGTTCATATTTTGAACTTGAACTAGTTTTGAAGTTATTGTGTCAAATTACATATTCTTGTACCCGAAAACATTAAAGAACAATAATCTTAAGGAATAATTTTTAGAAAAAGCAAAAAAATTTTTTGCTTATTTGGTGAAATTTTCTTTTCACTAAAGTTTTTTTTCGAATCTGTATAGATTGGTTTTTGGAGATTAAAGATTTTAGCTTTCTACTCCATTTAAACTTAACTAGTGATTTGAAGAAATAAAATCTTCATCAGAAGTTAAGGACCACTCGGTTGATGACTGAAAATCATAAAAACTTCATCGTTAAACCAGAAACAAGAAGTGTTTAAAGTTGCTGCAATTTTTTAATAAGTATTTCGATATACTTAAGGTACTGTCTTGTGGTGACAGGAAAATGATGACTGATAGTCAAATGCATGATGCTGGAACGACTATGGCGGCAACTAGTATTGCCATGGCGAGTCGAACTAATGTTCCATAAGCTATGGCACCGATGGAGAAAGCCAAAAAGTTTACTGGTATTGACTTCAAAAGATGGCAGCAGAAAATGTTCTTCTACCTCACAACTCTGTGTCTTCAAAGGTTCACGGTTGAGGAAGTTTTGGAGGTGCCCGAGGAAACCTCTGAAAAAGAATGCTTCGTGATTGTGGAGGCTTGGAAACACTCAGATTTACTTTGCAGGAATTATATCTTGAGTGGTCTCCAAGATGACCTTTACAATGTGTAGAGTGGAACCAAGACTGCAAAAGATTCATGGGGAGCGCTAGAACGGAAGTACAAGACGGAGGATGCCGAAACTAAAAAGTTCTTTGTTGCAAGATTACTGGAGTACAAAATGATAGACAACAAGTCTGTTGTTTCCCAAGTGTAGGAACTGTAAATGATCATCCATGATCTCCTAATGGAAGGTATGATTTTGACAAATACCGTTGTTGAACAATCTAAAAATGTTCTTAGTATTCACAAGAACTTTATTATAGGTTTGACTGTGAATGAAGCATTTCAAGTAGCGACAATAATATAGAAGCTACCATCTATGTGGAAAGACTTCAAAAAGTATTTGAAACACAAATGTAAGGAGATTTCAGTCGATGATCTGATTGTACGACTACGCATTAAAGAAGATAACAAGGCTGCGGAAAGAAGGTTAAGAGGCAATTCTACAATGAGTGGAGCAAACATTGTAGAAGATGACCAAAAGAAATCTAAAAAGCGAAAGCAAGTTGGAAATAAAAGCAATCAACCTAAGAAGAAATTCAAGAAAAAGTGCTTCAACTATGGCAAAATTGGCAACAAGTCTACGGATTGTCATGTCCCTAAGAAAGGAAAGAAGAAGGACCAAGAAAATCTAGCTGAGTCTAAGAAAGAAATGGATGATCTGTGTGCTATGCTTTCTGAATACAACTTGGTGGGAAATCCTCATGAATGATGGATGGATTCTGGTGCCACCCTCCATGTTTGTGCTAACAAGGATTTGTTTTCGATGTTTGCTCCAGCTCAAGTAGAAGAAAAAATCTACATGGTAAACTCCGCTATTGTAAAAGTGGAAGAAACAGGAAAAGTGTGCTTGAAGATGACTTTCGGCAAAGTGTTGACACTTAACAATGTCTTGTATGTTCCTGATTTATGAAAGAACTTGATTTCTGTTTCACTTCTAGAAAAGAACGGATTCAAATGTGTATTTGTTTTCGGAAAAATTGTACTTAGTAAAGGAGTAGTGTATGTAGGAAAAGGATATCTCAATGAGGGCCTATTCAAAATGAATGTAATGAATGTTGAAATCAATAAAAGTTCAAATTTTTCTTACTTGCTTGAGTCTCCCAATTTATGGCATGAACTACTAGTCCATGTTAATTACAAAACATTACAAAAACTGATTAATTTAAAAGTTTTGCCAAACTTTGAGTGCAATAAATCAAAGTGTCAAATTTGTGTGGAATCAAAGTATGCTAAGCATTTGTATAAGTCCGTTGAAAGAAATTCCAATCCCTTAGACTTAATCCACATTGACATTTGTGATATGAAGTCAACACCATCACGTGGTGGGAAAAAGTATTTCATAACTTTCATTGACGATTGCACTAGATATTGTTATGTCTAATTGCTAAATAGTAAGGATGAAGCAATAGATGCATTTAGGAAATACAAAACTGAAATTGAAAATCAGTTAGAGAAAAGATCAAAACTATAAGAAGTGATAGGGGCGGAGAATATAAATCTCCCTTCGCCGAAATATGTGTAGAGAATGGAATTGTCCATCAAACTATGGCCCCGTATTCACCTTAACCTAATGGAATTGTCGAAAGGAAAAACCAAACTTTGAAGGAAATGATGAATGTCTTACTTATAAGTTCAGATTTTACCGCAAAGCTTGTGTGGGGAGGCTATCCTTACAGCCAATCGAATACTCAATAGAGTTCCCCATAGTAAGACACAATCAATTCCTTATGAAAATGGAAAAGAAGGAAACCCAACTTGAAATATTTCAAAGTGTGGGGATGTCTAGCAAAGGTCTAAGTTCCTATACCTAAAAGAGTTAAGATAGGACCTAAGACGGTGGACTGCGTGTTCATAGGATATGCTAAAAGTAGTAAAACATGTCGGTTTTTGATTCATAAATCCAAACATCCAGATATTAATGAAAATATGGTAATTAAATCAGATAATCTTGAATTCTTTAAAAATATTTATCCATATAAAACTAAACATGAACAGTCTATTGAAGGGTCTAAACAACCTCGAGATGAACCAAGTGAAAATGTACATAATGATGAAAATCCAAGATGTAGTACATGTAAAAGAATATCAACTTTGTTTGGATCGGATTTTGTAATATTTCTCTTAGAAAATAAGCCTCAAACATTTAAGGAAGCGATGATGTCTTCAGAATCTTCCTTTTGTAAAGAGGCAGTCGATAGTAAGATAGATTCAATCGTAAACAACCATATGTGGGAATTGGTTGATCTTCCTCCAGGAAACAAGCCTTTAGGATCTAAATTGATCTTCAAAAGAAAAATGAAAAAGGGTAGTACTATTGACAAATACAAGGCAAGACTTGTAGTAAAAGGCTTTAAACAAAAAGAACGCCTTGATTACTTTGATACATACTCTCCTGTAACAAGGATAACGTCGATTTAATGTTAATTGCCTTGAAAGAAGTATATGGTATTGAAATCCATCAAATGGATGTGAAAATCGCATTCCAAAATGGAGAATTTGTGGAAGAAATTTACATGGAACATCCTAAGGATTTTGTGGTTCCAGGAAAAGAAAATAAGGTGTGTAAACTTGGTAAGTCATTTTATGGTCTAAAACAAGCACCTAAGCAATGACATGATATGTTTTGAGAAGGATTTTAAACTTTTGAAAGTTGGAACTCAGAAGGTTTGATCAAAGTAAACATTTAGGATTGTTAAGGTCGAATTCGAGTTTTGATGTTTCCACTAGACCTGGAGGGTGAATTAAGACCTAGTCAAAGGTTTGTATGGTTCCAAAGGTTTCAAGTGGCGTTTTGGATCTTTGATTGTCTTTGACTTTTCTTAAGATTGGAGTCAACTTTTGGTCAACACGACCCTAAAATTGTGATTTAATGATTTCAATAGGTTTAAAATGTATTTTATAATCGATTCGCACTATTAATTTGTGTTCGAAGGGGGGTCCTACACGAGTTACAATGGTCTATTCTGAGACTTGGCAGTTTTTGAAGTTTTGGTGATGTTGCTGACATCTTCTACCATTGCACGACAGAAGTGTTATATGCCTGTAGAGCTTGCTCGCTCCTATGACTCTACAATAATGAAGTTTCTCCATGTCCTGGCCCTGCTATTGTCACGACCCGAATCATAGCCTAGTCGTCCATAACCAAAGGGATAGAGACGATCCGCTTAGCCTAGCCAATAGAACATAACCAAAGTAAACAATGAAAGACACCCATAAATATATATATGACAATTAGAAGAGTTACCAAGTCAAATAAGACTAAGAGTTAACCACCACTAACCCACACTTTTGTCCACAATAGCCTCTAAAACTAGAATACCAAATAGGTCAGAACATGCCCCCGACCATGACCAAAATAATCCAATCGTACTGAGTCAAACTAAAGGAATATGAAAATGATAAGGTCTTCCAAAGAATAGAGTCTCACCACTTCACAACTACTCAACGAATGTACTAATACACCGAACATCGCATGGGGGTAAATGAAGTGCCTTCGGACTCTACATTATGAAACAATGTAGCATCCTATGACGGTCAGTGGGATAAATACTGACATGTAACTCAAAATAGCGATAAAATAATTCCATGTCCATACCAGACTAAACCACATACACACATTGTATAAACATAGATATAAGATGTTGGGATAGGAAACAAGGTTTAAGCATGAGATTTAAAACCATTAACGTGGACTGTATAGCTCTAACCATTCTAAGGGTACCCACGGGCTTTCTGGGTTCAGCTCCCCCTATTGAAACGACCTCAGTGCGTGTTAGTTGCATGAATCGAAAAACTCTGAGGAAGGGCCAAAGCCAACGAGGCTCCAACCATTTCAAAAAAATATATACAATGTGTGAACTATGCACACTATCATAAAGACCTCTACGTCGGCAAACGTGATTTTCAGTATCGGTCACCCCGGTACCTCCACTTTTCATGACGAGCTACACAACCCCTCTTTAAGCCCAAATTAAAATCATTTAAACGCATTCCTATCCATCAATCAAGGAGTGTTTTAATTACGCATTTACCATTGGTATCATCACACCAAATAATGTTAAGCTTGCAAGCCAATTTCATTATGCCATACAAAAATTAATTAGCCAACCTGACTCCAAAGTGTCTAATTTAAAACCAATCTACGACCTCCAAGGCCTTTCAAAACCAAATTATGTTCCATTAAACTATGTAATGCAAGGTTTCACAAGTGAAGTAGCTTATGTATATTCCATGTTTCAAAACCAATTGGACAAGTTGGATTAAGGTTAAAACCATTTCCAAACCATTGAACCATAAAATTTTGGAAAAAACCATGTTCCTCATCCCAATTTCCACACCCATGCATTTATTTAGTTGAAATCATAACAATAAAGTATAAACAACCAATTCAAAATCATGAAAACTCAATTCATGAAACAAACATTCCAAATCCCTCAACCCATATTCAAAATCCAACAATTAAACCACATGGACAATAATTTAACACATGTTTTTGTATAAAATTAGCTTAGAAAAGAGATGCATACCTGAAACACACAAGAATTTGTAATCAATTTGAAGTTTGGAGTCCAGATGATGAATGCACAATGAAAACCTTGAATGTTCTTGGTTTTTGTGTTTGAGAGTGAAATAGGAAGATTTGATAATGGGACTGTTTTATGTTTAAAAGTCGCGAAAAAGGTGAAAACACCAAAATCCCCTCACCCTTAAGTAAAAAAATAAGACTAGAAAAAAAATTATACCTTGGCGTGGCACGCCAATATCGCGAAGATTATCCTCTGTGCCATACCAATATCGTAGAGGGTAACCTCCCTGACACGGTGATATCGCATTGGCACACTACCTTGAAGTTTCAAAATAGCTTTGAACCCTTTTCAAAAATTCCAAAACTTTCTCAAATTACTCGTGTAACATCCCTAAAGATAATTTAACTAAAAATTCAATATTACGAACATGAAAAGGTCAAAAATAAATTGATCAAAATTAAGGGTCTTACAAATCCCCCCTTAGGATCATTCATCACCGAATGATAAGTTAGGATACTTTAAGCACAAGAATAATAAGAATACACCAGAATCAAATAAAAACTCAAAAAATGAAACGAGGAAAACGAAAATCATACCTTAAGTACTTTCATACCACTTCCCATGCAGCCTCTTCTACCTTTTGGTTTCTCCGAAGGACCGCCACCGAGGCTATATACTTGGTCCTCAATCTACGAACTTGACTATCCAATATCTTAATCGGGACTTTCTCATAAGACAAGGAATTCGTAACACCAACATCTCAACAGACACTATCAATGAAGGGTCACCCACACGTTTTCTCAGTATGGATACATAAAATATGGGATGAATAAAACCTAAACTACCAGGAAAGTCCAAATCAGAAGCAACATTCCTAATTCTCCTTAAAATCTGGTATGGACTAACGTAACGGGGAATAAGCTTCCCTTTCTTCCCAAATCTCATGACTTCTTTAATAGGAGATACCTTCGGGATTACCCAATCATTTACTTTGAACTCCAATTCTCTTTGCCTCACATCCACATAAGACTTTTGACAACATTGAGCCGTCTTAAGTATTTCTCTAATCACTTTTACCTTCTCCATGACTTGGTAAACCACGTGAGGACCAAACAACCCAGTCTCACCAACTTCAAACCACCCAATGGGGGACCTATACCTACTACCATAAAAGCCTCAAAAGAAGCCATCTGGATCTCCAAAGGATAACTATTATTGTACAAAAACTCAATAAGAGGTAAACGATCAACCCAACTTCTCTTGAAATCAATCACACAGGCCCTTAGCATATCTTCTAAAGTCTGAATCTGCTTGCCCATCTGTTTGAGGGTGAAAATGGTGTTGAGGTTCACATGTGTACCCAAACCTTTCTGAAATGAATACTAAAAGTGAGATAAAAACTGCGTACCTTGATCTAAAATAATGGACACTGGCGTACTATTGAGCTTTACAATCTCCTAAATGAACAACCTGGAATAATTCTCTCCTAAGTAGTTAGTCCTCACAGGCAAGAAGTAAGCGGACTTAGTCATCCTATCCATAATGACCCAAATCGAATCATACTGATTACGAGATGCAAAAGAATCGTAATGAAATTTGTATTGATTATCTCCCACTTCCACATAGGCAACTCTATCTCTTGATACATACCACCAGGCCTCAAGTGCTCAACTTTAACTTGCTGACAAACTATACACTTAGCCACAAAATTTGCTACAGCCTCCTTCATATTATTCCAGCAATAGATTTTCTTCAAGTCATGGTACATCTTAGTTGAGCCCAAATGAACTGTATACCTAAACTCATGAGCCTCAGCCAGAATCCTTTCTCGCTGCCCATCAATATCATGAACACACAACCGACCTTGGTACCTCAGAATACCATATCCCCCAATCTCAAAAGCCATAACCTTTTTCTAACCCACATCATCTTTAATTTTCCTATGTATGGGATCCAAAGCCTGCTTCTCCTTCACCCCTACACCAAGAGATGATTTGATCACTTCCTGAATAATAACCCCCTATCCTTAGAGTCTAAAAGATGGACTCCCAAGTTAGCTAATCTGTGAATGTCCTTTACCAATCTACTTTTCTCTTCATCAATATGGGATAAGCTCCCCATAGAAAACCTGCTAAGAGCATCTTCAATTACATTAGCTTTACCTGGATGGCAGAGAAGGCTCATGTCGTAATCTTTTAGTAATTTAAGTCACCTCCTTTGCCTAAGGTTCAATTCCTTATGCGTAAACACATACCACAAGATCTCATGATCCAAATAGATATCCATATGTACCCAATACAGATAATAATGCCAAATCTTCAAAGCAAAGACCAAAGCTACCAACTCTAGATCATGAGTTGGATAGTTTCTTTCATAAACCTTTAGTTGCCTAGAAGCATAGCCAGCCTTTACTATGCTGGATCAACACACAACCTATTCCCACATGAGACACATCATAAAATACAACAAAACCATCAATACCCTCGAGCAGGGTCAAAATTGGCATAGAAATTATATTATCCTTCAACATCTCAAAACAATCCTCACAAGCATTAGACCATAAGAATTTAACCTTTTTCTGAGTCAACTTTGTCAACAGAGTAGCCATAGAAGAGAAACTCTCCATAAACCTCCTATAATACCTGACCAAACCCAAGAAACTCCTAATGTCAGTTGGAGTTGTAGGTCTAGGCTATCTCTTCACCACCTCAACTTTTTGTGGATACAACTTGATCCCCTTACTAGAAAAAACATGACCAAGAAAAGACACAACATTCAACTACAACTTATACTTAGAGAATTTCGTATACAACTTCTAGTTCTTAAGGGCACTTGAACTTGTATAAAGTTGAACAAGGAGACACACATCATATGTCCTATGTAGTACACTGATATATGTGTCTACTTGTTCAATTTTTTACAAGTTTAAATGCCTATTTGTGCACACCCAATATTGAAGGTCATAAATGTAATTTGAGGTGAAGTTAAAGGGCATGTCTATGTATTGTGCAGCATGTATCAGAATGATTTTTAATCTTGTGATCCTAAACAAATCAGAAAGGAACAAAAGTAAGGCGAATAAAGTGAAAAGGAGAGACTATTATTATTGATTTATAGGCCTAAATATATATTTATATTCTTACTTATGAAAGAATGAATTTGGGTGCAGATTACAGCAATAGACATGGACAGGGACACATATGAGATGGGATTGCCAGTTATCAAGAAGGCTGGAGTTGAGCACAAAATCAACTTCATACAATCACCAGCATTATCAGTCCTTGATGAACTCTTGGAAGATGTAAGTGAAAATTGTGTAGATAATAGCATAATACATGAACAAACACTTAAATTACTTAGTTTTAACCGGCAAGTAAGTACTTCAATTTTGAGAATGTGCATTACAATTTGGAGGTGATTGGAATGATCCTCATCACTCTTAGAATACACCAAGATGTCACTTATAAAAACTATCATAAATAAGTCCAAAAATTTCCTGAAAACCTAATTCATAAGATCCATGAACACATTCGGAGCATTAGTCTACCCAAATGACATAACCAAAAACTTATAGTGACTATAACAGGTTTGAAATATAGTCCAGGGAATATCAATCTCCCAGATTTTCAACAGATGATAGCCCAAGTAAAGATCAATGTTAGAGAAGCACCTAGCAGCCTGAAGCTGATAAAACAGATCATTAATCCTAGGAAGAGGGTACTTATTCTTTACTGTCACCTTATTCAACTGACGGTAGTCTATACACATCCAAAAAAACCCATCCTTCTTCTGCACAAAAAGTATAGGAGCACCCCACAGAGAAACACTGGGACAAATAAACCCTTTATTAAGAAGATCTTTTAATTTCTTCTTAAGATCCTTTAATTCAGCCGAATCCATTCTAAAAAGAGAAATAGAAATAGTCTAAGTGTCCGATAATAGATCAATCCCAAAATCTATTTCCTTGTCGGGAGGAATTCCAAGAATATTATTGAGAAATACTTCAGGAAACTCATTAACCACAGGGATAGATTGCAAATAAAGACTTTTAAAATTATAATCCTTAACCCGAACTAGATGATATAGATACCCTTTTGAAATCAACTTCTGAGCAGTTATAATATAAGGTAATTTTTGGACTTGTTTGTGATAGTTTTTACAAGTGACATCTTGGTGTATTCTAAGAGTGATAAGGATTATTCCAATCACCTCCAAATTATATTACAGGCCCTTAAGGACCAGAAGTTGTATACAAAATTCTAAGTGTGAGTTGTGGTTGAATGTTGTGACTTTTCTTGATCATGTTGTTTCTAATAAGAGGATCAAGTTGGATCCACAAAAATTTAAGGTTGTGAAGAGAGAGCCTAGACCCACGGCTCCGACTGACATTATGAGCTTCTTGGGCTCGGTCGGGTGTTATAGGAAGTTTATGGAGAGTTTCTCTTCTATTGCTACTCTGTTGACAAAGTTGACTCAGAAAAAGGTTAAATTTTTATGGTCCAATGCTTGTGAGGGTTGTTTTGAGAAGTTGAAGGATAAGATGACTTCTACACCAGTTTTGACCCTGTCTGAGGGTACTAATTGTTTTGTTGTATTTTATGATGTGTCTCGTGTGGGACTAGTTTCTGTGTTGATGCAACATATTAAGGGCTGGCCTATGCTTCTAGGCAGCTAAAGGTTCATGAAAGGAACTATTCGACCCATAATCTAGAGTTGACGGCTGTGGTTTTTGCTTTGAAGATTTGATGTCATTGTCTGTATGGGGTACACCAAAGTGATTAAGATGGAAGAATGATCACTTTAGTGTCCCTTAGACAATCTCAGCTCTAATTATTGTTATGGGAACCATTTTTTATCGAAATGACCCCTGACAAAAACTTTAATGGTTTTGTTGAGTCCAGTATGCCAAATTTAGAGTGATAATATAATTTATTTGCGGTTATGGGGTTTCAAATGGATTTTGAATTCCCAGTTAGAATGTTTAGAATTGGCTAAAATTTTTTATGCAAAACCATCTGATGAAGCCACTTAAGTGGTGCTTTTATCGCTGAAGAGGTTCCTGCTGGTGTCAGCTCTAGTTACTTAAGTAGAGCCACTTTAGTGGCTAAGGGTCCACTCAATAAGAGCCAACTAACATCACCAGCAACCACTTAAGAAGTCACTTGTCGCTTTAGTAGCAATTGCTGGTGTTAGATATAAATTCTCTTATCAAATTTCAACTTTATTTTTCTTATGTTTTTCTTTCATAGTTGATATAGGGATCTCAAAAACATATGAAAAATTAATAATTAGAGCTAAGATTGTCGAAGGGACACTAAAGTGATCATTATCCCATCTTAATCCTGTTTTTATAACTCAAAACAACTCTTAAGTTAGTATTTGATTATCTTTTAAGATCAGACTTAGCCTATTTAGGGTCATAGAATAAGCTTGTAAAGCCTTAGCCTAGAATTGGGTAGGTTCTTTCTTGAGGTTTGTGACTAGTAGTGTGTCGTATCAACCTTTTTTTTAAGATATGTTGTCTTAGAATAATATTCTTTCAAAATTAATTATTTACAGAATTTTTTTGTGGATTGTCATATGGGATTGGATTGCCTTAATCGTTACCGTAAGCCTGTTACCTTTGATACCCTTGCTTTGTTAGTATTTTGACCTCAAATCGAGACTTTAGAGTTAATAAATAAAATTTGGTTCTTCTTAAATGTTTTGTCTTCTAAAATGGAAACGACTAGATGGACTTGGGAAGAATCATAACTTTAGGATATTATGATACGTTGCTTGATTATAAGTTTTGATTTGAGTCCGACATCTGTTATATTATTATTACTCATTAGATATGGTTCAAATTGACATTGGCTATATTGTTCATTAATTTCAATTCGAATTTGGTATATGCTATTTTATTTTTCACTAGTTTCGATTTGAGTCCCATATTTGCTATATTGTTATTATTCACTATTTTTGGTTCGAGTCCAATATTTATTATTGATCTGGGGTTGAAAATTCGGTGGAGACCGATAAGTTTTATGGTTATATTTGCATATTCTGGTGTGTTTTACTTCTATTTATGTTATATCTTGTTCTTACCTTAATTTTACTCCTTGTTTGTACCCACCATGCTTCTGGGGGCTCAGTTGGATTCATTTCTTCTTGTGTGTGATTTCTGTGCTTTTGAGGTTCCAGTTAGGTTATAGCTAGACATTTATTTCCACTTTCAAGTTACTTACTTTTGATTTACCATATTCTGTTAGCGTAGCCTATTATTTCTATTTTTGTTTCTTAATTATTGCCTTTCATTTATATCTCACACTTTATATATGCTTTTGCTATAATTGTGATCAGTTGGCCTATGATGCCTACTGAGTACTCATATTTTAGTATTCATACTACACTTTTTTATTTCTTACCCTGATGTAGATCCAAGTATAAGTTACTGATGTTGACGGTGACCTCAGACTGTGATATTGATCGGAGATTGGGTGAGCTTTTAGAGCCCAAAGTTGATCTCTCTCCTTCTTCTTTTATGATAGTCCTATTTTGTACATTTTGAGACTATGATGTATATCTTGGCAATGTCTAATAATTTTTTGGGATATTGGCTCTAATACTGATCTTACCAGGTTTTGGGAGAACTCATTTATGTATTTTATTCTCTTTTTTCTTTTATAGTATGGATCTCTCTCTCTCTCTCTATATATATATATATATATATGTATGTATGTATGCATGTATTCCTATTATAGTTACTTATTTTTTTTTACCTTTATTCCTTTATCTTCCGCCTGTTACCCCTTTATTTGCCGTCTCAGGCTATGATTAGACTTATCTGCTCATGAATCAAAGTAGGTATCGTCATGATCTAATAAATCCATTCAAGACAAACATAAATTTGGTCTGAATTTTTATCTTACAGTTTGAGTATTGATGGACTCGTATTTACTTATGAATTATATATTTAATAAATTGGAGAATTCTAAGTCCACACAAAAGGGAAGGTCATTGAGTAATAGTTTATAATACCCTTAAAAATTTTGAGCATTTTATTTTTGATCTTTTTATGTCCATAGTATCAATTTTTGACTTGAAATGTGTTTAGGGATGTTAAAAGGGTAATTTGGTAGAGATTTGGATTTTCAAAATTAATTGTTAATAGATTTTTATTATTGCTAAATTTTGTCAACAAATTATAACCAAAGAAATATAAAGAGTAGTTTAATTGGCTTTCTTATTCGTGGTTATGAAATTTCTTGTTTTGACAGACCACTTACAAAATAATTTTCCTCTATAAAATAAAAAGTCATCTTCATTATGTTACCTTATTAAATAGTATCAATTTAATATGAGTTTTTGATTATGTAAAAATTCAATTGTCTTAACTTTAATTTTTTTAGAAAAAGTTATTAAGACTATCATCCCTCTATAAAACATATTCATAACAAATTAAGTATAAATAATAAAAATATAATATAATATAAATCAGAAAAAGTAAAGATCTAAAATTTCATAAAAATTTGCTACTGCTCCATCTCAATTTAAATGTCGTACTAGTTTTTTGGTATGTCCCAGAACGATATATTTTTTTTCTATTTAGTAAGTTTTTTTGAATTTTAACATTCTACGTGAAAAGTCTAAGACCACAAGACTTAAAAAACTACATACTCCATTCACCTCATATTAATTGTCCACACTACCAAAAATAATAGCCCTGAATTATTTGTCAATTTTCAAAACAAAAAAGAATTAAATAAAAAGTTTATTTTACCTTTACAATCGAAAGTCTTTTTGAAGTGTATGCAAATTTATATTTTTTCCAAAAAAAGATATCGTAAAATTATTCTTCTTATTTATGATTATGTATGGGCATGTGAAAAGAAAAGTGGACAACTAAAATGAGATTGAAGTTGTACCTCTTTATGTTAAAATGAAAAAATTTTAAAATCTTAATTGAAATAGAAGGACAAAAATATCAAAGACTCAAGATACACCAATCATAAAAATTTATGTAAAAATACAAAAAAAAAATTGAGTGTCAAAAAATAAGCAAAAGGCGAAAAAAATTATAAAAAAACAAAAAACAAAAGAAAGAGTGGAACAATATAAAAGGATAAAATTTTTTTGTGAAGACTATCAAAATCTTTTATCATCCCTTATAAATGAGTAAAGTAATATAGATTAGCACACAATGAATAGCGGCAGCAACGAAAACAATAAAGATACATAAAGGACCGGAATTACTGCAATTGTCCATTATCTCAATTTATTAAAACATCAAAAAATTAATATTAAAATGCTACAATTCATCAAAAAGTATATTTAATTCCACCAATTGTTGTTCCATTAAGAGTACTGCAATTTAAGTGAACCTTTCACAAGTTCATAAACTCACACCAAACAATGCAATACTCCTCAATTTTACGTGATAACATTCGACTAAAATTTGAAATATTAATTAGCTTAACTTTTATATATATATATAT
>NC_061111.1:181055893-181076586 GCF_002878395.1 Capsicum annuum
ATATATATATTATACGAGCAATAGTGGATGAAATATGTAGTAATAAATGAAGTTGGTTAGTTCAAAAGAGAAATATCACATTAAAACTTTATGAAATTGATTTTTGAAATGTCTTTCTAGATATATCTCAATAACTTTGAGGGTGATACTTTTTTGTTTGCGTGTACAAATGCGACCACTTCATTTTTTGTATCCCCTTTTCGTTTTCTTTGACATTTAATGAGTAAATTTTGTTAATGGTCACTCAACTTTATTTATATTATACAAAAATTATTTTTCTTTCATTTATTACATAAAAGTCATTTTACTTTGATCCAATCATCACAAAAGTCACTATACTCGAATTTTACAATAATTTCACCAGAAAAATGATGTGGCAACCTTGATTAGTTCTTAATTTTAATTTAAGAAAATATAATATATTACCCATATTTTGCCCTTTTTATTTGTGTCCAATCCAATTTTTCTTATGGATTATATAATGGAAGACTATCAATTTCTTAATAGATTATACTACCTTGTGAAGACTATTTTCATAAAAAAAAATTAGTTAATATTTTTATGAAACTAAAATTATACTATAAGGGAGGATACCAAAATTTGATAGTCTTCATAATGACACTATGGTAATCTTAATTTTCTTAAAATCCTCGAAAATTGAGACATGTGTAGGTAAATTATTTTTTCCCTATAAAATTATGACATGTAGTTGATAAGATTATGATAATTTTTTTTTTTTTTTTAAATCCTTTAGAATTGTGACATGTTGGTAAATTACTTTTCTCATCTAAAAGTGTGGTATGTAGTTGATAAAATTACTTTTCCCTCTCTAAAATTGTGACTTGTTGTTGATAAAATTACTTTTCTCCCTTTAAAATTGTGACATGTAGTTGATAAAATTATTTTTTTCATACATTTCTTTTCATGCCAGTTGGGCGTTTGCATTCGGCATATCATAATAATATGATAAACTACTCTATTTATTGAGTTTGTCTTTGTGCTTTTAATTGTTTGACTAATTGATTAATTTCTTAAAAATTTTCATTATAATATTCAGTTTTTGATAAATTGCATATTGTTTAATTAATTCAATTGATAAATATAAAAATTAAGTATCTAATAATTTATTTTATCTATTAAATTACTTGTATTTTATGACTTTTATCAACACAACTGTCAATTACATTATTTGTACAAAATTGTATAATACTTATTTGATGACGAAATTAAAATGGTACTATTTTAAAACTATCTTTTGCATGTTGATTTATCTTTAAAGAATTAAAATAATCTTAAAAATAATAACATTATACATGTATTTCTCTTTTATGTGTGTTTAAAGAATTTAACTTGTTTATTACTCTTTTACGATGTACCTTTTTGGCAGATGAATGCAATATTATGAAATATTTCTTAAGAATATTAATCAAATTCTTTTTATGAAAATAATCTTCATTAGGTAGCCTAATCTATTAAGAAATTGGTATTCTTTCATTATATAATTCATAAGGAAAATTGAGTTGGGCACATATAAAAAAGGATCAAGTATGAGTAATATATTATATTCTGTTAAATTAAAATAAAGAACTAATTAAAGTTGGTACATCATTTTTCTGGTGGAATTATAGTAAAATTCTACCATAGTAACTTTTGTGATGGTCGGAGCAAAGTAAAATGACTTTTGTGTAATGAATGAAAGAAAAATAACTTTTATGTAATAAATATAAAATTAAGTGACCATGGATAAAATTTATTCAACATTTAACATTGCATAATAAATCCACCATTTCGTGCAAAGTTTTCGCCTGTTTGTTCTTAAAAAACATAATTGCTACTCATCTGTTCCAGTTTAACTATCTTTTAACTTTAGAAAAATTTATCCCAAAATAATTGTGAATTAAATATTTAAAGTTAATAATTTATTTTAATTACATACTTAACATTAAAAAAATATACACAACATTTAAGAGGAGACATTAGTCATTTTCTATTAAATAGGTTAACTTAGAAAACTATACCTAATACTTATTATTTTTTAATAGGCATAAAAAAAAAATCTAAAGTGATAGTTAAAATGGGATAGAAAATAGAGATAAGCATCCAATACCTCTTCAAATTATGATCAAAATTGCTACGTCATACTCTAAATTTACATCAGCTCTATTATCCTGTGAACTCAATTTTAGCGTATTTTTGTCACCCTTTTGTTCTGACATGATACTTTATAATATATTAAAAATGTGAAGAGCCTTAGAAATGTTATTTGAATTTTTTACCGTTCATTAAAAATTTTTGGTTTAGTCAAAATCGTCTTTTCACCTAATTCCTACTATTTTAGTGATATTAAATATTGACTATATTTAAAAAAAAAAAAAAAACCTTTCCCTATAAAAATAGGATGTTTTATTCCACCATTTAAAAAATTAACCATTCCTAATTAGAAGAGGACAACCCAAACCCCCCAAAATCGTAAAATTGACTTTAACGTAATATTGACTATATTACAAAAAAAATATTTTCTTACGAAAATAGGATGTCATTTTCACCGTCTAAAATAATTAACCATTTCTAACTAGAAAATGATAACCCCAAAACCGACAAACAACAATTTTTATCTCATATTAAATAGACTTTAACGTACCTTTGCCAACTTATATTCTATAAAAGCCATACTAATTTCACTTTTTACATTCTCACCATATCATTCTTTCCTCGACAATTTAAATGCATATAGAGAAAATCACAAAAGTTCGTGCAACAATATGACTTGAGAGAGAAACCCTTCTAAGGATATGATATCTGCTTTAATAAGCATTGCTGCAATATAGAAGTCATATATATTGAGATAGTAATTCACCATTATAATCTTCTATTTGTACAATTTCAATCTAAAGCTATTGTAAAGTTCAATTCATAGTCTATGTGGAAAAGATATATAGACTATTAGATCAAGAAGAGGGATTAAGTGACATGAAGTTTACAGGACAAAGTTTACACTTTTATAATAGAACCACATCAAGTTGTGCAACTTTATGGATTAACAAACACTTATTATCGGCTTGCTAAACACAATAAGGCAATTTAAGGGGTTGTTAATTTATTCCACCTACCTTATTTGTATCTTAGATATCTACAAATACTATATAACTAATTAAATAAGTTCTCCATCTTTACATGTTCAAAGATGTTGAATTTAATTATTGTATTCATGTTTATTATTCAAACAAATAAAATATTTACTTTAACGTTTGAATCATTAAAATGAGGTACACGCGCAAGACTCGACTCACTACAACTCCAGTTCTAGCTTTTCCAGATGGTTCAAATGGTTTTGTAGTATGTTGTGATGCATCCAGTGTGGATTTAGGTTGTGTCCTCATGCAGGATGGTAAGGTCATAGCCTACGCCTTCAGAAAATTAAAGCCCCATGAGAAGAATTATCCTACTCATGATCTTGAGTTAGCATTCGTAGTTTTTGCCTTGAAGATTTGGAGGCATTATCTTTACGGAGTTCATGTAGACGGCTTCACAGACTATAAGAGTCTCCAGTATGTCTTTTCTCAAAAAGATCTCAATCTTCGTCTGAGAAGGTGGTTAGAGCTCTTGAAAGAATATGACATGAGTGTCCTTTATCATCCGGTCAAGGCCAACATTATGGATGATCTCAGTAGACTCTCCAGTATTTCTCACGTTAAGGATAGCAAGAAAAAGATAGCTCAGGAAATCCATCAGCTTGCCAGACTAGGAATTTACTTAGTCGACTCTTCAGAGGGTGGTGTATGTGTTCAGAGTAGTTCAGAGTCATCTCTAGTTTCCGAGGTGAAAGAAAAGCAAGACATGGATCCTAGCCTTGTTAAGATGAAAGAGTCGGTTCAGAATTAGAAAGTTCAGGTTTTCTCCCAAGGAGGAGATAGTGTTCTTTGTTGTTAGGTTCGTTTGTACATTTCAGGTGTAGATAACTTGGGGCAACGAATTCTTGCAGAAGCGCATGGTGCGCGATACTCCATTTATCCAGGGGCCACTATGATGTACCATAATTTGCGGGAGATCTATTGGTGGAGTGGGATGAAGAGTGATGTTGCAGAGTTTGTGGCTAAGTACTCGACATATCAGCAGATTAAGATAGAGCATCAAAAACCTAGTGGTTCCATGCAGGAGTTCACCATTCCTACTTGGAAATGGGAACAAGTGAACATAGACTTCATGATAGGTTTTCCTAGAACTCGTCATCAGCGGGAAGAAGTGAACATAGACTTCATGATAGGTTTTCCTAGAACTCGTCTCAGCATGATTCAGTTTGGGTCATTATAGATAGAATGACAAAGTCAACCCATTTCCTTCCAGTTCGTACCTCATATTCAGCTGAGGATTACACTAAACTCTACATCAGGGAGTTGGTCAGATTACACGGTGTTCCCTTATCTATCATCTCAGACAGAGGTACCCAGTTCACCTTTCATTTTTGGAAAGTATTCCAAAAGGGTTTCAGTACCTAAGTTCATCTCAGTACAATATTTCATCCTCAGAAATATGTTCAAGCAGAAAGGACCATTCAGACTCTTGAAAATATGCTAAGGACGTATGCAATTGATTTCAAGGAAAGTTGGGATGACCACTTAGCCTTGATTGAGTTTGCATATAATAATAGCTATCATTCCAGTATTCAGATGGCTCCATTTGAAGCTCTTTATGGTAGGAGATATTGATCTACGATCGGTTGGTTCGAAGTTAGTGAGGCCTCAGTCATAGGTACTGACTTTGCATTCGACGCCTTAAAGAAAGTTCAGTTGATTAGAGAGAGACTGTGGGCTGCTCAGAGCCGACAGAAGTCTTATATAGATGTTCGTAGGAAGGATCTCAAGTTCGAGGTCAATGACTATGTCTATCTTAAGATCTCTCCCATGAAGGGAGTGAATAGGTTCGTTAAGAAAGGAAAACTCAGTCCCCGATATGTCGGTCCCTTCAGGATTCTTAGTCGCTTCAGAAAGGTAGCTTCTGAGCTAAAATTACCTTCAGATCTAGCCTCAGTTCATCCAGTCTTCCATGTCTCTTTTCTCAAGAAGTGCATAGGTGACCCAATATTTGTAGTCCTTATTCAGAGCATTGACATTCAGAACAACCTCTATGAAGAGATTCCAATCAAAATCTTAGACTATCAGACTCATCGATTGAGGAATAAAGAAGTCCCTCTAGTTAAGGTTCTTTGGTGAAATCAGTCTCATGAGGGAGCTACTTGGGATAAAGAAACAGATATGCGTACCAATTATCCTCACCTCTTCCCCGCAAATTCAGATCAAGCCCAAGGTAATAGTTATCCTTAAGCTTATTCAGTTTTATGTTCATGTCCCCAATTTAAACTTGGTATCTATTACCATTGCATACTCAGTCATGCATTCATGTATCAGTTCAATTATAAGGTTATGCATCAAATATGCATTCTCATCTTGAGAAGCTCAGTCTATCAGATTGCTCAGTTAGGCATCCATGTACCAGTTATCCATGCGCCAGATATGCATGAGTTCAGTATGTTTAGCATGTCAGTCATAAGATCATGTTTTAGTCCTTCATGTTCAGTTCATGTTCGGCTTGTCTTATTCTTCCCTCTTAGTTAAGTCTCATTCGAGGATGAATGTTCCCAAGGAAGAGATATTATAATACTCCAAAAAATCCAACTCAATATTATCTCCATGTTTCAAGCTCATGTATAGTACATAATGGTTCCTTGGTAGTTTCATGATCAAGTTTGGTGTGAATTAAGGTCTCAAATATGTCCTAGCTATTGTGCGAATCAAAACATTCCTTACCGATTGAATTCTTGAGAAAGATATTGGTATCATCAACTTCAAATGAGCATATCTCTCATTGTACTATAAATTTTTGATCCCATGACCTACCAATGGATATATAATTTAATAAGCTTTCTGTCGATACTAAATTCACCTAAAACGGACACCCGGTGAAAAAGTTATGGCTATTTTAATTTTCTGCTGTAAGATGAATGCATTTTCAATGCATGGCGCATCGCGTCGGAGGCCAAAATAGCATTCGTCAATTTACAGAAAGCCTCCGTGATAGCCCTTCTTCGCGCCAAGCTTCCAGGTCGCAATAATTGGCATTTTACCATGCTCCGCGTCACTTCGGGGCCCTAATTAGGATAAATTTTGCGTAGTTTTCAGTTTTCATTTTAAACTTCTCAAGGGCAATATGGTAACTTCCCAAAACCCTATATATACTATTTAAACATGGGATTAAAGCCCCAAGTCAGCACTTTACATTCATTTTATCAAAATTCACTCAAGATTAGTCAAGAACAAGTCTAGGAGTTCCATTGGGGTTTCAAGCTTCAAGCAAATTCAACCGTAGATTCCATGAATTCTTAATCTAAGGTATGCGTAGTGCTCATTATGGATCCAATCCGTTCATAGAGCTCAAGAACCATGTTTGTAAATGTTAATTTGTAAACTTCTTGTGGTGATATAAGCATGTACATGTTGATGATTGTTGTTTAAGTTTCAAAATGATATCTAAAGATGTTTTCATGAAATATATGTGGTTGTTAGTTGAAAAACATGAACTTTAGGTGGTTTGATGTGATGCAAGTATGAAATCCACCTATACTTTAAAGAATGCATGCAAGGTTTTTGATAAAATGCCTAGGATGCTAGAAACCCATAATTACATGATTTCATGATATCTAAATGACAAGTCCATATTAGCTATACACTTCCATATGAATTTCCATACTATTTATGTGTTGTTGTTGTTGTGGCATGAATCATGTGTGATAATGGAAATATAAATTATATACACGAAATGTATCCATTCTCTCCCTACCATGTTGAGATGTGAATAAATACATGAAGTATACTATCCCCTACTTATAATATTGTGAATTGTGGACTCTAATCTTGTGATCAAGTCATGTCGTGTGTGCCAGTTTCCTTCTATCGAGTCCTAGGGGTATTCATACCTGAAAATTATAGTTGTGTGCCCAGAGCCATGTCATGTACGATAATAAATCTCAGTCAAGTTATACTCTATAGAACTCAGTCAGTCATGTGACTCAGGAAACATAAAAAATCTCATGATCTCAGTTAACTCTCAGTTAATAGTACTACTCCGTCATTCAACGGATGTTAGTTATTCAGTCCATGTATAGCCAGTTGAATCATGTTCAGTCCCTTCAGATGGGAGTAGAAGTTAGCATCGAGTGAACCCAAGGATGAAAACTCACCTGCCAGTTCAGGGTGTGATTCTTAGTAGTCATCCTTGTGTTCCAGAACTACGTAGCCAGCGTAGGTTGAGACATCTTAACCTGTCAGATTAGGGTTGATGAGGTGGCTTAACCTATCAGTTTAGGGTCCCACCGTTCTCACTTTAAGTTCCTGCCAGATAAGGTTCACTCACAACTGTCCTTACCAGTGGTGCGGTATTGACACCCATCCAGTCGAGGAAGAGATTGGACCCCAACTTAGCTGTAATGGTATATATGAGGCATGTCGGTTAAACAACTACCTCCTACAATTTCAGTATCAGTCTCAGTGAAAGAACTCAGATAGTTCTTCAGATATCAATATACTAGGACTGTTAGATATAGTCAAATTCAGTTATAGCACGGGACTCAGAGAGTTCTACCAGATTCAGGACTGTTAGACATAGTCACTTATGTTATTAGAACTACAGTTCCAGTCATGTATTAGTGTACAGATTTAGCTACCATGTACTCACGATCTCAGTTACTATGTATGTATGTTTGTACTCTTACGTTCATATCAGTCAGTCAATTAGCATTATTCATGCATGTAAACCCTTTGCATTAGCCTACCTCACTCGTATACTCAGTACTCCAGCTGTACTGACGTATTTGCGCTATGGTGATTTCTTTTTATGTTACACCATAGGTCCAGAGCCACAAGTTCCAGACCAGCAGTAGCTTTCTAGTCATAGTGTTGCAATGAGTCCTTATCCATTCGAGGATAATATGATTTGATTTATTCATTTATTACTTCAGTTCAGGTTTTTGGAGACATGTTCCTTCAACTCCTTATTCAGATAGTACTTAGAGGCTTTCAGATTTAGTCAGATTTAGCTATTAGATTCAGTATTCAATTTTATATTCAGTTGTTTTGGGTATTCATTACCCCATGGATGTTACTATATCTCTTCAGTTGAACCTTATGGCCTACATGTTCAGATTTTTCGCATATTATATGTATATTATGCAGTGTAAAGGTACAAATATCAGTCATGGATTAGCTTGTGGTCCCTTAGGGTCATGAGCACCGTGTAGCATTTCAATTCAGAAAATTGAGGCGTTACATGTACCATACTCTGCTTAAGTTCAAATCGAACTCCTGGATCGGGCTTTCAAATGCTATTATTCATATGGTTCGTAAGTGGGATTGCCACCTCATGAACAGGTCTTGCAGCTGGTTGAACAGGAATAATTGGAATAACTGAAGCTGAAACATTTTTTGTATTTAGATCAACAGGAGCATTGGGATCAAGAATATTAAGATCTCGTATCTCAGCCATCTAACCCTGTAGAATGGAATGTTGAGATCTTCGACTTTGAAGAAAAATCAATTTCGGTTCTGCAAAGGGCTCTACCAACTCTTTATCTCTAGTCAGTTCAGTATTCAACTAAACCTACAAAATTCAGCCACTAAGATCAAGTTGTTAACACTTAAACTTATTATTAAAATCAAAAAATTATGCAATTTACTAATTATACTAATCCCTAGCAACGCCAAAAACTTGTTGCATCCCTACGTACATGCAAGTGTACATGATCGTACAAGTAGTATAAAGACTTAGACAGTCAGATATCATTCCCACGAGGACTAATAAACTAGAAATTTAGTCAACTTTTAGTTTGAGACAAATTGGTATTAAGTTCTTGAGAGTATCTTGATGATTGTGAATTTATGAATAAAAATGTAAATTATTAAACAAGAAATAACTAGTGGTGACTAGAGCAAAACAAGCAATGGTTGTAATCAATAATGCTAATGATTCTAGGATTGAGGCATTTTGAACAATCATACAATTCTCTATTCTTATCATAATCTAATTGGTTATCAAGTTGTTGATTCGCAAGGTTTATGCCACGATCTTGGTCTTCCGACCTCAAATCTTCTATCTATTGAATATTGTAGCTACAACTCCTACAGAGATACAACAATTAATCTAAATTCATAAAGTTATCTTCTTGCAATTGAACCAAGTAAGGCTTCTAGGTATATCCCTATCCTAGATGCTAATTCAAATCCCTTATTTTATAAAAGGATAAGAACCTTGCTCCCTAATTTCTTCGTTCTATCCTACGATTCTCCTCCCGGATGCATATAGAAATATATATTTATTCTAATGGTAGCCACTCATCAAAATAGTAAATGAAAGAAATTAAGAACAATCTAGATGATAATCCAAAAAGAAACTATGAATGAGAATATAAAAGAGTATCATGTTCTTAGCCTCAACCCCAGAATAAGGGTGTTTAGCCACTCATGTTTGAATTCAACATCCAAAATAAGTAATTAATCATACCCAAAATAATTCTTGAAGTAAAGAAGTTCAAAAGAAATATTAAGAACCCTAAAAGAAAGAATTTTGTGCTTTTTCGCCGCTGCTATGCTTGCCAAAATGCCCCTGTAATTGTGCTCATGTGTCCCTTTTATACTAGGGAAAATTTCACCAGATCTGTACTCTAGATGCAAAATGTCACAAATTGTGTTACATCACTCAAAACGTCGCGTCCTTATTGCATTGTTCCACTGGAATTCCACTTCTAAAATAAGGCTAAGTCTATTTTGTCACCATATGACGCAACGCGCTGACATCGCATAGTGTCATTGGAAGTTGCTCCTCAATATTCAGCTAAGTGTCAAAAACTGAGGCATTGATGCGATGCATTGATATCGTATTGATGCACTAGAAGTTGCATATGGAATTTCTGCTAACTCAGAAAAATCACGTATCGACGCGACGCATTGACATCGCATCGATGCACTAGAAATTGCTCTTCCATTTTTTTCTAAGGCACATAATGTTACCAGTTGACGCGATGCATTAAGATCACATCGTGTCACTCAACGCTTTGCATCGTGTCACTTGTATTCTTCTCTATTTTCTTTGCTTCATCTCATCAGTCCTCAGCACCTTTCTTTCTTCTTTCCTCTCGTGCATCTCCATATGTTTTTGCCTTTTTTTTGCATAGTCCTTTGCCTCATCATGATGTGCATCACATTTTCTTCCAAGTCCATGAGAAATCAACCATATTTTTCTAATCACATCAGTTAGCTACGAAACACAATTTAACAAGCAATTCAACATGTTTAACATACTTTTTATTCTCGAAACAAGTCCAAATATGGGTAAATGGTGATGTTTGGACATATAAATAAGCCCAAGATCAGTAGCTAATCCTTAAAATATTTAAAACAAGAATAAACAAACAGCCAATAATGATAATTAAATTAATAAACTTAATTTAAAATGAAAGTAATCATGATCTTGGCTGTAACTCCAGATAGGAGTTTTAGCCTTTAATGAAAATATTCATCATCCAATCCTTTGGATTGATGATACAAACCATGAAAGAAACTAACATAAAAGAATAATTAAAACCCTAAAAAGAAGTTGTGTAGCCTCCAATATCTTCCAATGATGTCCAAAAGTAAGTAAAAAAACGTGAATAATATCTGATTTATAGTGGAAGAAATAGCCCATGCCTTGTTGAACAAGGAAATAGTTTCTAGTCGTCTGCGAACCAAGTGACGCACTGCGTCAATTATAGCGTTGAACATATCAATGCGACGCGTCGACTTTACATTGGTTCACTGTTTTGGATGCATTCTGAATCCATTTATGTGTTGCATGCTCCAATACTTAGTCTCACGCACCAACACTCTTCCAATACTTTTCAGGTATCCAAATTGGCGTCAAGCTGTGTTTTGTGCTTCCATGATCCATTCCAAGCCTTTTTGAGTTGTTTCCACTTGATTTGAAGCTTGTAAATCCTTCATATATCATCATAGTCCATTAAAAAATCATCCTATAGCATTAAACACAACAATTTAGAGCTCAAAATAACACAACATTCTCAATGATGAACTAGAAACACAAGCTAAGTATAGGCTAAATTCACATTGAGCTTTAACTTATTGTTTTGACTCTTTTCTTGATCCAATTGGCCCTTTAACATTATAACTAAGTTGTTTCACCTATAAATACATAATAACAACCTTCTTAACTCCTTAAAACACATTAGAACCCAACACAATAGACTAGAAAAACACCTAGCTCAAGCTAGCTATACTAGTTTTCTCGATTGAACTCTAAATGCTTAAATTGAATCAAAACTCATGTGAATCCACCATTAAACATTGTAAACACATACTTGGACACATAAATGCTCATTTATATCATTATCACCCCATTAATAAAATGAATCACCCTCAAAATAAGGTTAAATAGGCTAGAATAGTAGCACTAGAATGCATAAATACACCCAACATCACCACCCCACACTTAAAGCCTTGTTCGTCCTCGAAAAAATCTTAACTAAAAGCATCATGAGCTGGAAAGACTCCACACTTCTATTACATGCAAGAAATTCAAGCTAGCACTATAATGACTACATGAAATGCAAGTTTACAACACTAAGCACGTTATACACAATTGAAAGCTCAAGAATCCTACTCCAAAACATCCTAGCCTCAAGAGTTTACTCAATACATAGAAAACTCATGCATATTGCTCAATCAAGGACTCATAAAAAATACCCACATTCATCAAACAGACGCCCTCACAACAAAAGTTACCCATAATCACTCATAATAATGTAATTTATGACTTAATGGATAGAAAAATCAAATTACGCTCACTCTCACAAAGAATTAATAAGTTACACACAATGAACCATAGGCTTTCCTTTAGTGTAATGCTCTACTAATAGCCGAATGTAAAGTTTAGCATCAATTAGGACTTTTTTGGGTTGTAATGTAGTCTTAGGGACGGGTAGGAGCTATTTTGGCCAAGAATAGTGACTAACCTCTCTAAGCGCTTTAATACAATACATTAAACATTTAAAACACATCTCAAATAACCAAATTAAATTTTTGTCATCCTCCCATATCTTTTGTTTTTTCCCCATCTCTTTTAAGCATTTTCACAAACACTTGGTGAACGCATAGTTTACTACCATAAGAATCAATTTTTTTCTCTTTTTTCACAATCATGGCAATATACTTATCATAATTTACATCACACTAATCCACCACAAATTAATTATAAACACCAATAACCGTTACCTTGGGGCATCAATTTCACCTTTTCTTCTTCAATTTCTCAAACTCCTTACTAATTCAATTTTTTTTTTCCAATTAAAGCACTTAAGAGCCTTTTGGATCAAATTAAGATCTATCAAAGAAAGGATTTTGAATTACTTCGCCTTTAAACTTGTTTTTAAAATATTTTAAACATTATAATCACATACTTGGACACTTAAATGCTTATTTATATCAATATGAACACGTTAAGCACTCAAATTACTCTCAAAATAAGACGAAATAAGCTAGAATAATAATACCAAAGTGTATAAAATCACTTTAGATCACTGTTTTAATTTGATGTTGAGAATATTGTGTTGTTTTAATTTTTAATATGTGGTGTATGATATTGTAGAAAGCTTGATGAATTAAATATGATGATATATTAATGATTTAAATGTCAAAAATTTATTAAAAATACACTACAAAAGGTATAGACAAAGAATATAACGTTCCATACTTAATCAAATTTTTAAACACAAATTCCAATGATACGATGCGAAGTCAGCGCGTCGTTTCGATGTTCCAGCGTGTTTAACGATGCATCGCGTTGATAATGCATGCACAGTCAATTTAAGAATCTGCCGATATGGAGGGGTCAACTGAAAACACCATTGGGATTCTTGAACAAATTGGAGGCTATTATTTTTATGATGGGACACAGCTAGCAACAAAAAGAAATTTGGAACAAATTTGGTCAACATTGGGACCCGTGCAAGGAGATTAATTCCATTAGGGTTTGGACTATCAAATTAAAGTTTTATTGATAATAGATCTATTTTGGAATTTCAAATTAAAGAGTTCAAGTATAATTAACTTATTCTTATGATATATTTGTAATTATGAATTTCATAGGATTTGGATTATTAAATTCAAAAGTTTTATTGATCTATTATTCTCAATTGTTGTTATACCTCCAAAATAAAAAGCCACCTACACTTGTTAAAGATTATCAAATTAAGTGTGGGGTGGTAATCTGAGGTGGTTTTATACACTTTGGTATTATTATTCTAGCTTATTTTGTCTTGTTTTGAGAGCAATTTGAATGCTTAACATGTTCATATTGATATAAATAAGCATTTAAGTGTCCAATTATGTGATTACAATGTTTAAAGTATTTTTAAAATAAGTTTGTGCTTAATTTAGTAATTTAGAGTTCAACCTGGAAAACTAGTCTTACTAGCTTGATCTAGGTGTGTGTCTAGTTGGTTCCGGTGGACTTTAATGTGTTTATTTTGTTCCAAATATTTTAATGGTGTAATTTTTATGTGGAATAAATTATTTGTAATGCTCAAAGTTTAATTTGACTTAGTCAAGGATCGAAAAAATAAGTGGAAGATTATTGTGAATTTGCCTTATCTTAGCTCTTCTTTTAATTTGATGTTGAGAATATTGTATTATTTTGATTTTTAATATGTGGTGTATGATATTGTAGGAGTCTTGGTGAATTAAATACGGTGATATATTAATGATTTAAAGGCTAAAAATTTATTAAAAATACACTACAAAAGACATAGGCAAAGAATACGACGTTTCATACTTAACCAAATTTTTGAACGCAAATTTCAGTGAGACGATACGAAGTCAACGCATCGCATTGATGTTTCAACGCTTTCAACAATGCGTCGTGTTGATAATGCATGCACGGTCAATTTAAGAATCTGCTGATATGGAGGGGACATCTGCACACACCATTAGGATTCTTGAACAAATTGGAGGATATTATTTTAGGAAATTATAATTGACTCGAGGTGTAGTGACTCAAAGGAATCGAAATGTCCTGTTTGGTCGGTTTTATTGTAATTAAAGTGAAAAGGGAGGGTGCTAATGATATTTTACATTTTTGTCCTACCCAAATTATCCTTCCCATATCAAAGCCATCCGATTTTGTATAAAAACCGTTCCCCACACTTATCTTGTCTTGTCCCTACTATATCTTTCCACTTATCCTTTATATTTCCCATTTATTTCACTTTTATTCATTTTTTTTTTGTTTTTTTATAGTAAATTAGGGTCTTACACCTTTCAATTTGGGAACTATTTGTTGGGCCCATATATTATTGTGACCCAATTTTGAGAACCTTTTGTTTGGGTTCAATTCAAGTAAGTTTATTGTTAAAATTGTCCTCAGTTTAGGTCTAATTTGATGTGCATATGTGTAAATTATTCATGGGTCATTTCTTAGGCCTTTACTACAAATTAGGATTGAGGTGAAGTTGATGTTAATCTGGAAAAGTAAAAAAATCTACATAAAAAAAAAATTATTGAAGTGTAAAGGTACAATTTATGATTATGCCACAAATAACACTCCATCGTCTTTATTAATTTACTACACTGATGTGCAAGTCATTAATTATGAATCATTTTTTACAATATAGACTACTAGGTACAAAATAATAATGTAATATAATTTTAGTGATAACTGTTGGAATTGTTGCAATCAATATTGATGTGCGTTGCGTATTGACACTATTCCACCCACCAAGGTCTATGGAATCCTTTTATTCATTATTTTTACTTCGTGAATGGAAGCATTGACAGGTGTAAACGTATTGTAAAGTTAGTAAACGTTTGTGGTTTCGCTATATTTATTACAATGAAAAAATTAACTATTTTGCATGCTAAGTGACATCTCTAGTATATACATTATGTCATTTTTTTTAGTGAACACTACTAAGGATAATTAGGACTTTTATATAACACATTTCGTTACAGTATGAATTAGCACTTATATCAACTAAATAGTTAATTAGCACGCAGTTCCTCCATTTTGAATTTTCTCCTCCCATGTTCAAGTATAATTTGAAGCAAATTTTCATATATCCTAGTTCAATTAAAGAAGACTATTAGGTGAGAATGTATTCATCAATGTATTTGTTAAGACATCCACGAACGATCCTGTTTAAACATTTGTAAGTTGTTCTTGGACAATAGGACGTTTAGAGTTAAAAGATTTGGACATTAACACATTCAATTGAAGCGTCGCACAGAAAGTTCATAGTCTTTTGGTTCAGTAGTTTTGTTAGAGTGATTTTTTTTGGACGCTTATTATTTGTTAGTTGCAGTTCATTACGCAATTATAAAGAAGGTATTTATTTCAGTATTTAGTTTGATGAAGAGTAATTGGCTTCAACAAAATATTTTACCTTGTTCAGTCCAAATAGATTGATCTGGACAACTTTTCATATACCCAAATAGTGACAAGAAGAAAGGAATTTGTAAGGAAGTTGAATAACAATCTTCATTTTTGTATAATTTTCTTCAGTTTAATCTAATCAATGCTAAATGCGTTCAACGCCTAATCTACGTTTTGTATCAATATATTCGATAATTGGTATGAATCGTTAGTTATTCAATTAACTTGTGTGTTCTGTTGTTTGCTTAAATTTACGGCATGTGTAATATGAAAAGAAGACATTCATTTGTTAAGTCCAACTGGAAGAACAAACATATAGCGGAAAAGAAGAAACAACAAATTAAAAAAATCAAAAAAGAAAATAAATAAACAACAACCTAAGCAGCTGGATCAACACCCTCAGCAGCCTCAACACCTTCTTCAATCTTCTCGTTGTTAACCTCTCGTATATAGGCATGGAAACGACGCCTCAACTCCCACAGATCTTGGTTAAGCTGTTCCATACACTGATTAAGGTTCCACACATTATCTTTTAGCAGCTCAAACTCCCAAACAGTGTGATAGCGTCTTCTTCTTCGGACCACATGACTATTTCCATTATTTGAGGAAGACATTTTTTTGTGTAAAAGAGGCATTTGAAAAGTTGTTGAAGAAACTCTATAAGATAAGATAAAAGATGAACAAAATCACAAAGAAAAGATGATACGTATGTATGCATATAAATAGGCGAAGATTTTTGTTGGAGAATTAAATGAGAAATAAACTATTTGTTTCTCCCTTTCAGCAACCTACAAGCTGATCCATACTAGGTATTGGATATGGTAACGTCACCTAGGTTCTACCAAAAGTCTTGAGCAGTGTTAAAGTCAGTCGTAATGGGGTACATGCATGCTGTCATTGACATGGGTTTTGCTCTACTATTTGCCTTTGTCTTGTCCCATCCAAAATCAACCAAATTTGTCTGCAGGATTTTTTTTACCTTTTTCGTCAAAAATATGACAGAAAAATTTGATTTGTAAATCTAGATGACTTCTTTTTCAGCTTTGAGACATTCAATTGGCATAAAAAATCTCAGAAAAAATATGAAACCCAAAGAAGGAGTGGTGTTATGACATTTGTTAATGTAGTGATAGTAAAGGAAAATTAAAACTTAGTATTGGGAACTGAAAATTGAAAATAGGAACTAAAGAGCAAAGTTATGACTTTAATATTAATAATTATAATAATACTAAAAATAAAAGACATTCAAACCAATCCATAACCTGAAAACTTCTTCACACAGGGATTACATGCTTAACATTTAATAAGATAGATCGTTCGGTACTGTTGTCTATCTCGATTACCAAAATGTCATCTAATTCGATACCCGTAGCACGAATGAAAAACTTTCAGCCATCATATATCCTCTGGCCTTTCAGACCGTTGTGGAACACTTTAGCCGTTTACGTCTTTCTAGAACCACAATGACGAATTATTACCTGAGCTAGACTAACGGGAAAGTGTATATATACATCTTCTGGTATCGACTAAAAAGGAAAGAAAAAGACGAATGACTTACTCAAATTTGTAAGAGAACAAAAGTTAAATGAAACAAAGAAAGAAACATAGAATCCTTAATGAGTAAAAAAATTATAAATTACCACTTCGTCATATGCCATGTCATTTGCATCCAACCTAATAATGAATTCTGGCCCGTGTTGATTAGGGTTGAGACGTAGTGGTCTGAACCTCATTTTCTTTGTCGGTGGAAGGAGGAGAATAGGGTTTTGGTTGAGATTCTATGGCATTTTGTGGATTTGAGTGGTGATATTTTTTCAGCTTCCCTCCAAATAAATAGGCAAAAGAAAAGTTTTAGTTTATCTTTATGAAATGATTTTTGAATTTCCAAAAAATTATTTGGGGAACCGCCTTCAAAACAATAAGTAAATTAAAAAAAATAGTGTGTGAGCAATGATTTCGTACTCGGGACCTATGAAATCTAAAGTTGATGTTTGACCAAGTCACTGCAATAGCATTCAGTGATAGTTGGCATGCATTATATTTTTATTGATGTGATGTTGTGTTTACGTATCATTAAGGAACCCAATTTATTTACATTAACACACTAATTAAGGGGCTCGTTTTAATAGTTTAAATATTTTACAAGTTGATTCCATGTCTGTAAAAAAAAATGACATGATCCAATATTCAATTGAATATCTAAATCGTGTGAGAATACTGAATTCAATTGAATGATTTATAATCGATAACTGTAGATGTAATGTAACTTGTTCACACTTTTAGTATGAACATGACAGGGCAATAGTGAATAGACTTCGTTCATGCAAAGAGAATGACAATGTTCATCAAATCAATTTTAACTGAATCTGCAATAACGAGATAGTTTGATTGATGTATAGTCATAATATTAACTCAATGTATGGTTTGTGTCCATAATTGTTGATTCAACGTTTTTTTTGTAATTGAACTCATTTTGATTTATTCACGGACATAGAAACCATGAAGATTGTTTTAGGTAGATTCAATTTATTACTGTCACAATTATGAAATTTGTTTCAATCCCAAGTAGGCTTATACCGCGAATATTATCTTCCACATTGCGAACTGTTGTAGCTAGATATTGTCAATGTTATTTTAATGTATGTATTACGTACAACTTGTGTTGCCATAAATTTCTCGTTTATTTATGAATACTTGCAATCTTATATAACCCTTCATAATATAACCCAAAATTGAAACGTACTATCCGAACCAAAATACGATGGCCTATTAGTTAGACTATTTTTAATTGTGACCTAAAATATTTAGATTTTTGTCATGAAAAAATTCTTTTGGCCACAATGTGGCCGTAATAATAAAAAGTTTTATTCACACTATAAATCAGTTATTTCTTTGATATTTCGTCCCGTTTACGTAATATATTCTTTTATCTCATTTTGAATACTTTTATTATTGGGAACGAGCTTAGTTATAATTAATTCTCATATTCATTGAAAAGTGTTTGTCAATTTCGCTTAGCCATTTTAAAATATGTATTTCCATTTCAATTTCCCTCATCCAATTGAAACCTATTTCCATATTCATAGGTATAAACGAACATTTATAATTTTCAATCAAACATATTTCAAAACATAGAATGTAAATTGAAAGGTATCCAAAAGATTCAAACTTAATTTTTTTGTTGTCATTAACAAAGTCTCTACAGTTTGGCTTTGCCAAGTCCCATCCGAAATTCAACCAAACTTGCCAACAGAGTTTCTTACCTCTCTCCTCCAAAATCTAGCAAAATGATTTGGTTGGTAAATCTAGATTACTTCTTTATTGTTTTCGGACATTCAATAGCGCAACTAAAGAAAAATAAAAGTTAAGGGGAATTATAAAAGGGGAAGTAAGAGTAGAGATATCACTTTCATTCATAAATAAAAGGGGAATTATAAAAGACATCCAAATCATTCCATAACTTGAAAAATACTTCACACAGGGATTACATGCTTAACATCTAAGAAGAGAGATCTAAAATTACTGTAGGTGATCAGAACGACCAACACGTCTCCTTCTCGAATGCCCTCGTCACGGATGAAATCTCTCCACCCGTCATCTATCTTCTTCCCATTTTGATACTTGCAGTATACTTTAGCACTATACGACTTTCCATTACTATAATGAGTAACCGTTACTGGCGCTGGGCTGATGGGAAATTAGTTGCTTGCCTTTATTGGTATCCATTGAAAAAGGGGAAAAGATGGACGAGTTACTGAAATTTCAAAGAGAAGAAAAAAATGAATGTAATAATAAAATATAGAATCCTTAATGAAGGAAAAAAATTAGAAATTACCACTTTGTCATGTGTCACATCTGTTATGTTCAATGTAATTTTGAATTCTGGCAAGGGAGAAGTAGGGTTGATACCTACGTATGTGAACCTCATTTTTTGTGGTGGGGTAGGGGGATAAGAATAGGGTTTTGGTGGAGATTAAACAGTGTATTGTGAAAGAGAGTGTCGATTATAATACCCTTAATATAAAGGGATATTTTCAGTTTCCCTCCAAATAACTACAAGTAAAGTTTTAGTGGGAATTATAAACATTAATTAATTAATTAAAAAATGACATTTTTAAGTAGATACAAATTTTTATTGTGACAATTAAGAAATTAATTTCAATCGTAAGTATGCATAGACCGCTAATATTATCCGGCATATTGCGAACTGTTGTTTCTAATTGCTCAATTTGGTTTTAATGTATTACGTAGAACTTATGTGGCCATAATGAATTATGTTGATTCTTAATTTTTCTGCATTATATGCAATAAATTTACGAAATTAACTCGCGACAATAGATTATTGAAGGAATGTGCATTATAACGAATTGCGTCGACTGTAAATTGGTCACCGTTGTATCAAATACTATTAACTAATTGACTCATGGCATGTGTTTGTTGAATGAATGTACACAGAAATGAATTGGTTGATTCTCAATTTGTCAATATTATATGCAATAACTTTACAAAAGTAAGTCCTGATAATGGATTGTTGAACGAATGTATGTCATAACGAATTGCGTCAACTTTCAATTGGTCACCGTTGTATCAAACACTATTAGGGGTCGTTTGGTTGGAAAACAACTTATGTTGAGATTAGGTATGATGGGATAAGTTATGATGGGATAAGTTATACTGGGGTTATTTTTTATTGAGTGTTTGGTTTGTTGTATTCAAAGTAATATGCATGGCATAATTTGTAAGAATAAATTAAGTGATTACAAAAATACCTTCCATCTTATTTAACTCTTTTTTGTATAATTTCTTTTCAAGCTTTAAATATTTATTTTTAAAAATAAAACTTTCATCTTATTTAGCTTTAATTTTTTTGCGTGTGCCTTTCCATGATTATGCCGTATGTGTTTTAAAAAAAATCTTACTACATCTTATTTTGTTTGAAATAAAAACTTTTAACTTAAGTTTGTTAAAGTAAAAGAGGATTTATTGTTCAGTTCATTTCATTTCATTTAAACACATATCACTTATATAATATATTAAAATTCATTTTAATTGATATATATCATAATAATCAATTTTCAAGTGGTTAAAAAACTATTTAATTTAAAATATGTAATTCAATAATGGTGTTGATATTTTTATTATTTTTAGAGAATAATTATTCAAATAAATTTAACATATAATATATTCAATATATATATATATATATATATATATATATATATATA